>NC_069109.1:40000-390849 GCF_947172395.1 Bicyclus anynana
TCTCGTGAATGCCCAAAAAAGTCAGAGCCACCACAGTGCGCCAACTGCACTGACAAAGACGCCAACAAACACCCAGCATATAGCTCAGCGTGCCCGGAGTGGCAGAAATGGGACCGGATAGCCAGAAGCTCGGTGCTATATTGCTAAAATGGACGAACGAGATGACGCTGGAGTTCTCACAACTAGTGCTGGAGAGACTAAGCAGCAAACTCTGAAATTAGTTCAGGTAAATCTGGGGAAGGGCTATGCAGCAATGCAAGAGTGCGTGACCGAGGCCATAAAACAAAAGGTCTCAATTTTACTGTTGCAAGAACCTTATGTGGGGAATAAGGCTCATGTATCGAGCCCACATAGAGTGATCCAAAAGATGACCAGGAATAAGGATTCTCCTGTTAAATCGGCAGTTCTTGTCCTTGATCGTGACCTTGTTGTAATTGAAGATTTAGAGTTAATTGATGAAAATATTGTGGCTGTAATAATTAAGACTAATAATAATATGAACTTAGGTATAATAAATGTATATTTAGAGGAAAAGAAGGACATGTCTGAGGATTTATTAAAAGTGGCGGAAAGGCTGAGAAAAATGGAGACAGATACTGTTATTGTAGCTGGCGACTTCAATGCCAAGAGCCCTTGGTGGGGCTGCAAGGCCGAGGAGGAACGGGGATCGGTAGTAGTGGAATCCATCGGTGAAATGGGCCTTAATGTCTGCAACGAAGGTTCAACACCAACCTTCTACACCATTAGGAATGGGAAACCGTACACCAGCATACCAGATATCACCTTTTGCACCGACAATCTCCTTCACAAAATTAAAAAGTGGCAGGTAGACTTGAACTTTGTAACTCTGTCGGACCACAGAGCTATTAGATTTGATGTCTCTAACCAAACCAAAGCCACTGAAGCCACAATGAGATGCGGAACAAGGAAGTACAACACCACCAAAGCAAAATGGTCAGAGTTCGATCAATGCTTGGCTGAGAACTTAAGGCTAAAGAATATAGAAGTTCCATACATCCGAAACTTGAGCAGTACAGAGGAGCTAGAGAATTTGGTGACGGACTACATTAATAGCATTGGTAGCGCTTGCGATGATAGCATCCCTAGGATATCTTTTAATGTTTACCAAAGGAAAACAGAGTGGTGGACACAAGAACTGTCCTTGAAGAAAAAGGAAGTGATCCGAAGGCGCAACCGTATCAGGAACGCAAATCGCATTAGAAGGCCATTTGTTATTGAACAATACCTTGAAGAATTAAAGAATTACAAGGAGCTGCTTACCCAAACGATCACCGCAAGCTGGAAGTCCTTTTGCCAAAAGCAAGAGAAAGAATCAGTCTGGGACGGTATATATAGAGTTCTCAGGAAAACTTCACGCAATATTGGCGACAGGCTCTTACGATCTCCAGAGAGCCAAGCTATCCTAACGGCATCAGGGTCAGCCTCACTTCTGGCAAGTACTTTTTACCCTCTGGATGACGATTCCTCCGACACACAAAAACAGAAAGAGCTCAGAGAAACAGTGAATACAACTGTACAAACTCTACCTGTGGATGGGGTCCGACCATTTACCATTGAAGAGGTAAAGGTGGTGCTGGAAGGGATGAGTGCAAAAAAGGCACCGGGAGAAGACGGATTAACCGCGGATATTTGTATTCGAGCTTTCCAAGCAAACGCAGCAGTTCTACTAGAAATTTTTAACAAATGCCTAGATTTATCCTACTTCCCAAACATATGGAAGTCTGCGGTAATAAAGATCATCCCAAAGCCGCAAAAGGATGACTACTCTCTGCCTAAATCATACAGACCAATTGGGCTCCTACCTATCCTAGGGAAAGCGTTAGAAAAAGTCATAACGAACAGGTTGTTATTCCAACTGGGTAAAGAAGGAAAACTCAGCAACAGGCAGTATGGGTTCATGCCGCAGAGGGGTACCGAGGATGCATTGTACGATGCTGTACAATTAATAGAAAAAGCTCGTACCACTAAGAAAATTGCCGTAGCTATCTCGCTCGACATTGAAGGCGCATTCGATAATGCCTGGTGGCCAGCTATTTTAGACCAACTTTTGAGGAAGAAAGTAGAGCCCGCACTCATAAAATTGGTCGCCAGTTATTTATCGTCACGTGTGGTAAAAGTGAGATATTTAGGCGAGGAAGCATTGAGGAATACGAATAAAGGATGCATCCAGGGATCAACTTGCGGCCCTCTCCTATGGAATATATTGTTAGACAGCCTATTGGAAAAGGAAAAGGAGATCGGGATCTATACACAAGCTTTTGCTGACGACATTCTGTTAGTAGGAGTTCACTCTGATGGCCACATACTGGAAAGAATACTTACAAACGCGCTAGAGGTAGTGACCCAATGGGGTAAAGATGTGAAACTTAGGTTCGCTCCCCAAAAGACCCAGATGGTTCTCTACACAAAAAAGTTAATATACCACGTACCGGTCGTGAGAATGATGGATCAAACCCTTGTGCCAGGAGAACAGCTAAAAGTTCTAGGATTAAATCTGGATTGCAACCTTAACTATGTCCAACACCTAAAGGAGACCTCGAACAAGGCTATCCGAATATACAAAGGCCTCACAAGAGCGGCTAGAGCCCAATGGGGCCTGAACACAGAAATTCTGAGGACTATATATATCTCTGTTATAGAGCCAATTATGCTCTATGCTGCCAATGTATGGGCTTCTAAAGCACAGACTGTCCAGATCCGCACCAAATTAGACAGAGTCACCAGGATGTTTGGATTATTGATCTCAAAGTCTCACCGAACGGTGTCCCTTGTATCCTGCTCTATTCTGGCCGGAATTATACCCCTAGAACTACGAGCCCTTGAGTCTAGAGAATTATACGAGGTGAAGAAAGGCCGGGAATTAAACTACCTACCAGGAAGAGAAATAGAGAAGCCCGTGAGTTGGACTAGCCTCCCTCATCCTGCCGACAGAGTAACAAGGGATTTTGGTACAGTTGAAAGCGAGGAAGACCTAGATCAGATAAAACATGGAAGGACGACTATCTATACCGACGGGAGCAAACTAGAAGGCAAAGTTGGGGCTGCACTATCTGTCTGGAAAGAAGACGTTGAGGTTAGACACCGCCTACTTCCCTTGGCAAGCTACTGCTCAGTTTACCAAGCTGAGCTCCTAGCGATTAGAGGTGCTGTTTTATTTATGATAGCGGACAAAAATCACAGACAAGCTATTATCCTTAGTGACTCTAGGGCAGCTCTAGAAAGTCTGCGAAACCCTAACAACCTTCACCCTATTGTAGCAGACGTGCGAACCCACATAAAGACGTTAGAAGACTCTGGAGGTACGATAGAATTTTACTGGGTAAAAGCACACATAGGAATTACAGGAAATGAGCGAGCAGATGAGCTGGCTAAACGAGCAGCCCTAAGAGTTAAAACCGCCCCTGCCTACGATCGGTTCCCCTCATCTTTGGCCAAGCACCTCATCAGGATCTCTACAATAGACAAGTGGCAAGAAAGATACTCAGCGGCAGAGACAGGTGCTACGACCAAGATGTTCTTCCCAAAAGTAGGCGAAGCTTACAAAACTCTCAGGAAAATGGGAAAGATGGACAATATTAGGTCACAGATTTTCACAGGGCATGGGGGCTTTAGGAAATACCTATTCAGATTTAAGCTTGCTCCAAACCCTTATTGTGCTTGCGATAATGTGTCGGAAGAAAGTATTGAACATATTCTGACTGAGTGTCCAAGGTTCGCAACACTCCGATACAACTGTGAGCACAGTATGGGTCGGGATATAAATGTAAAAAATCTGGCCGAACTGATGAAGGACAAGAACTGTCGGGATGACTTTCTTAATTTTGCTACCAAGGTAGCAAGGCAGGCATCCAAAGCAAATGGCTCCAAACTGTAAATTTTTATGTAAATATGTTAAATAATTAGATTAAGATTAAATGTAAGTATTTTAATTTGTACAGTTAAGAGTCAAGGTCGGGTCGAAAGTGTAAATAGTGTAAATATTTATGTAAAGCTGTTAAATAATTAGATTTAGATCCCAAATGTAAGTAGTTATAAGTTGTACAGTTAAGATGAATATTAAAAAAAAAAAAAAAAAAAAAAAAAAAAAAAAAAAAAAAAAAAAAAAACAAAGGAACAAACAACAACACGCACAATGTACAAAAAATATAAAGGGCAAATACAAAAAAAACCAATATTCATCTTGACTTAAGGCATGCGACTCATTATAATATCATATTTTTATATTTATATCTATTATATTTTATATGTATTTTAATATAACATGTATATCTCTTTTACAGTATTAAACCTATTCCGTTTCAAGGTTGCTACATGATTCATAGTAGCAGTAAAATCGCGGGTCGCAGGTTGGTTTTAGTGGGTAGTCCGGAATCCCAACGGTGAGTCCCACATACCCTTGCGGAAACTTTCTAGTATCCCTGGAAGGTTTCCGCAAGGGATGCGTAAATGCATTTCCAACCTGCGAATTCTAAATTAAAAAAAAAAAAAAAAAAAAAAAAAAAAAAAAAAAAAAAAAAAAAAAACCTAACCTAACCTAACCTAACCTAACCTAACCTAACCTAACCTAACCTAACCTAACCTAACCTAACCTAACCTAACCTAACCTAACCTAACCTAACCTAACCTAACCTAACCTAACCTAACCTAACCTAACCTAACCTAACCTAACCTAACCTAACCTAACCTAACCTAACCTAACCTAACCTAACCTAACCTAACCTAACCTAACCTAACCTAACCTAACCTAACCTAACCAGCTATTTTAGACCAACTTTTGAGGAAGAAAGTAGAGCCCGCACTCATAAAATTGGTCGCCAGTTATTTATCGTCACGTGTGGTAAAAGTGAGATACTTAGGCGAGGAAGCATTGAGGAATACGAATAAAGGATGCATCCAGGGATCAACTTGCGGCCCTCTCCTATGGAATATATTGTTAGACAGCCTATTGGAAAAGGAAAAGGAGATCGGGATCTATACACAAGCTTTTGCTGACGACATTCTGCTAGTAGGAGTTCACTCTGATGGCCACATACTGGAAAGAATACTTACAAACGCGCTAGAGGTAGTGACCCAATGGGGTAAAGATGTGAAACTTAGGTTCGCTCCCCAAAAGACCCAGATGGTTCTCTACACAAAAAAGTTAATATACCACGTACCGGTCGTGAGAATGATGGATCAAACCCTTGTGCCAGGAGAACAGCTAAAAGTTCTAGGATTAAATCTGGATTGCAACCTTAACTATGTCCAACACCTAAAGGAGACCTCGAACAAGGCTATCCGAATATACAAAGGCCTCACAAGAGCGGCTAGAGCCCAATGGGGCCTGAACACAGAAATTCTGAGGACTATATATATCTCTGTTATAGAGCCAATTATGCTCTATGCTGCCAATGTATGGGCTTCTAAAGCACAGACTGTCCAGATCCGCACCAAATTAGACAGAGTCACCAGGATGTTTGGATTATTGATCTCAAAGTCTCACCGAACGGTGTCCCTTGTATCCTGCTCTATTCTGGCCGGAATTATACCCCTAGAACTACGAGCCCTTGAGTCTAGAGAATTATACGAGGTGAAGAAAGGCCGGGAATTAAACTACCTACCAGGAAGAGAAATAGAGAAGCCCTTGAGTTGGACTAGCCTCCCTCATCCTGCCGACAGAGTAACAAGGGATTTTGGTATAGTTGAAAGCGAGGAAGACCTAGATCAGATAAAACATGGAAGGACGACTATCTATACCGACGGGAGCAAAATAGAAGGCAAAGTTGGTGCAGCACTATCTGTCTGGAAAGAAGACGTTGAGGTTAGACACCGCCTACTTCCCTTGGCAAGCTACTGCTCAGTTTACCAAGCTGAGCTCCTAGCGATTAGAGGTGCTGTTTTATTTATGATAGCGGACAAAAATCACAGACAAGCTATTATCCTTAGTGACTCTAGGGCAGCTCTAGAAAGTCTGCGAAACCCTAACAACCTTCACCCTATTGTAGCAGACGTGCGAACCCACATAAAGACGTTAGAAGACTCTGGAGGTACGATAGAATTTTACTGGGTAAAAGCACACATAGGAATTACAGGAAATGAGCGAGCAGATGAGCTGGCTAAACGAGCAGCCCTAAGAGTTAAAACCGCCCCTGCCTACGATCGGTTCCCCTCATCTTTGGCCAAGCACCTCATCAGGATCTCTACAATAGACAAGTGGCAAGAAAGATACTCAGCGGCAGAGACAGGTGCTACGACCAAGATGTTCTTCCCAAAAGTAGGCGAAGCTTACAAAACTCTCAGGAAAATGGGAAAGATGGACAATATTAGGTCACAGATTTTCACAGGGCATGGGGGCTTCAGGAAATACCTATTCAGATTTAAGCTTGCTCCAAACCCTTATTGTGCTTGCGATAATGTGTCGGAAGAAAGCATTGAACATATTCTGACTGAGTGTCCAAGGTTCGCAACACTCCGATACAACTGTGAGCACAGTATGGGTCGGGATATAAATGTAAAAAATCTGGCCGAACTGATGAAGGACAAGAACTGTCGGGATGACTTTCTTAATTTTGCTACCAAGGTAGCAAGGCAGACATCCAATGCAAACGGCTCCAAACTGTAAATTTTTATGTAAATATGTTAAATAATTAGATTAAGATTAAATGTAAGTTTTTAATTTGTTAAGAGTCAAGGTCGGGTCGAAAGTGTAAATAGTGTAAATATTTATGTAAAGCTGTTAAATAATTAGATTTAGATCCCAAATGTAAGTAGTTATAAGTTGTACAGTTAAGATGAATATAAAAAAAAAAAAAAAAAAAAAAAAAAAAGGAACAAACAACAACAAGCACAATGTACAAAAAATATAAAGGGCAAATACAAACGACAAAAAAAAAAAAAAAAAAAAAAAAAAAAAAATAATTTTCATCTTGACTTAAGGCATGCGACTCATTATAATATCATATTTTTATATTTATATCTATTATTATTTTATATGTATTTTAATATAACATGTATATCTCTTTTACAGTATTAAACCTATTCCGTTTCAAGGTTGCTACATGATTCATAGTAGCAGTAAAATCGCGGGTCCCAGGTTGGTTTTAGTGGGTAGTCCGGAATCCCAACGGTGAGTCCCACATACCCTTGCGGAAACTTTCTAGTATCCCTAGAAGGTTTCCGCAAGGGATGCGTAAATGCATTTCCAACCTGCGAGTTCTAAATTAAAAAAAAAAAAAAAAAAAAAAAAAAAAACCTAACCTAACCTAACCTAACCTAACCTAACCTAACCTAACCTAACCTAACCTAACCTAACCTAACCTAACCTAACCTAACCTAACCTAACCTAACCTAACCTAACCTAACCTAACCTAACCTAACCTAACCTAACCATATTCAAAGACTCTTTTCGCTTGAGGTGAGTTCGATATTTTTTCAATACTAAGTTGAAGTAGCTCAAAAGTCGAAAATTATGAAATTCAAACTATCGTGTTCTGAGAGCGCGATTATACGTAACTTTCAATGCTTAACCATATTCAAAGACTCTTTTCGCTTCAGGTGAGTTCGATATTTTTTCAAAACTAAGTTGAAGTAGCTCAAAAGTCGAAAATTATGAAATTCAAACTATCGTGTTCTGAGAGCGCGATTATACGTAACTTTCAATGCTTAACCATATTCAAAGACTCTTTTTGCTTCAGGTGAGTTCGAATTTTTTCCGGTACTAAGTCGAAGTAGCTCAAAAGTCGAAAACTATGAAATTCAAACTAGCGTGTTCTGAGAGCGCGCTTTTACGTAACTTTCAATGCCTAACCATATTCAAAGACTCTTTTCGCTTGAGGCGAGTTCGAAATTTTTCCGGTACTAAGTCGAAGTAGCTCAAAAGTCGAAAATTATGAAATTCAAACTATCGTGTTCTGAGAGCGCGATTATACGTAACTTTCAATGCTTAACCATATTCAAAGACTCTTTTCGCTTCAGGTGAGTTCGATATTTATTCGATACTAAGTCGAAGTACCCAAAAGTCGGAAATTATGAAATTCAAACTGGCGAGTTCTGAGAGCGCGATTATACGTAACTTTCAATGCTTAACCATATTCAAAGACTCTTTTCGCTTCAGGTGAGTTCGATATTTTTTCGATACTAAGTCGAAGTACCCCAAAAGTCGCAAATTATGAAATTCAAACTAGCGTGTTCTGAGAGCGCGATTATACGTAACTTTCAATACTTAACCATATTCAAAGACTCTTTTCGCTTCAGGTGAGTTCGATATTTTTTCGATACTAAGTCGAAGTACCCCAAAAGTCGGAAATTATGAAATTCAAACTGGCGTGTTCTGAGAGCGCGATTATACGTAACTTTCAATGCTTAACCATATTCAAAGACTCTTTTCGCTTGAGGTGAGTTCGATATTTTTTCAATACTAAGTTGAAGTAGCTCAAAAGTCGAAAATTATGAAATTCAAACTATCGTGTTCTGAGAGCGCGATTATACGTAACTTTCAATGCTTAACCATATTCAAAGACTCTTTTCGCTTCAGGTGAGTTCGATATTTTTTCAAAACTAAGTTGAAGTAGCTCAAAAGTCGAAAATTATGAAATTCAAACTATCGTGTTCTGAGAGCGCGATTATACGTAACTTTCAATGCTTAACCATATTCAAAGACTCTTTTTGCTTCAGGTGAGTTCGAATTTTTTCCGGTACTAAGTCGAAGTAGCTCAAAAGTCGAAAACTATGAAATTCAAACTAGCGTGTTCTGAGAGCGCGCTTTTACGTAACTTTCAATGCCTAACCATATTCAAAGACTCTTTTCGCTTGAGGCGAGTTCGAAATTTTTCCGGTACTAAGTCGAAGTAGCTCAAAAGTCGAAAATTATGAAATTCAAACTATCGTGTTCTGAGAGCGCGATTATACGTAACTTTCAATGCTTAACCATATTCAAAGACTCTTTTCGCTTCAGGTGAGTTCGATATTTTTTCGATACTAAGTCGAAGTACCCCAAAAGTCGGAAATTATGAAATTCAAACTGGCGAGTTCTGAGAGCGCGATTATACGTAACTTTCAATGCTTAACCATATTCAAAGACTCTTTTCGCTTCAGGTGAGTTCGATATTTTTTCGATACTAAGTCGAAGTACCCCAAAAGTCGCAAATTATGAAATTCAAACTAGCGTGTTCTGAGAGCGCGATTATACGTAACTTTCAATACTTAACCATATTCAAAGACTCTTTTCGCTTCAGGTGAGTTCGATATTTTTTCGATACTAAGTCGAAGTACCCCAAAAGTCGGAAATTATGAAATTCAAACTGGCGTGTTCTGAGAGCGCGATTATACGTAACTTTCAATGCTTAACCATATACAAACACTCTTTTCGCTTCAGGTGAGTTCGATATTTTTTCGATACTAAGTCGAAGTACCCCAAAAGTCGCAAATTATGAAATTCAAACTGGCGTGTTCTGAGAGCGCGATTATACGTAACTTTCAATGCTTAACCATATTCAAAGACTCTTTTCGCTTCAGGTGATTTCGAAATTTTTCCGGTACTAAGTCGAAGTAGCTCAAAAGTCGAAAACTATGAAATTCAAACTAGCGTGTTCTGAGAGCGCGCTTTTACGTAACTTTCAATGCTTAACCATATTCAAAGACTCTTTTCGCTTCAGGTGAGTTCGATATTTTTTCGATACTAAGTCGAACTACCTCAAAAGTCGGAAATTATGAAATTCAAACTGGCGTGTTCTGAGAGCGCGATTATACGTAACTTTCAATGCTTAACCATATTCAAAGACTCTTTTTGCTTCAGGTGAGTTCGAAATTTTTCCGGTACTAAGTCGAAGTAGCTCAAAAGTCGAAAACTATGAAATTCAAACTAGCGTGTTCTGAGAGCGCGCTTTTACGTAACTTTCAATGCCTAACCATATTCAAAGACTCTTTTCGCTTGAGGCGAGTTCGAAATTTTTCCGGTACTAAGTCGAAGTAGCTCAAAAGTCGCAAATTATGAAATTCAAACTATCGTGTTCTGAGAGCGCGATTATACGTAACTTTCAATGCTTAACCATATTCAAAGACTCTTTTCGCTTCAGGTGAGTTCGATATTTTTTCGATACTAAGTCGAAGTACCCCAAAAGTCGGAAATTATGAAATTCAAACTGGCGTGTTCTGAGAGCGCGATTATACGTAACTTTCAATGCTTAACCATATTCAAAGACTCTTTTCGCTTCAGGTGAGTTCGATATTTTTTCGATACTAAGTCGAAGTACCCCAAAAGTCGCAAATTATGAAATTCAAACTAGCGTGTTCTGAGAGCGCGATTATACGTAACTTTCAATGCTTAACCATATTCAAAGACTCTTTTCGCTTCAGGTGAGTTCGAAATTTTTCCGGTACTAAGTCGAAGTAGCTCAAAAGTCGAAAACTATGAAATTCAAACTAGCGTGTTCTGAGAGCGCGCTTTTACGTAACTTTCAATGCCTAACCATATTCAAAGACTCTTTTCGCTTGAGGTGAGTTCGAAATTTTTCCGGTACTCAGTCGAAGTAGCTCAAAAGTCGAAAAGTATGAAATTCAAACTAGCGTGTTCTGAGAGCGCGATTATACGTAACTTTCAATGCTTAACCATATTCAAAGACTCTTTTCGCTTCTGGTGAGTTCGATATTTTTTCGATACTAAGTCGAAGTACCCCAAAAGTCGCAAATTATGAAATTCAAACTGGCGTGTTCTGAGAGCGCGATTATACGTAACTTCAAAGACTCTTTTCGCTTCAGGTGAGTTCGATATTTTTTCGATACTAAGTCGAAGTACCTCAAAAGTCGGAAATTATGAAATTCAAACTGGCGTGTTCTGAGAGCGCGATTATACGTAACTTTCAATGCTTAACCATATTCAAAGACTCTTTTCGCTTCAGGTGAGTTCGATATTTTTTCGATACTAAGTCGAAGTACCCCAAAAGTCGGAAATTATGAAATTCAAACTGACGTGTTCTGAGAGCGCGATTATACGTAACTTTCAATGCTTAACCATATACAAACACTCTTTTCGCTTCAGGTGAGTTCGATATTTTTTCGATACTAAGTCGAAGTACCCCAAAAGTCGCAAATTATGAAATTCAAACTGGCGTGTTCTGAGAGCGCGATTATACGTAACTTTCAATGCTTAACCATATTCAAAGACTCTTTTTGCTTCAGGTGAGTTCGAAATTTTTCCGGTACTAAGTCGAAGTAGCTCAAAAGTCGAAAAGTATGAAATTCAAACTAGCGTGTTCTGAGAGCGCGCTTTTAAATAATTTTCAATGCCTAACCATATTCAAAGACTCTTTTCGCTTGAGGTGAGTTCGAATTTTTTCCGGTACTAAGTCGAAGTAGCTCAAAAGTCGAAAACTATGAAATTCAAACTAGCGTGTTCTGAGAGCGCGCTTTTACGTAACTTTCAATGCCTAACCATATTCAAAGACTCTTTTCGCTTGAGGCGAGTTCGAAATTTTTCCGGTACTAAGTCGAAGTAGCTCAAAAGTCGAAAACTATGAAATTCAAACTAGCGTGTTCTGAGAGCGCGCTTTTACGTAACTTTCAATGCCTAACCATATTCAAAGACTCTTTTCGCTTGAGGTGAGTTCGAAATTTTTCCGGTACTAAGTCGAAGTAGCTCAAAAGTCGAAAACTATGAAATTCAAACTAGCGTGTTCTGAGAGCGCGCTTTTAAATAACTTTCAATGCCTAACCATATTCAAAGACTCTTTTCGCTTGAGGTGAGTTCGATATTTTTTCAATACTAAGTTGAAGTAGCTCAAAAGTCGAAAATTATGAAATTCAAACTATCGTGTTCTGAGAGCGCGATTATACGTAACTTTCAATGCTTAACCATATTCAAAGACTCTTTTCGCTTCAGGTGAGTTCGATATTTTTTCGATACTAAGTCGAAGTACCCCAAAAGTCGGAAATTATGAAATTCAAACTGACGTGTTCTGAGAGCGCGATTATACGTAACTTTCAATGCTTAACCATATACAAACACTCTTTTCGCTTCAGGTGAGTTCGATATTTTTTCGATACTAAGTCGAAGTACCCCAAAAGTCGAAAACTATGAAATTCAAACTAGCGTGTTCTGAGAGCGCGCTTTTACGTAACTTTCAATGCCTAACCATATTCAAAGACTCTTTTCGCTTGAGGCGAGTTCGAAATTTTTCCGGTACTAAGTCGAAGTAGCTCAAAAGTCGAAAACTATGAAATTCAAACTAGCGTGTTCTGAGAGCGCGCTTTTACGTAACTTTCAATGCCTAACCATATTCAAAGACTCTTTTCGCTTGAGGTGAGTTCGATATTTTTTCAATACTAAGTTGAAGTAGCTCAAAAGTCGAAAATTATGAAATTCAAACTATCGTGTTCTGAGAGCGCGATTATACGTAACTTTCAATGCTTAACCATATTCAAAGACTCTTTTCGCTTCAGGTGAGTTCGATATTTTTTCAAAACTAAGTTGAAGTAGCTCAAAAGTCGAAAATTATGAAATTCAAACTATCGTGTTCTGAGAGCGCGATTATACGTAACTTTCAATGCTTAACCATATTCAAAGACTCTTTTTGCTTCAGGTGAGTTCGAATTTTTTCCGGTACTAAGTCGAAGTAGCTCAAAAGTCGAAAACTATGAAATTCAAACTAGCGTGTTCTGAGAGCGCGCTTTTACGTAACTTTCAATGCCTAACCATATTCAAAGACTCTTTTCGCTTGAGGCGAGTTCGAAATTTTTCCGGTACTAAGTCGAAGTAGCTCAAAAGTCGAAAATTATGAAATTCAAACTGGCGTGTTCTGAGAGCGCGATTATACGTAACTTTCAATGCTTAACCATATTCAAAGACTCTTTTCGCTTCAGGTGAGTTCGATATTTTTTCGATACTAAGTCGAAGTACCCCAAAAGTCGGAAATTATGAAATTCAAACTGGCGTGTTCTGAGAGCGCGATTATACGTAACTTTCAATGCTTAACCATATACAAACACTCTTTTCGCTTCAGGTGAGTTCGATATTTTTTCAATACTAAGTTGAAGTAGCTCAAAAGTCGAAAATTATGAAATTCAAACTATCGTGTTCTGAGAGCGCGATTATACGTAACTTTCAATGCTTAACCATATTCAAAGACTCTTTTCGCTTCAGGTGAGTTCGATATTTTTTCGATACTAAGTCGAAGTACCCCAAAAGTCGGAAATTATGAAATTCAAACTGGCGTGTTCTGAGAGCGCGATTATACGTAACTTTCAATGCTTAACCATATTCAAAGACTCTTTTCGCTTCAGGTGAGTTCGATATTTTTTCGATACTAAGTCGAAGTACCCCAAAAGTCGGAAATTATGAAATTCAAACTGGCGTGTTCTGAGAGCGCGATTATACGTAACTTTCAATGCTTAACCATATTCAAAGACTCTTTTCGCTTCAGGTGAGTTCGATATTTTTTCGATACTAAGTCGAAGTACCTCAAAAGTCGGAAATTATGAAATTCAAACTGGCGTGTTCTGAGAGCGCGATTATACGTAACTTTCAATGCTTAACCATATTCAAAGACTCTTTTTGCTTCAGGTGAGTTCGAAATTTTTCCGGTACTAAGTCGAAGTAGCTCAAAAGTCGAAAACTATGAAATTCAAACTAGCGTGTTCTGAGAGCGCGCTTTTACGTAACTTTCAATGCCTAACCATATTCAAAGACTCTTTTCGCTTGAGGTGAGTTCGATATTTTTTCGATACTAAGTCGAAGTACCTCAAAAGTCGGAAATTATGAAATTCAAACTGGCGTGTTCTGAGAGCGCGATTATACGTAACTTTCAATGCTTAACCATATTCAAAGACTCTTTTCGCTTCAGGTGAGTTCGATATTTTTTCGATACTAAGTCGAAGTACCCCAAAAGTCGGAAATTATGAAATTCAAACTGACGTGTTCTGAGAGCGCGATTACACGTAACTTTCAATGCTTAACCATATTCAAAGACTCTTTTCGCTTCAGGTGAGTTCGATATTTTTTCGATACTAAGTCGAAGTACCTCAAAAGTCGGAAATTATGAAATTCAAACTGGCGTGTTCTGAGAGCGCGATTATACGTAACTTTCAATGCTTAACCATATACAAACACTCTTTTCGCTTCAGGTGAGTTCGATATTTTTTCAATACTAAGTTGAAGTAGCTCAAAAGTCGAAAATTATGAAATTCAAACTATCGTGTTCTGAGAGCGCGATTATACGTAACTTTCAATGCTTAACCATATTCAAAGACTCTTTTCGCTTCAGGTGAGTTCGATATTTTTTCGATACTAAGTCGAAGTACCCCAAAAGTCGGAAATTATGAAATTCAAACTGGCGTGTTCTGAGAGCGCGATTATACGTAACTTTCAATGCTTAACCAAATTCAAAGACTCTTTTCGCTTCAGGTGAGTTCGATATTTTTTCGATACTAAGTCGAAGTACCCCAAAAGTCGGAAATTATGAAATTCAAACTGGCGTGTTCTGAGAGCGCGATTATACGTAACTTTCAATGCTTAACCATATTCAAAGACTCTTTTCGCTTCAGGTGAGTTCGATATTTTTTCGATACTAAGTCGAAGTACCTCAAAAGTCGGAAATTATGAAATTCAAACTGGCGTGTTCTGAGAGCGCGATTATACGTAACTTTCAATGCTTAACCATATTCAAAGACTCTTTTTGCTTCAGGTGAGTTCGAAATTTTTCCGGTACTAAGTCGAAGTAGCTCAAAAGTCGAAAACTATGAAATTCAAACTAGCGTGTTCTGAGAGCGCGCTTTTACGTAACTTTCAATGCCTAACCATATTCAAAGACTCTTTTCGCTTGAGGTGAGTTCGAAATTTTTCCGGTACTCAGTCGAAGTAGCTCAAAAGTCGAAAACTATGAAATTCAAACTAGCGTGTTCTGAGAGCGCGCTTTTACGTAACTTTCAATGCCTAACCATATTCAAAGACTCTTTTCGCTTGAGGCGAGTTCGAAATTTTTCCGGTACTAAGTCGAAGTAGCTCAAAAGTCGAAAACTATGAAATTCAAACTATCGTGTTCTGAGAGCGCGATTATACGTAACTTTCAATGCTTAACCATATACAAACACTCTTTTCGCTTCAGGTGAGTTCGATATTTTTTCAATACTAAGTCGAAGTAGCTCAAAAGTCGAAAAGTATGAAATTCAAACTAGCGTGTTCTGAGAGCGCGCTTTTAAATAATTTTCAATGCCTAACCATATTCAAAGACTCTTTTCGCTTGAGGTGAGTTCGAATTTTTTCCGGTACTAAGTCGAAGTAGCTCAAAAGTCGAAAACTATGAAATTCAAACTAGCGTGTTCTGAGAGCGCGCTTTTACGTAACTTTCAATGCTTAACCATATTCAAAGACTCTTTTCGCTTCAGGTGAGTTCGATATTTTTTCGATACTAAGTCGAAGTACCTCAAAAGTCGGAAATTATGAAATTCAAACTGGCGTGTTCTGAGAGCGCGATTATACGTAACTTTCAATGCTTAACCATATTCAAAGACTCTTTTTGCTTCAGGTGAGTTCGAAATTTTTCCGGTACTAAGTCGAAGTAGCTCAAAAGTCGAAAAGTATGAAATTCAAACTAGCGTGTTCTGAGAGCGCGCTTTTAAATAATTTTCAATGCCTAAACATATTCAAAGACTCTTTTCGCTTCAGGTGAGTTCGATATTTTTTCGATACTAAGTCGAAGTACCCCAAAAGTCGGAAATTATGAAATTCAAACTGACGTGTTCTGAGAGCGCGATTATACGTAACTTTCAATGCTTAACCATATACAAACACTCTTTTCGCTTCAGGTGAGTTCGATATTTTTTCGATACTAAGTCGAAGTACCCCAAAAGTCGCAAATTATGAAATTCAAACTGGCGTGTTCTGAGAGCGCGATTATACGTAACTTTCAATGCTTAACCATATTCAAAGACTCTTTTCGCTTCAGGTGATTTCGAAATTTTTCCGGTACTAAGTCGAAGTAGCTCAAAAGTCGAAAACTATGAAATTCAAACTAGCGTGTTCTGAGAGCGCGCTTTTACGTAACTTTCAATGCCTAACCATATTCAAAGACTCTTTTCGCTTGAGGTGAGTTCGATATTTTTTCGATACTAAGTCGAAGTACCTCAAAAGTCGGAAATTATGAAATTCAAACTGGCGTGTTCTGAGAGCGCGATTATACGTAACTTTCAATGCTTAACCATATTCAAAGACTCTTTTTGCTTCAGGTGAGTTCGAAATTTTTCCGGTACTAAGTCGAAGTAGCTCAAAAGTCGAAAAGTATGAAATTCAAACTAGCGTGTTCTGAGAGCGCGCTTTTAAATAATTTTCAATGCCTAACCATATTCAAAGACTCTTTTCGCTTGAGGTGAGTTCGAATTTTTTCCGGTACTAAGTCGAAGTAGCTCAAAAGTCGAAAACTATGAAATTCAAACTATCGTGTTCTGAGAGCGCGATTATACGTAACTTTCAATGCTTAACCATATTCAAAGACTCTTTTCGCTTCAGGTGAGTTCGATATTTTTTCGATACTAAGTCGAAGTACCCCAAAAGTCGGAAATTATGAAATTCAAACTGGCGTGTTCTGAGAGCGCGATTATACGTAACTTTCAATGCTTAACCATATACAAACACTCTTTTCGCTTCAGGTGAGTTCGATATTTTTTCGATACTAAGTCGAAGTACCCCAAAAGTCGCAAATTATGAAATTCAAACTGGCGTGTTCTGAGAGCGCGATTATACGTAACTTTCAATGCTTAACCATATTCAAAGACTCTTTTCGCTTCAGGTGATTTCGATATTTTTTCGATACTAAGTCGAAGTACCCCAAAAGTCGCAAATTATGAAATTCAAACTAGCGTGTTCTGAGAGCGCGATTATACGTAACTTTCAATGCTTAACCATATTCAAAGACTCTTTTCGCTTCAGGTGAGTTCGATATTTTTTCGATACTAAGTCGAAGTACCTCAAAAGTCGGAAATTATGAAATTCAAACTGGCGTGTTCTGAGAGCGCGATTATACGTAACTTTCAATGCTTAACCATATTCAAAGACTCTTTTCGCTTCAGGTGAGTTCGATATTTTTTCGATACTAAGTCGAAGTACCCCAAAAGTCGGAAATTATGAAATTCAAACTGACGTGTTCTGAGAGCGCGATTATACGTAACTTTCAATGCTTAACCATATACAAACACTCTTTTCGCTTCAGGTGAGTTCGATATTTTTTCGATACTAAGTCGAAGTACCCCAAAAGTCGCAAATTATGAAATTCAAACTGGCGTGTTCTGAGAGCGCGATTATACGTAACTTTCAATGCTTAACCATATTCAAAGACTCTTTTCGCTTCAGGTGATATCGAAATTTTTCCGGTACTAAGTCGAAGTAGCTCAAAAGTCGAAAACTATGAAATTCAAACTAGCGTGTTCTGAGAGCGCGCTTTTACGTAACTTTCAATGCCTAACCATATTCAAAGACTCTTTTCGCTTGAGGTGAGTTCGATATTTTTTCGATACTAAGTCGAAGTACCCAAAAGTCGGAAATTATGAAATTCAAACTGGCGAGTTCTGAGAGCGCGATTATACGTAACTTTCAATGCTTAACCATATTCAAAGACTCTTTTCGCTTCAGGTGAGTTCGATATTTTTTCGATACTAAGTCGAAGTACCCCAAAAGTCGCAAATTATGAAATTCAAACTAGCGTGTTCTGAGAGCGCGATTATACGTAACTTTCAATACTTAACCATATTCAAAGACTCTTTTCGCTTCAGGTGAGTTCGATATTTTTTCGATACTAAGTCGAAGTACCCCAAAAGTCGGAAATTATGAAATTCAAACTGGCGTGTTCTGAGAGCGCGATTATACGTAACTTTCAATGCTTAACCATATACAAACACTCTTTTCGCTTCAGGTGAGTTCGATATTTTTTCAATACTAAGTTGAAGTAGCTCAAAAGTCGAAAATTATGAAATTCAAACTATCGTGTTCTGAGAGCGCGATTATACGTAACTTTCAATGCTTAACCATATTCAAAGACTCTTTTTGCTTCAGGTGAGTTCGAAATTTTTCCGGTACTAAGTCGAAGTAGCTCAAAAGTCGAAAAGTATGAAATTCAAACTAGCGTGTTCTGAGAGCGCGCTTTTAAATAATTTTCAATGCCTAACCATATTCAAAGACTCTTTTCGCTTGAGGTGAGTTCGAATTTTTTCCGGTACTAAGTCGAAGTAGCTCAAAAGTCGAAAACTATGAAATTCAAACTAGCGTGTTCTGAGAGCGCGCTTTTACGTAACTTTCAATGCCTAACCATATTCAAAGACTCTTTTCGCTTGAGGCGAGTTCGAAATTTTTCCGGTACTAAGTCGAAGTAGCTCAAAAGTCGAAAATTATGAAATTCAAACTATCGTGTTCTGAGAGCGCGATTATACGTAACTTTCAATGCTTAACCATATTCAAAGACTCTTTTCGCTTCAGGTGAGTTCGATATTTTTTCGATACTAAGTCGAAGTACCCCAAAAGTCGGAAATTATGAAATTCAAACTGGCGTGTTCTGAGAGCGCGATTATACGTAACTTTCAATGCTTAACCATATTCAAAGACTCTTTTCGCTTCAGGTGAGTTCGATATTTTTTCGATACTAAGTCGAAGTACCTCAAAAGTCGGAAATTATGAAATTCAAACTGGCGTGTTCTGAGAGCGCGATTATACGTAACTTTCAATGCTTAACCATATACAAACACTCTTTTCGCTTCAGGTGAGTTCGATATTTTCTCAATACTAAGTTGAAGTAGCTCAAAAGTCGGAAATTATGAAATTCAAACTGGCGTGTTCTGAGAGCGCGATTATACGTAACTTTCAATGCTTAACCATATACAAACACTCTTTTCGCTTCAGGTGAGTTCGATATTTTTTCGATACTAAGTTGAAGTAGCTCAAAAGTCGGAAATTATGAAATTCAAACTGGCGTGTTCTGAGAGCGCGATTATACGTAACTTTCAATGCTTAACCATATTCAAAGACTCTTTTCGCTTCAGGTGAGTTCGATATTTTTTCGATACTAAGTCGAAGTACCCCAAAAGTCGCAAATTATGAAATTCAAACTGGCGTGTTCTGAGAGCGCGATTATACGTAACTTTCAATGCTTAACCATATACAAACACTCTTTTCGCTTCAGGTGAGTTCGATATTTTTTCAATACTAAGTCGAAGTAGCTCAAAAGTCGAAAAGTATGAAATTCAAACTAGCGTGTTCTGAGAGCGCGCTTTTAAATAATTTTCAATGCCTAACCATATTCAAAGACTCTTTTCGCTTGAGGTGAGTTCGAATTTTTTCCGGTACTAAGTCGAAGTACCCCAAAAGTCGGAAATTATGAAATTCAAACTGACGTGTTCTGAGAGCGCGCTTTTACGTAACTTTCAATGCCTAACCATATTCAAAGACTCTTTTCGCTTGAGGCGAGTTCGAAATTTTTCCGGTACTAAGTCGAAGTAGCTCAAAAGTCGAAAATTATGAAATTCAAACTATCGTGTTCTGAGAGCGCGATTATACGTAACTTTCAATGCTTAACCATATTCAAAGACTCTTTTCGCTTCAGGTGAGTTCGATATTTTTTCGATACTAAGTCGAAGTACCCCAAAAGTCGGAAATTATGAAATTCAAACTGGCGTGTTCTGAGAGCGCGATTATACGTAACTTTCAATGCTTAACCATATACAAACACTCTTTTCGCTTCAGGTGAGTTCGATATTTTTTCAATACTAAGTTGAAGTAGCTCAAAAGTCGGAAATTATGAAATTCAAACTGGCGTGTTCTGAGAGCGCGATTATACGTAACTTTCAATGCTTAACCATATTCAAAGACTCTTTTCGCTTCAGGTGAGTTCGATATTTTTTCGATACTAAGTCGAAGTACCCCAAAAGTCGGAAATTATGAAATTCAAACTGGCGTGTTCTGAGAGCGCGATTATACGTAACTTTCAATGCTTAACCATATTCAAAGACTCTTTTCGCTTCAGGTGAGTTCGATATTTTTTCGATACTAAGTCGAAGTACCTCAAAAGTCGGAAATTATGAAATTCAAACTGGCGTGTTCTGAGAGCGCGATTATAAGTAACTTTCAATGCTTAACCATATTCAAAGACTCTTTTCGCTTCAGGTGAGTTCGATATTTTTTCGATACTAAGTCGAAGTACCCCAAAAGTCGGAAATTATGAAATTCAAACTGGCGTGTTCTGAGAGCGCGATTATACGTAACTTTCAATGCTTAACCATATACAAACACTCTTTTCGCTTCAGGTGAGTTCGATATTTTTCCAATACTAAGTTGAAGTAGCTCAAAAGTCGGAAATTATGAAATTCAAACTGGCGTGTTCTGAGAGCGCGATTATACGTAACTTTCAATGCTTAACCATATTCAAAGACTCTTTTCGCTTCAGGTGAGTTCGATATTTTTTCGATACTAAGTCGAAGTACCCCAAAAGTCGGAAATTATGAAATTCAAACTGGCGTGTTCTGAGAGCGCGATTATACGTAACTTTCAATGCTTAACCATATTCAAAGACTCTTTTCGCTTCAGGTGAGTTCGATATTTTTTCGATACTAAGTCGAAGTACCTCAAAAGTCGGAAATTATGAAATTCAAACTGGCGTGTTCTGAGAGCGCGATTATAAGTAACTTTCAATGCTTAACCATATTCAAAGACTCTTTTCGCTTCAGGTGAGTTCGATATTTTTTCGATACTAAGTCGAAGTACCCCAAAAGTCGGAAATTATGAAATTCAAACTGGCGTGTTCTGAGAGCGCGATTATACGTAACTTTCAATGCTTAACCATATTCAAAGACTCTTTTCGCTTCAGGTGAGTTCGATATTTTTTCGATACTAAGTCGAAGTACCCCAAAAGTCGGAAATTATGAAATTCAAACTGGCGTGTTCTGAGAGCGCGCTTTTAAATAAAATTCAATGCCTAACCATATTCAAAGACTCTTTTCGCTTGAGGTGAGTTCGAATTTTTTCCGGTACTAAGTCGAAGTAGCTCAAAAGTCGAAAAGTATGAAATTCAAACTAGCGTGTTCTGAGAGCGCGCTTTTAAATAATTTTCAATGCCTAACCATATTCAAAGACTCTTTTCGCTTGAGGTGAGTTCGAATTTTTTCCGGTACTAAGTCGAAGTAGCTCAAAAGTCGAAAACTATGAAATTCAAACTATCGTGTTCTGAGAGCGCGATTATACGTAACTTTCAATGCTTAACCATATTCAAAGACTCTTTTCGCTTCAGGTGAGTTCGATATTTTTTCGATACTAAGTCGAAGTACCCCAAAAGTCGGAAATTATGAAATTCAAACTGGCGTGTTCTGAGAGCGCGATTATACGTAACTTTCAATGCTTAACCATATACAAACACTCTTTTCGCTTCAGGTGAGTTCGATATTTTTTCAATACTAAGTTGAAGTAGCTCAAAAGTCTCAAATTATGAAATTCAAACTGGCGTGTTCTGAGAGCGCGATTATACGTAACTTTCAATGCTTAACCATATTCAAAGACTCTTTTCGCTTCAGGTGATTTCGAAATTTTTCCGGTACTAAGTCGAAGTAGCTCAAAAGTCGAAAACTATGAAATTCAAACTAGCGTGTTCTGAGAGCGCGCTTTTACGTAACTTTCAATGCCTAACCATATTCAAAGACTCTTTTCGCTTGAGGTGAGTTCGATATTTTTTCGATACTAAGTCGAAGTACCTCAAAAGTCGGAAATTATGAAATTCAAACTGGCGTGTTCTGAGAGCGCGATTATACGTAACTTTCAATGCTTAACCATATTCAAAGACTCTTTTTGCTTCAGGTGAGTTCGAAATTTTTCCGGTACTAAGTCGAAGTAGCTCAAAAGTCGAAAAGTATGAAATTCAAACTAGCGTGTTCTGAGAGCGCGCTTTTAAATAATTTTCAATGCCTAACCATATTCAAAGACTCTTTTCGCTTGAGGTGAGTTCGAATTTTTTCCGGTACTAAGTCGAAGTAGCTCAAAAGTCGAAAACTATGAAATTCAAACTATCGTGTTCTGAGAGCGCGATTATACGGAACTTTCAATGCTTAACCATATTCAAAGACTCTTTTCGCTTCAGGTGAGTTCGATATTTTTTCGATACTAAGTCGAAGTACCCCAAAAGTCGGAAATTATGAAATTCAAACTGGCGTGTTCTGAGAGCGCGATTATACGTAACTTTCAATGCTTAACCATATACAAACACTCTTTTCGCTTCAGGTGAGTTCGATATTTTTTCAATACTAAGTTGAAGTAGCTCAAAAGTCGAAAATTATGAAATTCAAACTATCGTGTTCTGAGAGCGCGATTATACGTAACTTTCAATGCTTAACCATATTCAAAGACTCTTTTCGCTTCAGGTGAGTTCGATATTTTTTCAATACTAAGTTGAAGTAGCTCAAAAGTCGAAAATTATGAAATTCAAACTATCGTGTTCTGAGAGCGCGATTATACGTAACTTTCAATGCTTAACCATATTCAAAGACTCTTTTTGCTTCAGGTGAGTTCGAATTTTTTCCGGTACTAAGTCGAAGTAGCTCAAAAGTCGAAAACTATGAAATTCAAACTAGCGTGTTCTGAGAGCGCGCTTTTACGTAACTTTCAATGCCTAACCATATTCAAAGACTCTTTTCGCTTGAGGTGAGTTCGAAATTTTTCCGGTACTCAGTCGAAGTAGCTCAAAAGTCGAAAACTATGAAATTCAAACTAGCGTGTTCTGAGAGCGCGCTTTTACGTAACTTTCAATGCCTAACCATATTCAAAGACTCTTTTCGCTTGAGGCGAGTTCGAAATTTTTCCGGTACTAAGTCGAAGTAGCTCAAAAGTCGAAAATTATGAAATTCAAACTATCGTGTTCTGAGAGCGCGATTATACGTAACTTTCAATGCTTAACCATATTCAAATACTCTTTTCGCTTCAGGTGAGTTCGATATTTTTTCGATACTAAGTCGAAGTACCCAAAAGTCGGAAATTATGAAATTCAAACTGGCGAGTTCTGAGAGCGCGATTATACGTAACTTTCAATGCTTAACCATATTCAAAGACTCTTTTCGCTTCAGGTGAGTTCGATATTTTTTCGATACTAAGTCGAAGTACCCCAAAAGTCGCAAATTATGAAATTCAAAGTAGCGTGTTCTGAGAGCGCGATTATACGTAACTTTCAATACTTAACCATATTCAAAGACTCTTTTCGCTTCAGGTGAGTTCGATATTTTTTCGATACTAAGTCGAAGTACCTCAAAAGTCGGAAATTATGAAATTCAAACTGGCGTGTTCTGAGAGCGCGATTATACGTAACTTTCAATGCTTAACCATATACAAACACTCTTTTCGCTTCAGGTGAGTTCGATATTTTTTCAATACTAAGTTGAAGTAGCTCAAAAGTCGAAAATTATGAAATTCAAACTATCGTGTTCTGAGAGCGCGATTATACGTAACTTTCAATGCTTAACCATATACAAACACTCTTTTCGCTTCAGGTGAGTTCGATATTTTTTCAATACTAAGTCGAAGTAGCTCAAAAGTCGAAAAGTATGAAATTCAAACTAGCGTGTTCTGAGAGCGCGCTTTTAAATAATTTTCAATGCCTAACCATATTCAAAGACTCTTTTCGCTTGAGGTGAGTTCGAATTTTTTCCGGTACTAAGTCGAAGTAGCTCAAAAGTCGAAAACTATGAAATTCAAACTAGCGTGTTCTGAGAGCGCGCTTTTACGTAACTTTCAATGCTTAACCATATTCAAAGACTCTTTTCGCTTCAGGTGAGTTCGATATTTTTTCGATACTAAGTCGAAGTACCTCAAAAGTCGGAAATTATGAAATTCAAACTGGCGTGTTCTGAGAGCGCGATTATACGTAACTTTCAATGCTTAACCATATTCAAAGACTCTTTTTGCTTCAGGTGAGTTCGAAATTTTTCCGGTACTAAGTCGAAGTAGCTCAAAAGTCGAAAAGTATGAAATTCAAACTAGCGTGTTCTGAGAGCGCGCTTTTAAATAATTTTCAATGCCTAAACATATTCAAAGACTCTTTTCGCTTCAGGTGAGTTCGATATTTTTTCGATACTAAGTCGAAGTACCCCAAAAGTCGGAAATTATGAAATTCAAACTGACGTGTTCTGAGAGCGCGATTATACGTAACTTTCAATGCTTAACCATATACAAACACTCTTTTCGCTTCAGGTGAGTTCGATATTTTTTCGATACTAAGTCGAAGTACCCCAAAAGTCGCAAATTATGAAATTCAAACTGGCGTGTTCTGAGAGCGCGATTATACGTAACTTTCAATGCTTAACCATATTCAAAGACTCTTTTCGCTTCAGGTGATTTCGAAATTTTTCCGGTACTAAGTCGAAGTAGCTCAAAAGTCGAAAACTATGAAATTCAAACTAGCGTGTTCTGAGAGCGCGCTTTTACGTAACTTTCAATGCCTAACCATATTCAAAGACTCTTTTCGCTTGAGGTGAGTTCGATATTTTTTCGATACTAAGTCGAAGTACCTCAAAAGTCGGAAATTATGAAATTCAAACTGGCGTGTTCTGAGAGCGCGATTATACGTAACTTTCAATGCTTAACCATATTCAAAGACTCTTTTTGCTTCAGGTGAGTTCGAAATTTTTCCGGTACTAAGTCGAAGTAGCTCAAAAGTCGAAAAGTATGAAATTCAAACTAGCGTGTTCTGAGAGCGCGCTTTTAAATAATTTTCAATGCCTAACCATATTCAAAGACTCTTTTCGCTTGAGGTAAGTTCGAATTTTTTCCGGTACTAAGTCGAAGTAGCTCAAAAGTCGAAAACTATGAAATTCAAACTATCGTGTTCTGAGAGCGCGATTATACGTAACTTTCAATGCTTAACCATATTCAAAGACTCTTTTCGCTTCAGGTGAGTTCGATATTTTTTCGATACTAAGTCGAAGTACCCCAAAAGTCGGAAATTATGAAATTCAAACTGGCGTGTTCTGAGAGCGCGATTATACGTAACTTTCAATGCTTAACCATATACAAACACTCTTTTCGCTTCAGGTGAGTTCGATATTTTTTCGATACTAAGTCGAAGTACCCCAAAAGTCGCAAATTATGAAATTCAAACTGGCGTGTTCTGAGAGCGCGATTATACGTAACTTTCAATGCTTAACCATATTCAAAGACTCTTTTCGCTTCAGGTGATTTCGAAATTTTTCCGGTACTAAGTCGAAGTAGCTCAAAAGTCGAAAACTATGAAATTCAAACTAGCGTGTTCTGAGAGCGCGCTTTTACGTAACTTTCAATGCCTAACCATATTCAAAGACTCTTTTCGCTTGAGGTGAGTTCGATATTTTTTCGATACTAAGTCGAAGTACCTCAAAAGTCGGAAATTATGAAATTCAAACTGGCGTGTTCTGAGAGCGCGATTATACGTAACTTTCAATGCTTAACCATATTCAAAGACTCTTTTTGCTTCAGGTGAGTTCGAAATTTTTCCGGTACTAAGTCGAAGTAGCTCAAAAGTCGAAAAGTATGAAATTCAAACTAGCGTGTTCTGAGAGCGCGCTTTTAAATAATTTTCAATGCCTAACCATATTCAAAGACTCTTTTCGCTTGAGGTAAGTTCGAATTTTTTCCGGTACTAAGTCGAAGTAGCTCAAAAGTCGAAAACTATGAAATTCAAACTATCGTGTTCTGAGAGCGCGATTATACGTAACTTTCAATGCTTAACCATATTCAAAGACTCTTTTCGCTTCAGGTGAGTTCGATATTTTTTCGATACTAAGTCGAAGTACCCCAAAAGTCGGAAATTATGAAATTCAAACTGGCGTGTTCTGAGAGCGCGATTATACGTAACTTTCAATGCTTAACCATATACAAACACTCTTTTCGCTTCAGGTGAGTTCGATATTTTTTCGATACTAAGTCGAAGTACCCCAAAAGTCGCAAATTATGAAATTCAAACTGGCGTGTTCTGAGAGCGCGATTATACGTAACTTTCAATGCTTAACCATATTCAAAGACTCTTTTCGCTTCAGGTGATTTCGATATTTTTTCGATACTAAGTCGAAGTACCCCAAAAGTCGCAAATTATGAAATTCAAACTAGCGTGTTCTGAGAGCGCGATTATACGTAACTTTCAATGCTTAACCATATTCAAAGACTCTTTTCGCTTCAGGTGAGTTCGATATTTTTTCGATACTAAGTCGAAGTACCTCAAAAGTCGGAAATTATGAAATTCAAACTGGCGTGTTCTGAGAGCGCGATTATACGTAACTTTCAATGCTTAACCATATTCAAAGACTCTTTTCGCTTCAGGTGATTTCGAAATTTTTCCGGTACTAAGTCGAAGTAGCTCAAAAGTCGAAAACTATGAAATTCAAACTAGCGTGTTCTGAGAGCGCGCTTTTACGTAACTTTCAATGCCTAACCATATTCAAAGACTCTTTTCGCTTGAGGTGAGTTCGATATTTTTTCGATACTAAGTCGAAGTACCTCAAAAGTCGGAAATTATGAAATTCAAACTGGCGTGTTCTGAGAGCGCGATTATACGTAACTTTCAATGCTTAACCATATTCAAAGACTCTTATTGCTTCAGGTGAGTTCGAAATTTTTCCGGTACTAAGTCGAAGTAGCTCAAAAGTCGAAAAGTATGAAATTCAAACTAGCGTGTTCTGAGAGCGCGCTTTTAAATAATTTTCAATGCCTAACCATATTCAAAGACTCTTTTCGCTTGAGGTAAGTTCGAATTTTTTCCGGTACTAAGTCGAAGTAGCTCATAAGTCGAAAACTATGAAATTCAAACTATCGTGTTCTGAGAGCGCGATTATACGTAACTTTCAATGCTTAACCATATACAAACACTCTTTTCGCTTCAGGTGAGTTCGATATTTTTTCAATACTAAGTTGAAGTAGCTCAAAAGTCGAAAATTATGAAATTCAAACTATCGTGTTCTGAGAGCGCGATTATACGTAACTTTCAATGCTTAACCATATACAAACACTCTTTTCGCTTCAGGTGAGTTCGATATTTTTTCAATACTAAGTCGAAGTAGCTCAAAAGTCGAAAAGTATGAAATTCAAACTAGCGTGTTCTGAGAGCGCGCTTTTAAATAATTTTCAATGCCTAACCATATTCAAAGACTCTTTTCGCTTGAGGTGAGTTCGAATTTTTTCCGGTACTAAGTCGAAGTAGCTCAAAAGTCGAAAACTATGAAATTCAAACTAGCGTGTTCTGAGAGCGCGCTTTTACGTAACTTTCAATGCTTAACCATATTCAAAGACTCTTTTCGCTTCAGGTGAGTTCGATATTTTTTCGATACTAAGTCGAAGTACCTCAAAAGTCGGAAATTATGAAATTCAAACTGGCGTGTTCTGAGAGCGCGATTATACGTAACTTTCAATGCTTAACCATATTCAAAGACTCTTTTTGCTTCAGGTGAGTTCGAAATTTTTCCGGTACTAAGTCGAAGTAGCTCAAAAGTCGAAAAGTATGAAATTCAAACTAGCGTGTTCTGAGAGCGCGCTTTTAAATAATTTTCAATGCCTAAACATATTCAAAGACTCTTTTCGCTTCAGGTGAGTTCGATATTTTTTCGATACTAAGTCGAAGTACCCCAAAAGTCGGAAATTATGAAATTCAAACTGACGTGTTCTGAGAGCGCGATTATACGTAACTTTCAATGCTTAACCATATACAAACACTCTTTTCGCTTCAGGTGAGTTCGATATTTTTTCGATACTAAGTCGAAGTACCCCAAAAGTCGCAAATTATGAAATTCAAACTGGCGTGTTCTGAGAGCGCGATTATACGTAACTTTCAATGCTTAACCATATTCAAAGACTCTTTTCGCTTCAGGTGATTTCGAAATTTTTCCGGTACTAAGTCGAAGTAGCTCAAAAGTCGAAAACTATGAAATTCAAACTAGCGTGTTCTGAGAGCGCGCTTTTACGTAACTTTCAATGCCTAACCATATTCAAAGACTCTTTTCGCTTGAGGTGAGTTCGATATTTTTTCGATACTAAGTCGAAGTACCTCAAAAGTCGGAAATTATGAAATTCAAACTGGCGTGTTCTGAGAGCGCGATTATACGTAACTTTCAATGCTTAACCATATTCAAAGACTCTTTTTGCTTCAGGTGAGTTCGAAATTTTTCCGGTACTAAGTCGAAGTAGCTCAAAAGTCGAAAAGTATGAAATTCAAACTAGCGTGTTCTGAGAGCGCGCTTTTAAATAATTTTCAATGCCTAACCATATTCAAAGACTCTTTTCGCTTGAGGTAAGTTCGAATTTTTTCCGGTACTAAGTCGAAGTAGCTCAAAAGTCGAAAACTATGAAATTCAAACTATCGTGTTCTGAGAGCGCGATTATACGTAACTTTCAATGCTTAACCATATTCAAAGACTCTTTTCGCTTCAGGTGAGTTCGATATTTTTTCGATACTAAGTCGAAGTACCCCAAAAGTCGGAAATTATGAAATTCAAACTGGCGTGTTCTGAGAGCGCGATTATACGTAACTTTCAATGCTTAACCATATACAAACACTCTTTTCGCTTCAGGTGAGTTCGATATTTTTTCGATACTAAGTCGAAGTACCCCAAAAGTCGCAAATTATGAAATTCAAACTGGCGTGTTCTGAGAGCGCGATTATACGTAACTTTCAATGCTTAACCATATTCAAAGACTCTTTTCGCTTCAGGTGATTTCGAAATTTTTCCGGTACTAAGTCGAAGTAGCTCAAAAGTCGAAAACTATGAAATTCAAACTAGCGTGTTCTGAGAGCGCGCTTTTACGTAACTTTCAATGCCTAACCATATTCAAAGACTCTTTTCGCTTGAGGTGAGTTCGATATTTTTTCGATACTAAGTCGAAGTACCTCAAAAGTCGGAAATTATGAAATTCAAACTGGCGTGTTCTGAGAGCGCGATTATACGTAACTTTCAATGCTTAACCATATTCAAAGACTCTTTTTGCTTCAGGTGAGTTCGAAATTTTTCCGGTACTAAGTCGAAGTAGCTCAAAAGTCGAAAAGTATGAAATTCAAACTAGCGTGTTCTGAGAGCGCGCTTTTAAATAATTTTCAATGCCTAACCATATTCAAAGACTCTTTTCGCTTGAGGTAAGTTCGAATTTTTTCCGGTACTAAGTCGAAGTAGCTCAAAAGTCGAAAACTATGAAATTCAAACTATCGTGTTCTGAGAGCGCGATTATACGTAACTTTCAATGCTTAACCATATTCAAAGACTCTTTTCGCTTCAGGTGAGTTCGATATTTTTTCGATACTAAGTCGAAGTACCCCAAAAGTCGGAAATTATGAAATTCAAACTGGCGTGTTCTGAGAGCGCGATTATACGTAACTTTCAATGCTTAACCATATTCAAAGACTCTTTTCGCTTCAGGTGAGTTCGATATTTTTTCAATACTAAGTTGAAGTAGCTCAAAAGTCGAAAATTATGAAATTCAAACTATCGTGTTCTGAGAGCGCGATTATACGTAACTTTCAATGCTTAACCATATTCAAAGACTCTTTTCGCTTCAGGTGAGTTCGATATTTTTTCAAT
This sequence comes from Bicyclus anynana, assembly GCF_947172395.1. NCBI lineage: Eukaryota > Metazoa > Arthropoda > Insecta > Lepidoptera > Nymphalidae > Bicyclus > Bicyclus anynana. Next base: position 69,536 of record NC_069109.1, read on the forward strand.
ACTAAGTTGAAGTAGCTCAAAAGTCGAAAATTATGAAATTCAAACTATCGTGTTCTGAGAGCGCGATTATACGTAACTTTCAATGCTTAACCATATTCAAAGACTCTTTTTGCTTCAGGTGAGTTCGAATTTTTTCCGGTACTAAGTCGAAGTAGCTCAAAAGTCGAAAACTATGAAATTCAAACTAGCGTGTTCTGAGAGCGCGCTTTTACGTAACTTTCAATGCCTAACCATATTCAAAGACTCTTTTCGCTTGAGGCGTGTTCGAAATTTTTCCGGTACTAAGTCGAAGTAGCTCAAAAGTCGAAAATTATGAAATTCAAACTATCGTGTTCTGAGAGCGCGATTATACGTAACTTTCAATGCTTAACCATATTCAAAGACTCTTTTCGCTTCAGGTGAGTTCGATATTTTTTCGATACTAAGTCGAAGTACCCAAAAGTCGGAAATTATGAAATTCAAACTGGCGAGTTCTGAGAGCGCGATTATACGTAACTTTCAATGCTTAACCATATTCAAAGACTCTTTTCGCTTCAGGTGAGTTCGATATTTTTTCGATACTAAGTCGAAGTACCCCAAAAGTCGCAAATTATGAAATTCAAAGTAGCGTGTTCTGAGAGCGCGATTATACGTAACTTTCAATACTTAACCATATTCAAAGACTCTTTTCGCTTCAGGTGAGTTCGATATTTTTTCGATACTAAGTCGAAGTACCTCAAAAGTCGGAAATTATGAAATTCAAACTGGCGTGTTCTGAGAGCGCGATTATACGTAACTTTCAATGCTTAACCATATACAAACACTCTTTTCGCTTCAGGTGAGTTCGATATTTTTTCAATACTAAGTTGAAGTAGCTCAAAAGTCGAAAATTATGAAATTCAAACTATCGTGTTCTGAGAGCGCGATTATACGTAACTTTCAATGCTTAACCATATTCAAAGACTCTTTTCGCTTCAGGTGAGTTCGATATTTTTTCGATACTAAGTCGAAGTACCCCAAAAGTCGGAAATTATGAAATTCAAACTGGCGTGTTCTGAGAGCGCGATTATACGTAACTTTCAATGCTTAACCATATTCAAAGACTCTTTTCGCTTCAGGTGAGTTCGATATTTTTTCGATACTAAGTCGAAGTACCCCAAAAGTCGGAAATTATGAAATTCAAACTGGCGTGTTCTGAGAGCGCGATTATACGTAACTTTCAATGCTTAACCATATTCAAAGACTCTTTTCGCTTCAGGTGAGTTCGATATTTTTTCGATACTAAGTCGAAGTACCTCAAAAGTCGGAAATTATGAAATTCAAACTGGCGTGTTCTGAGAGCGCGATTATACGTAACTTTCAATGCTTAACCATATTCAAAGACTCTTTTTGCTTCAGGTGAGTTCGAAATTTTTCCGGTACTAAGTCGAAGTAGCTCAAAAGTCGAAAACTATGAAATTCAAACTAGCGTGTTCTGAGAGCGCGCTTTTACGTAACTTTCAATGCCTAACCATATTCAAAGACTCTTTTCGCTTGAGGTGAGTTCGATATTTTTTCGATACTAAGTCGAAGTACCTCAAAAGTCGGAAATTATGAAATTCAAACTGGCGTGTTCTGAGAGCGCGATTATACGTAACTTTCAATGCTTAACCATATTCAAAGACTCTTTTCGCTTCAGGTGAGTTCGATATTTTTTCGATACTAAGTCGAAGTACCCCAAAAGTCGGAAATTATGAAATTCAAACTGACGTGTTCTGAGAGCGCGATTACACGTAACTTTCAATGCTTAACCATATTCAAAGACTCTTTTCGCTTCAGGTGAGTTCGATATTTTTTCGATACTAAGTCGAAGTACCTCAAAAGTCGGAAATTATGAAATTCAAACTGGCGTGTTCTGAGAGCGCGATTATACGTAACTTTCAATGCTTAACCATATACAAACACTCTTTTCGCTTCAGGTGAGTTCGATATTTTTTCAATACTAAGTTGAAGTAGCTCAAAAGTCGAAAATTATGAAATTCAAACTATCGTGTTCTGAGAGCGCGATTATACGTAACTTTCAATGCTTAACCATATTCAAAGACTCTTTTCGCTTCAGGTGAGTTCGATATTTTTTCGATACTAAGTCGAAGTACCCCAAAAGTCGGAAATTATGAAATTCAAACTGGCGTGTTCTGAGAGCGCGATTATACGTAACTTTCAATGCTTAACCATATTCAAAGACTCTTTTCGCTTCAGGTGAGTTCGATATTTTTTCGATACTAAGTCGAAGTACCCCAAAAGTCGGAAATTATGAAATTCAAACTGGCGTGTTCTGAGAGCGCGATTATACGTAACTTTCAATGCTTAACCATATTCAAAGACTCTTTTCGCTTCAGGTGAGTTCGATATTTTTTCGATACTAAGTCGAAGTACCTCAAAAGTCGGAAATTATGAAATTCAAACTGGCGTGTTCTGAGAGCGCGATTATACGTAACTTTCAATGCTTAACCATATTCAAAGACTCTTTTTGCTTCAGGTGAGTTCGAAATTTTTCCGGTACTAAGTCGAAGTAGCTCAAAAGTCGAAAACTATGAAATTCAAACTAGCGTGTTCTGAGAGCGCGCTTTTACGTAACTTTCAATGCCTAACCATATTCAAAGACTCTTTTCGCTTGAGGTGAGTTCGAAATTTTTCCGGTACTCAGTCGAAGTAGCTCAAAAGTCGAAAACTATGAAATTCAAACTAGCGTGTTCTGAGAGCGCGCTTTTACGTAACTTTCAATGCCTAACCATATTCAAAGACTCTTTTCGCTTGAGGCGAGTTCGAAATTTTTCCGGTACTAAGTCGAAGTAGCTCAAAAGTCGAAAACTATGAAATTCAAACTAGCGTGTTCTGAGAGCGCGCTTTTACGTAACTTTCAATGCCTAACCATATTCAAAGACTCTTTTCGCTTGAGGTGAGTTCGATATTTTTTCCATACTAAGTTGAAGTAGCTCAAAAGTCGAAAATTATGAAATTCAAACTATCGTGTTCTGAGAGCGCGATTATACGTAACTTTCAATGCTTAACCATATTCAAAGACTCTTTTCGCTTCAGGTGAGTTCGATATTTTTCAAAACTAAGTTGAAGTAGCTCAAAAGTCGAAAATTATGAAATTCAAACTATCGTGTTCTGAGAGCGCGATTATACGTAACTTTCAATGCTTAACCATATTCAAAGACTCTTTTTGCTTCAGGTGAGTTCGAATTTTTTCCGGTACTAAGTCGAAGTAGCTCAAAAGTCGAAAACTATGAAATTCAAACTAGCGTGTTCTGAGAGCGCGCTTTTACGTAACTTTCAATGCCTAACCATATTCAAAGACTCTTTTCGCTTGAGGCGAGTTCGAAATTTTTCCGGTACTAAGTCGAAGTAGCTCAAAAGTCGAAAATTATGAAATTCAAACTATCGTGTTCTGAGAGCGCGATTATACGTAACTTTCAATGCTTAACCATATTCAAAGACTCTTTTCGCTTCAGGTGAGTTCGATATTTTTTCGATACTAAGTCGAAGTACCCCAAAAGTCGGAAATTATGAAATTCAAACTGGCGTGTTCTGAGAGCGCGATTATACGTAACTTTCAATGCTTAACCATATACAAACACTCTTTTCGCTTCAGGTGAGTTCGATATTTTTTCAATACTAAGTTGAAGTAGCTCAAAAGTCGAAAATTATGAAATTCAAACTATCGTGTTCTGAGAGCGCGATTATACGTAACTTTCAATGCTTAACCATATTCAAAGACTCTTTTCGCTTCAGGTGAGTTCGATATTTTTTCGATACTAAGTCGAAGTACCCCAAAAGTCGGAAATTATGAAATTCAAACTGGCGTGTTCTGAGAGCGCGATTATACGTAACTTTCAATGCTTAACCATATTCAAAGACTCTTTTCGCTTCAGGTGAGTTCGATATTTTTTCGATACTAAGTCGAAGTACCCCAAAAGTCGGAAATTATGAAATTCAAACTGGCGTGTTCTGAGAGCGCGATTATACGTAACTTTCAATGCTTAACCATATTCAAAGACTCTTTTCGCTTCAGGTGAGTTCGATATTTTTTCGATACTAAGTCGAAGTACCTCAAAAGTCGGAAATTATGAAATTCAAACTGGCGTGTTCTGAGAGCGCGATTATACGTAACTTTCAATGCTTAACCATATTCAAAGACTCTTTTTGCTTCAGGTGAGTTCGAAATTTTTCCGGTACTAAGTCGAAGTAGCTCAAAAGTCGAAAACTATGAAATTCAAACTAGCGTGTTCTGAGAGCGCGCTTTTACGTAACTTTCAATGCCTAACCATATTCAAAGACTCTTTTCGCTTGAGGTGAGTTCGATATTTTTTCGATACTAAGTCGAAGTACCTCAAAAGTCGGAAATTATGAAATTCAAACTGGCGTGTTCTGAGAGCGCGATTATACGTAACTTTCAATGCTTAACCATATTCAAAGACTCTTTTCGCTTCAGGTGAGTTCGATATTTTTTCGATACTAAGTCGAAGTACCCCAAAAGTCGGAAATTATGAAATTCAAACTGACGTGTTCTGAGAGCGCGATTACACGTAACTTTCAATGCTTAACCATATTCAAAGACTCTTTTCGCTTCAGGTGAGTTCGATATTTTTTCGATACTAAGTCGAAGTACCTCAAAAGTCGGAAATTATGAAATTCAAACTGGCGTGTTCTGAGAGCGCGATTATACGTAACTTTCAATGCTTAACCATATACAAACACTCTTTTCGCTTCAGGTGAGTTCGATATTTTTTCAATACTAAGTTGAAGTAGCTCAAAAGTCGAAAATTATGAAATTCAAACTATCGTGTTCTGAGAGCGCGATTATACGTAACTTTCAATGCTTAACCATATTCAAAGACTCTTTTCGCTTCAGGTGAGTTCGATATTTTTTCGATACTAAGTCGAAGTACCCCAAAAGTCGGAAATTATGAAATTCAAACTGGCGTGTTCTGAGAGCGCGATTATACGTAACTTTCAATGCTTAACCATATTCAAAGACTCTTTTCGCTTCAGGTGAGTTCGATATTTTTTCGATACTAAGTCGAAGTACCCCAAAAGTCGGAAATTATGAAATTCAAACTGGCGTGTTCTGAGAGCGCGATTATACGTAACTTTCAATGCTTAACCATATTCAAAGACTCTTTTCGCTTCAGGTGAGTTCGATATTTTTTCGATACTAAGTCGAAGTACCTCAAAAGTCGGAAATTATGAAATTCAAACTGGCGTGTTCTGAGAGCGCGATTATACGTAACTTTCAATGCTTAACCATATTCAAAGACTCTTTTTGCTTCAGGTGAGTTCGAAATTTTTCCGGTACTAAGTCGAAGTAGCTCAAAAGTCGAAAACTATGAAATTCAAACTAGCGTGTTCTGAGAGCGCGCTTTTACGTAACTTTCAATGCCTAACCATATTCAAAGACTCTTTTCGCTTGAGGTGAGTTCGAAATTTTTCCGGTACTCAGTCGAAGTAGCTCAAAAGTCGAAAACTATGAAATTCAAACTAGCGTGTTCTGAGAGCGCGCTTTTACGTAACTTTCAATGCCTAACCATATTCAAAGACTCTTTTCGCTTGAGGCGAGTTCGAAATTTTTCCGGTACTAAGTCGAAGTAGCTCAAAAGTCGAAAACTATGAAATTCAAACTAGCGTGTTCTGAGAGCGCGCTTTTACGTAACTTTCAATGCCTAACCATATTCAAAGACTCTTTTCGCTTGAGGTGAGTTCGATATTTTTTCAATACTAAGTTGAAGTAGCTCAAAAGTCGAAAATTATGAAATTCAAACTATCGTGTTCTGAGAGCGCGATTATACGTAACTTTCAATGCTTAACCATATTCAAAGACTCTTTTCGCTTCAGGTGAGTTCGATATTTTTTCAAAACTAAGTTGAAGTAGCTCAAAAGTCGAAAATTATGAAATTCAAACTATCGTGTTCTGAGAGCGCGATTATACGTAACTTTCAATGCTTAACCATATTCAAAGACTCTTTTTGCTTCAGGTGAGTTCGAATTTTTTCCGGTACTAAGTCGAAGTAGCTCAAAAGTCGAAAACTATGAAATTCAAACTAGCGTGTTCTGAGAGCGCGCTTTTACGTAACTTTCAATGCCTAACCATATTCAAAGACTCTTTTCGCTTGAGGCGAGTTCGAAATTTTTCCGGTACTAAGTCGAAGTAGCTCAAAAGTCGAAAATTATGAAATTCAAACTATCGTGTTCTGAGAGCGCGATTATACGTAACTTTCAATGCTTAACCATATTCAAAGACTCTTTTCGCTTCAGGTGAGTTCGATATTTATTCGATACTAAGTCGAAGTACCCAAAAGTCGGAAATTATGAAATTCAAACTGGCGAGTTCTGAGAGCGCGATTATACGTAACTTTCAATGCTTAACCATATTCAAAGACTCTTTTCGCTTCAGGTGAGTTCGATATTTTTTCGATACTAAGTCGAAGTACCCCAAAAGTCGCAAATTATGAAATTCAAACTAGCGTGTTCTGAGAGCGCGATTATACGTAACTTTCAATACTTAACCATATTCAAAGACTCTTTTCGCTTCAGGTGAGTTCGATATTTTTTCGATACTAAGTCGAAGTACCCCAAAAGTCGGAAATTATGAAATTCAAACTGGCGTGTTCTGAGAGCGCGATTATACGTAACTTTCAATGCTTAACCATATACAAACACTCTTTTCGCTTCAGGTGAGTTCGATATTTTTTCAATACTAAGTTGAAGTAGCTCAAAAGTCGAAAATTATGAAATTCAAACTATCGTGTTCTGAGAGCGCGATTATACGTAACTTTCAATGCTTAACCATATTCAAAGACTCTTTTTGCTTCAGGTGAGTTCGAAATTTTTCCGGTACTAAGTCGAAGTAGCTCAAAAGTCGAAAAGTATGAAATTCAAACTAGCGTGTTCTGAGAGCGCGCTTTTAAATAATTTTCAATGCCTAACCATATTCAAAGACTCTTTTCGCTTGAGGTGAGTTCGAATTTTTTCCGGTACTAAGTCGAAGTAGCTCAAAAGTCGAAAACTATGAAATTCAAACTAGCGTGTTCTGAGAGCGCGCTTTTACGTAACTTTCAATGCCTAACCATATTCAAAGACTCTTTTCGCTTGAGGCGAGTTCGAAATTTTTCCGGTACTAAGTCGAAGTAGCTCAAAAGTCGAAAATTATGAAATTCAAACTATCGTGTTCTGAGAGCGCGATTATACGTAACTTTCAATGCTTAACCATATTCAAAGACTCTTTTCGCTTCAGGTGAGTTCGATATTTTTTCGATACTAAGTCGAAGTACCCCAAAAGTCGGAAATTATGAAATTCAAACTGGCGTGTTCTGAGAGCGCGATTATACGTAACTTTCAATGCTTAACCATATACAAACACTCTTTTCGCTTCAGGTGAGTTCGATATTTTTTCAATACTAAGTTGAAGTAGCTCAAAAGTCGAAAATTATGAAATTCAAACTATCGTGTTCTGAGAGCGCGATTATACGTAACTTTCAATGCTTAACCATATTCAAAGACTCTTTTCGCTTCAGGTGAGTTCGATATTTTTTCGATACTAAGTCGAAGTACCCCAAAAGTCGGAAATTATGAAATTCAAACTGGCGTGTTCTGAGAGCGCGATTATACGTAACTTTCAATGCTTAACCATATTCAAAGACTCTTTTCGCTTCAGGTGAGTTCGATATTTTTTCGATACTAAGTCGAAGTACCCCAAAAGTCGGAAATTATGAAATTCAAACTGGCGTGTTCTGAGAGCGCGATTATACGTAACTTTCAATGCTTAACCATATTCAAAGACTCTTTTCGCTTCAGGTGAGTTCGATATTTTTTCGATACTAAGTCGAAGTACCTCAAAAGTCGGAAATTATGAAATTCAAACTATCGTGTTCTGAGAGCGCGATTATACGTAACTTTCAATGCTTAACCATATTCAAAGACTCTTTTTGCTTCAGGTGAGTTCGAAATTTTTCCGGTACTAAGTCGAAGTAGCTCAAAAGTCGAAAAGTATGAAATTCAAACTAGCGTGTTCTGAGAGCGCGCTTTTAAATAATTTTCAATGCCTAACCATATTCAAAGACTCTTTTCGCTTGAGGTGAGTTCGAATTTTTTCCGGTACTAAGTCGAAGTATCTCAAAAGTCGAAAACTATGAAATTCAAACTAGCGTGTTCTGAGAGCGCGCTTTTACGTAACTTTCAATGCCTAACCATATTCAAAGACTCTTTTCGCTTGAGGCGAGTTCGAAATTTTTCCGGTACTAAGTCGAAGTAGCTCAAAAGTCGAAAATTATGAAATTCAAACTATCGTGTTCTGAGAGCGCGATTATACGTAACTTTCAATGCTTAACCATATTCAAAGACTCTTTTCGCTTCAGGTGAGTTCGATATTTTTTCGATACTAAGTCGAAGTACCCCAAAAGTCGGAAATTATGAAATTCAAACTGGCGTGTTCTGAGAGCGCGATTATACGTAACTTTCAATGCTTAACCATATACAAACACTCTTTTCGCTTCAGGTGAGTTCGATATTTTTTCAATACTAAGTTGAAGTAGCTCAAAAGTCGAAAATTATGAAATTCAAACTATCGTGTTCTGAGAGCGCGATTATACGTAACTTTCAATGCTTAACCATATTCAAAGACTCTTTTCGCTTCAGGTGAGTTCGATATTTTTTCGATACTAAGTCGAAGTACCCCAAAAGTCGGAAATTATGAAATTCAAACTGGCGTGTTCTGAGAGCGCGATTATACGTAACTTTCAATGCTTAACCATATTCAAAGACTCTTTTCGCTTCAGGTGAGTTCGATATTTTTTCGATACTAAGTCGAAGTACCCCAAAAGTCGGAAATTATGAAATTCAAACTGGCGTGTTCTGAGAGCGCGATTATACGTAACTTTCAATGCTTAACCATATTCAAAGACTCTTTTCGCTTCAGGTGAGTTCGATATTTTTTCGATACTAAGTCGAAGTACCTCAAAAGTCGGAAATTATGAAATTCAAACTGGCGTGTTCTGAGAGCGCGATTATACGTAACTTTCAATGCTTAACCATATTCAAAGACTCTTTTTGCTTCAGGTGAGTTCGAAATTTTTCCGGTACTAAGTCGAAGTAGCTCAAAAGTCGAAAACTATGAAATTCAAACTAGCGTGTTCTGAGAGCGCGCTTTTACGTAACTTTCAATGCCTAACCATATTCAAAGACTCTTTTCGCTTGAGGTGAGTTCGAAATTTTTCCGGTACTCAGTCGAAGTAGCTCAAAAGTCGAAAACTATGAAATTCAAACTAGCGTGTTCTGAGAGCGCGCTTTTACGTAACTTTCAATGCCTAACCATATTCAAAGACTCTTTTCGCTTGAGGCGAGTTCGAAATTTTTCCGGTACTAAGTCGAAGTAGCTCAAAAGTCGAAAACTATGAAATTCAAACTAGCGTGTTCTGAGAGCGCGCTTTTACGTAACTTTCAATGCCTAACCATATTCAAAGACTCTTTTCGCTTGAGGTGAGTTCGATATTTTTTCAATACTAAGTTGAAGTAGCTCAAAAGTCGAAAATTATGAAATTCAAACTATCGTGTTCTGAGAGCGCGATTATACGTAACTTTCAATGCTTAACCATATTCAAAGACTCTTTTCGCTTCAGGTGAGTTCGATATTTTTTCAAAACTAAGTTGAAGTAGCTCAAAAGTCGAAAATTATGAAATTCAAACTATCGTGTTCTGAGAGCGCGATTATACGTAACTTTCAATGCTTAACCATATTCAAAGACTCTTTTCGCTTCAGGTGAGTTCGATATTTTTTCGATACTAAGTCGAAGTACCTCAAAAGTCGGAAATTATGAAATTCAAACTGGCGTGTTCTGAGAGCGCGATTATACGTAACTTTCAATGCTTAACCATATTCAAAGACTCTTTTTGCTTCAGGTGAGTTCGAAATTTTTCCGGTACTAAGTCGAAGTAGCTCAAAAGTCGAAAACTATGAAATTCAAACTAGCGTGTTCTGAGAGCGCGCTTTTACGTAACTTTCAATGCCTAACCATATTCAAAGACTCTTTTCGCTTGAGGTGAGTTCGAAATTTTTCCGGTACTCAGTCGAAGTAGCTCAAAAGTCGAAAACTATGAAATTCAAACTAGCGTGTTCTGAGAGCGCGCTTTTACGTAACTTTCAATGCCTAACCATATTCAAAGACTCTTTTCGCTTGAGGCGAGTTCGAAATTTTTCCGGTACTAAGTCGAAGTAGCTCAAAAGTCGAAAACTATGAAATTCAAACTAGCGTGTTCTGAGAGCGCGCTTTTACGTAACTTTCAATGCCTAACCATATTCAAAGACTCTTTTCGCTTGAGGTGAGTTCGATATTTTTTCAATACTAAGTTGAAGTAGCTCAAAAGTCGAAAATTATGAAATTCAAACTATCGTGTTCTGAGAGCGCGATTATACGTAACTTTCAATGCTTAACCATATTCAAAGACTCTTTTCGCTTCAGGTGAGTTCGATATTTTTTCAAAACTAAGTTGAAGTAGCTCAAAAGTCGAAAATTATGAAATTCAAACTATCGTGTTCTGAGAGCGCGATTATACGTAACTTTCAATGCTTAACCATATTCAAAGACTCTTTTCGCTTCAGGTGAGTTCGATATTTTTTCGATACTAAGTCGAAGTACCTCAAAAGTCGGAAATTATGAAATTCAAACTGGCGTGTTCTGAGAGCGCGATTATACGTAACTTTCAATGCTTAACCATATACAAACACTCTTTTCGCTTCAGGTGAGTTCGATATTTTTTCAATACTAAGTTGAAGTAGCTCAAAAGTCGGAAATTATGAAATTCAAACTGGCGTGTTCTGAGAGCGCGATTATACGTAACTTTCAATGCTTAACCATATTCAAAGACTCTTTTCGCTTCAGGTGAGTTCGATATTTTTTCGATACTAAGTCGAAGTACCCAAAAGTCGGAAATTATGAAATTCAAACTGGCGAGTTCTGAGAGCGCGATTATACGTAACTTTCAATGCTTAACCATATTCAAAGACTCTTTTCGCTTCAGGTGAGTTCGATATTTTTTCGATACTAAGTCGAAGTACCCCAAAAGTCGCAAATTATGAAATTCAAACTAGCGTGTTCTGAGAGCGCGATTATACGTAACTTTCAATACTTAACCATATTCAAAGACTCTTTTCGCTTCAGGTGAGTTCGATATTTTTTCGATACTAAGTCGAAGTACCCCAAAAGTCGGAAATTATGAAATTCAAACTGGCGTGTTCTGAGAGCGCGATTATACGTAACTTTCAATGCTTAACCATATACAAACACTCTTTTCGCTTCAGGTGAGTTCGATATTTTTTCAATACTAAGTTGAAGTAGCTCAAAAGTCGAAAATTATGAAATTCAAACTATCGTGTTCTGAGAGCGCGATTATACGTAACTTTCAATGCTTAACCATATTCAAAGACTCTTTTTGCTTCAGGTGAGTTCGAAATTTTTCCGGTACTAAGTCGAAGTAGCTCAAAAGTCGAAAAGTATGAAATTCAAACTAGCGTGTTCTGAGAGCGCGCTTTTAAATAATTTTCAATGCCTAACCATATTCAAAGACTCTTTTCGCTTGAGGTGAGTTCGAATTTTTTCCGGTACTAAGTCGAAGTAGCTCAAAAGTCGAAAACTATGAAATTCAAACTAGCGTGTTCTGAGAGCGCGCTTTTACGTAACTTTCAATGCCTAACCATATTCAAAGACTCTTTTCGCTTGAGGCGAGTTCGAAATTTTTCCGGTACTAAGTCGAAGTAGCTCAAAAGTCGAAAATTATGAAATTCAAACTATCGTGTTCTGAGAGCGCGATTATACGTAACTTTCAATGCTTAACCATATTCAAAGACTCTTTTCGCTTCAGGTGAGTTCGATATTTTTTCTATACTAAGTCGAAGTACCCCAAAAGTCGGAAATTATGAAATTCAAACTGGCGTGTTCTGAGAGCGCGATTATACGTAACTTTCAATGCTTAACCATATACAAACACTCTTTTCGCTTCAGGTGAGTTCGATATTTTTTCAATACTAAGTTGAAGTAGCTCAAAAGTCGAAAATTATGAAATTCAAACTATCGTTTTCTGAGAGCGCGATTATACGTAACTTTCAATGCTTAACCATATTCAAAGACTCTTTTCGCTTCAGGTGAGTTCGATATTTTTTCGATACTAAGTCGAAGTACCCCAAAAGTCGGAAATTATGAAATTCAAACTGGCGTGTTCTGAGAGCGCGATTATACGTAACTTTCAATGCTTAACCATATTCAAAGACTCTTTTCGCTTCAGGTGAGTTCGATATTTTTTCGATACTAAGTCGAAGTACCCCAAAAGTCGGAAATTATGAAATTCAAACTGGCGTGTTCTGAGAGCGCGATTATACGTAACTTTCAATGCTTAACCATATTCAAAGACTCTTTTCGCTTCAGGTGAGTTCGATATTTTTTCGATACTAAGTCGAAGTACCTCAAAAGTCGGAAATTATGAAATTCAAACTGGCGTGTTCTGAGAGCGCGATTATACGTAACTTTCAATGCTTAACCATATACAAACACTCTTTTCGCTTCAGGTGAGTTCGATATTTTCTCAATACTAAGTTGAAGTAGCTCAAAAGTCGGAAATTATGAAATTCAAACTGGCGTGTTCTGAGAGTGCGATTATACGTAACTTTCAATGCTTAACCATATTCAAAGACTCTTTTCGCTTCAGGTGAGTTCGATATTTTTTCGATACTAAGTCGAAGTACCCCAAAAGTCGCAAATTATGAAATTCAAACTAGCGTGTTCTGAGAGCGCGCTTTTACGTAACTTTCAATGCCTAACCATATTCAAAGACTCTTTTCGCTTGAGGCGAGTTCGAAATTTTTCCGGTACTAAGTCGAAGTAGCTCAAAAGTCGAAAATTATGAAATTCAAACTATCGTGTTCTGAGAGCGCGATTATACGTAACTTTCAATGCTTAACCATATTCAAAGACTCTTTTCGCTTCAGGTGAGTTCGATATTTATTCGATACTAAGTCGAAGTACCCAAAAGTCGGAAATTATGAAATTCAAACTGGCGAGTTCTGAGAGCGCGATTATACGTAACTTTCAATGCTTAACCATATTCAAAGACTCTTTTCGCTTCAGGTGAGTTCGATATTTTTTCGATACTAAGTCGAAGTACCCCAAAAGTCGCAAATTATGAAATTCAAACTAGCGTGTTCTGAGAGCGCGATTATACGTAACTTTCAATACTTAACCATATTCAAAGACTCTTTTCGCTTCAGGTGAGTTCGATATTTTTTCGATACTAAGTCGAAGTACCCCAAAAGTCGGAAATTATGAAATTCAAACTGGCGTGTTCTGAGAGCGCGATTATACGTAACTTTCAATGCTTAACCATATTCAAAGACTCTTTTCGCTTGAGGTGAGTTCGATATTTTTTCAATACTAAGTTGAAGTAGCTCAAAAGTCGAAAATTATGAAATTCAAACTATCGTGTTCTGAGAGCGCGATTATACGTAACTTTCAATGCTTAACCATATTCAAAGACTCTTTTCGCTTCAGGTGAGTTCGATATTTTTTCAAAACTAAGTTGAAGTAGCTCAAAAGTCGAAAATTATGAAATTCAAACTATCGTGTTCTGAGAGCGCGATTATACGTAACTTTCAATGCTTAACCATATTCAAAGACTCTTTTTGCTTCAGGTGAGTTCGAATTTTTTCCGGTACTAAGTCGAAGTAGCTCAAAAGTCGAAAACTATGAAATTCAAACTAGCGTGTTCTGAGAGCGCGCTTTTACGTAACTTTCAATGCCTAACCATATTCAAAGACTCTTTTCGCTTGAGGCGAGTTCGAAATTTTTCCGGTACTAAGTCGAAGTAGCTCAAAAGTCGAAAATTATGAAATTCAAACTATCGTGTTCTGAGAGCGCGATTATACGTAACTTTCAATGCTTAACCATATTCAAAGACTCTTTTCGCTTCAGGTGAGTTCGATATTTTTTCGATACTAAGTCGAAGTACCCCAAAAGTCGGAAATTATGAAATTCAAACTGGCGAGTTCTGAGAGCGCGATTATACGTAACTTTCAATGCTTAACCATATTCAAAGACTCTTTTCGCTTCAGGTGAGTTCGATATTTTTTCGATACTAAGTCGAAGTACCCCAAAAGTCGCAAATTATGAAATTCAAACTAGCGTGTTCTGAGAGCGCGATTATACGTAACTTTCAATACTTAACCATATTCAAAGACTCTTTTCGCTTCAGGTGAGTTCGATATTTTTTCGATACTAAGTCGAAGTACCCCAAAAGTCGGAAATTATGAAATTCAAACTGGCGTGTTCTGAGAGCGCGATTATACGTAACTTTCAATGCTTAACCATATACAAACACTCTTTTCGCTTCAGGTGAGTTCGATATTTTTTCGATACTAAGTCGAAGTACCCCAAAAGTCGCAAATTATGAAATTCAAACTGGCGTGTTCTGAGAGCGCGATTATACGTAACTTTCAATGCTTAACCATATTCAAAGACTCTTTTCGCTTCAGGTGATTTCGAAATTTTTCCGGTACTAAGTCGAAGTAGCTCAAAAGTCGAAAACTATGAAATTCAAACTAGCGTGTTCTGAGAGCGCGCTTTTACGTAACTTTCAATGCTTAACCATATTCAAAGACTCTTTTCGCTTCAGGTGAGTTCGATATTTTTTCGATACTAAGTCGAACTACCTCAAAAGTCGGAAATTATGAAATTCAAACTGGCGTGTTCTGAGAGCGCGATTATACGTAACTTTCAATGCTTAACCATATTCAAAGACTCTTTTTGCTTCAGGTGAGTTCGAAATTTTTCCGGTACTAAGTCGAAGTAGCTCAAAAGTCGAAAACTATGAAATTCAAACTAGCGTGTTCTGAGAGCGCGCTTTTACGTAACTTTCAATGCCTAACCATATTCAAAGACTCTTTTCGCTTGAGGCGAGTTCGAAATTTTTCCGGTACTAAGTCGAAGTAGCTCAAAAGTCGCAAATTATGAAATTCAAACTATCGTGTTCTGAGAGCGCGATTATACGTAACTTTCAATGCTTAACCATATTCAAAGACTCTTTTCGCTTCAGGTGAGTTCGATATTTTTTCGATACTAAGTCGAAGTACCCCAAAAGTCGGAAATTATGAAATTCAAACTGGCGTGTTCTGAGAGCGCGATTATACGTAACTTTCAATGCTTAACCATATTCAAAGACTCTTTTCGCTTCAGGTGAGTTCGATATTTTTTCGATACTAAGTCGAAGTACCTCAAAAGTCGGAAATTATGAAATTCAAACTGGCGTGTTCTGAGAGCGCGATTATAAGTAACTTTCAATGCTTAACCATATTCAAAGACTCTTTTCGCTTCAGGTGAGTTCGATATTTTTTCGATACTAAGTCGAAGTACCCCAAAAGTCGGAAATTATGAAATTCAAACTGGCGTGTTCTGAGAGCGCGATTATACGTAACTTTCAATGCTTAACCATATACAAACACTCTTTTCGCTTCAGGTGAGTTCGATATTTTTTCAATACTAAGTTGAAGTAGCTCAAAAGTCGGAAATTATGAAATTCAAACTGGCGTGTTCTGAGAGCGCGATTATACGTAACTTTCAATGCTTAACCATATTCAAAGACTCTTTTCGCTTCAGGTGAGTTCGATATTTTTTCGATACTAAGTCGAAGTACCCCAAAAGTCGGAAATTATGAAATTCAAACTGGCGTGTTCTGAGAGCGCGATTATACGTAACTTTCAATGCTTAACCATATTCAAAGACTCTTTTCGCTTCAGGTGAGTTCGATATTTTTTCGATACTAAGTCGAAGTACCCCAAAAGTCGGAAATTATGAAATTCAAACTGGCGTGTTCTGAGAGCGCGATTATACGTAACTTTCAATGCTTAACCATATTCAAAGACTCTTTTCGCTTCAGGTGAGTTCGATATTTTTTCGATACTAAGTCGAAGTACCTCAAAAGTCGGAAATTATGAAATTCAAACTGGCGTGTTCTGAGAGCGCGATTATAAGTAACTTTCAATGCTTAACCATATTCAAAGACTCTTTTCGCTTCAGGTGAGTTCGATATTTTTTCGATACTAAGTCGAAGTACCCCAAAAGTCGGAAATTATGAAATTCAAACTAGCGTGTTCTGAGAGCGCGATTATACGTAACTTTCAATGCTTAACCATATACAAACACTCTTTTCGCTTCAGGTGAGTTCGATATTTTTTCAATACTAAGTTGAAGTAGCTCAAAAGTCGAAAATTATGAAATTCAAACTATCGTGTTCTGAGAGCGCGATTATACGTAACTTTCAATGCTTAACCATATTCAAAGACTCTTTTTGCTTCAGGTGAGTTCGAAATTTTTCCGGTACTAAGTCGAAGTAGCTCAAAAGTCGAAAAGTATGAAATTCAAACTAGCGTGTTCTGAGAGCGCGCTTTTAAATAATTTTCAATGCCTAACCATATTCAAAGACTCTTTTTGCTTCAGGTGAGTTCGAAATTTTTCCAGTACTAAGTCGAAGTAGCTCAAAAGTCGAAAAGTATGAAATTCAAACTAGCGTGTTCTGAGAGCGCGCTTTTAAATAATTTTCAATGCCTAACCATATTCAAAGACTCTTTTCGCTTGAGGTGAGTTCGAAATTTTTCCGGTACTCAGTCGAAGTAGCTCAAAAGTCGAAAACTATGAAATTCAAACTAGCGTGTTCTGAGAGCGCGCTTTTACGTAACTTTCAATGCCTAACCATATTCAAAGACTCTTTTCGCTTGAGGCGAGTTCGAAATTTTTCCGGTACTAAGTCGAAGTAGCTCAAAAGTCGAAAATTATGAAATTCAAACTATCGTGTTCTGAGAGCGCGATTATACGTAACTTTCAATGCTTAACCATATTCAAAGACTCTTTTCGCTTCAGGTGAGTTCGATATTTTTTCGATACTAAGTCGAAGTACCCCAAAAGTCGGAAATTATGAAATTCAAACTGGCGTGTTCTGAGAGCGCGATTATACGTAACTTTCAATGCTTAACCATATTCAAAGACTCTTTTCGCTTCAGGTGAGTTCGATATTTTTTCGATACTAAGTCGAAGTACCCCAAAAGTCGGAAATTATGAAATTCAAACTGGCGTGTTCTGAGAGCGCGATTATACGTAACTTTCAATGCTTAACCATATTCAAAGACTCTTTTTGCTTCAGGTGAGTTCGAAATTTTTCCGGTACTAAGTCGAAGTAGCTCAAAAGTCGAAAAGTATGAAATTCAAACTAGCGTGTTCTGAGAGCGCGCTTTTAAATAATTTTCAATGCCTAACCATATTCAAAGACTCTTTTCGCTTGAGGTGAGTTCGAATTTTTTCCGGTACTAAGTCGAAGTAGCTCAAAAGTCGAAAATTATGAAATTCAAACTAGCGTGTTCTGAGAGCGCGCTTTTAAATAATTTTCAATGCCTAACCATATTCAAAGACTCTTTTCGCTTGAGGTGAGTTCGAATTTTTTCCGGTACTAAGTCGAAGTAGCTCAAAAGTCGAAAACTATGAAATTCAAACTAGCGTGTTCTGAGAGCGCGCTTTTACGTAACTTTCAATGCCTAACCATCGTCAATGGGTGTCATTAAACATTTAGACGAATTACATATAAAATAAGAATTCGGATGTAAATTCGACCCTATTATTTTTTGGTCGATTTTAGAAGATTTTAGGTACCAATCTACCGATTTTGTGAGCAGATCTACCGATTTCACACAATGACCTCCGAGACAAGTAGACAACTGTCAACGTCAAGTGTCACTGTCAGCATCAGCAAGTAGTTTTAGTTTTAGGTTATATTTTAAATTTTTATTTTTAACAATGTCAGTTTAAAAAGTGTGTGATTTTTTAAGATTTATTGTAGACTTGTGGGCCTGGGCTGTGGTTTGTGCGTGTATTGTGCAGACGCAAGCTATCTCCTGACAATCATAATTCAATTTATAGAAGAAACCGCTACCGCTAACAAAACGCTGTGGAGTTACGTACAGAACTTTCCGATGTTCACTACAAACTCAGGGAATGTCCTCAAACATTAATGTCTGTGAATATATGCTTGTAAGTAATCAATAAATCTGCACAGTCGTTATAAACAGTAGTATGTCGAGAACGGGCGTGCCTACACCTTCCGTTCGATCAGTCTAAATTAACGACAAAAACTAACAGTAAGTTGACACATTAGCACCGTGTCATATCAGGGAGACAGAATGAAGAAGTATGCCTCTCTGACTTACATATTTGTTCCTATTGCCGTAGAGTCGCAGTGCCAAATAATATTACTGAATCATTTCACTGCGGCTAGTTGCCTCCACTGGTGACAGCAGGGCTGGTGCATTGTTTGTGCTAAAAACCCCTGGCTGTCCAACGCGGAATTCTTGCCACATGGGCATGATTTGTATAGTTATCAGGATAAGTTAGCTTAAGTTACTTATTGTCTACTTTCTCAATAAAAAAAACAGTAAGTGAGAAAATGACAACCCTGAAGTTGTAAGAAAATATAAATTCCCTACACGTATCAGCAGGTCCAGAATGCATGCCTACATTGAGGACTTGTTGCAACCCGGTGTTGCAGAAGGAATTTTCCATTTTGCACAATTTGTATGTGAAGTGCATACCCTAGTTAAACACCTTGTGCATGCTACTGCAATAACAATACTGCTACCTAATTCTTGTGTTCTATTTGTATATCAGCATCATGTATGGCAGCAGCAGCAGCAGCAGCAAAATAATTGGACAACAGGGGTCCAACAACCCTCTAACAACAACCGTCCAACCTTCACAATCTGATAAACAAACAAACAAAACATTAACCCAACAAGTTTTCCACCCTGCTTTGTTTAACAGATCAAGAACACAGTCACCCAGCAACCTGGACAACATATCACCAAGTCCTATGGACTCTGATAATAATGAGAAATGGAAAGAAGTACCCTTTAGAAAGAGACATCGTGAAAGTCCAGAGGTCAGTAACAATCAAAAACAAAAGATACTTGACACCTATTGGTTAAGTCAAGCCACACCAACCTCAAATAGTTTTTCTGAACTTGATAAAGATACAGAAGATCAAACCACTCAAAAAGAAACCACTGCAAAACCAGCTAAATCACCACCCATATATGTGGACAGAGTTAGTAATATCCAACCACTAACGAAAATGCTTGATGAAATAGCTGAAGGCAACTATGAAATAAAAGTCCTCCGGGATGAACAGGTGCGAATACAACCCAAAAGTTCAGAATTATATACAAAAATTGTTAAAAGTTTACAAACAAAAGATACTGAATTTTACACCTACAAACCTAGACAAGACCGCTGCTTCAAAGCAGTTATAAAACATCTCCACCCGTCCATTGACCTGGAGGAAATAAAAGAGGAGCTAGAAACTCATGGACATAAAGTGACCAATATTTGGAATGTCAAACAAAGAACCACCAAAAAACCTTTACCAATATTCTTTGTAGAGCTACAACCCTCAAGTAATAATAAAAATATTTACGAGATACAAAACCTATTGCATTGTAAAATTAAAATTGAGCCTCCAAGACCCAAACGAGAAATCCCACAATGTAGTAACTGTCAACAGTATGGACATACTAAACGATTTTGCTTTAGGAAACCTAAATGTATTAAATGTGCAGGGGAGCATGCATCGATTAACTGCCATCGTAAAGAGAGGTCAGACTCTGTTAAATGCATCCTCTGTGAAGGAAACCATCCAGCTAATTATAAAGGATGTTCAGTATATAAAGAACTCCAAAAAGTTAAATATCCTCCCCAGCCAGCTAAACACCAATACAGAACCATGACGAATAGGAAACAATACGCAAATCATGCAAATCAATCGGACTCAAAAACTGAAACGACCCATCCCAATAAACCTTTATATAGTCAAGTTTTGTCAGACAAAAAACCAACACGAACGAACCAACCAAATCAAAGCAATTCGGAAATACTACAAGCTCAAACAATCAATGCGGACATGAAAGTAATGATGACCACCATGACCCAACTAATGCAACAATTGACATCAATGACCAACCTGCTAATGGAAATTATGACCAAACTGTCACATTCGATACACTAAAATTAGCCTTATGGAATGCTAATGGGCTGTCAAACCATGTCCTCGAAGTAGAGACATTTTTAAAACTAAATAAAATTGATATTTTACTTATATCTGAAACTCATTTTACTACAAAAAACTACTTGAAAATTAAAAATTACTCATTCTATCAAACAATGCATCCTGATGGTACAGCACATGGAGGATCTGCTATAATTATAAAGAATAACATAAGACACCATGAGATAGAGCCATTTAAATCACCAGAAATCCAAGCAACAAGCATAGTTGTTGAAGACTGGCATGGACATCTAACTATTACAGCTTTATATTCCCCACCAAAACATGCGGTAAAGAGGGAAAATTACGTGTGTTTCTTCAAAACTTTAGGACCCAGATTTATAGCAGGCGGGGACTATAATTCAAAAAATACTAGATGGGGTTCACGCTTAACGACTCCCAAGGGCAGACAACTCCAGATTGCTATAGATGATTTAAATCTCAGTACTGTATCATGTGGAGCACCTACCTATTGGCCCACTGACCCAAGAAAAATACCAGACTTGGTGGACTTCTGTGTCACAAAAGGAATTCCTTCAAGCTGCTTTAAGTGCACATCTACTCAAGACCTTTCATCCGATCATAGTGTTGTCCTAGTGGAAGTTTCTCAGAAAATCGTACGCTTGCAACCTCCCTTACGGCTTCATGGCCGAAAAACCAACTGGGAACTATTCCGTTACTTAGTTGAATCCAGAATTAATAATAATTTGCCTCTGAGAAGCGATGACAATATGATGACGGCAGTCGAACACTTTAACAAGTGCATTCAAGATGCAGCATGGGAAAGTACTCCAGAGACACAGACAGAAAATTATAATTGGGATGACTGCTCGAAATCAGTTCGTGATCTATTAGCTGAGAAACGGCAGGCACGTAAACAGTGGCAGACTACTAGATATCGCGGTGACAAAAAGCACCTCAACTACCTGACGACTAGGCTAAAAGAAGTCTTGAGCAAAGAGAGTAATGAAAACACTCAGAACAAATTGCGCAATCTTGACGCGTCAGCCAATAGTGACTACTCGTTATGGAAAGTGACAAAAACCTTAGACAGATCTACCGTCTCTAGACCACCTTTACGTAAACAAGATGGGTCCTGGGCAAAAACTGACAAAGAGAAAGCAGAAACCTTTGCGAGTCATTTAGACAACGTTTTCATACCAAACCCAAACCAAAACCCAGAAAGAAAAGATTATGCTCAACTTCTTAAATGCCTTAAAGAACCTTTTCAACTGGACCTTCCAATAAAAAAGATTAAGAAAACGGAGACTGCTGCGGTCATTAAAAACTTAAATAAAAAAAAGGCTCCAGGATATGACCTAATTACGGCCAAAATTCTATATGAACTACCTGAAAAAGCAGTATTATTCTTGACACAGCTATTCAACTGTATATTGAAAAGAGGTCTCTTCCCTCCACAATGGAAAGTAGCACAAATCATAATGATACCTAAACCTGGCAAGCCCCGGGAAGAAGTCTCCTCATACAGACCAATCAGCCTGCTGCCTATTTTGTCAAAGGTCATGGAAATCCTGTTCTTAAAACGGCTGAATGCTGTAATAGCAGAAGCAAAAATAATACCTAACCATCAATTTGGTTTTCGGCAGAAGCATGGTACCATTGAGCAGGTTCATCGCTTGGTTGAAAATATACATAATGCTTACGAAAATAAGAAGTATTGCTGTGCAGCCTTTTTGGATATATCCCAAGCCTTTGACAGTCTGGCATGATGGCCTACTTTGTAAAATAAAAAAGAACCTTCCAACAAACTACTACATCTTCCTAAGGTCATATCTGGCAGATAGGCGTTTTTATGTCAAGCAAGGAGAAGACACAACAAATCTTCATAACATACATGCAGGGGTACCCCAGGGAAGCGTCCTTGGTCCGACCTTGTATCTGCTTTTTACTTCAGATTTACCATTAACAGAGGGAGTGGTTATAGGTACTTTCGCTGATGACACAGCAGCTCTAGCAGTCCATGAGAATCCGGTACAAGCTAGCCTTGTGCTTCAAACCAGCCTAGATAACATTTCTGAATGGCTAGAATACTGGAGAATCAAAGCTAATGAGAGTAAATCGGTACAGGTCACTTTTACTATGAGACATGACACTTGTCCGGCAGTAATGCTAAACAATGTGCAAATTCCACAAGCAAAAGAAGCCAGATATCTTGGACTTTACTTGGATAGTCGTCTCACATGGAAAAAGCACATATTTACCAAACGTAAAGCTCTAGGCATCCTGCTCAACAAAATGTACTGGCTTTTCAAGAAAGGGTCTGGTCTCTCGCTTGACAACAGGCTGCTGCTGTACAAGTGCATTTTGAAACCTGTCTGGACTTATGGGATCCAACTCTGGGGAACCGCCTCCAACTCAAACATAGAAATTCTACAAAGGTTTCAGTCCAAGATGCTGAGAATAGTTACAAACGCACCCTGGTTTGTAACTAACCAGCAATTGCACCAGGACCTACAAATAAGATCTGTAAAAGAAGAAATTACACACTCTATGAAAGGCTACAAGAAGCGCCTAGATAACCATCCAAACATACTTGCAACACAATTAATGAAGAATGAGTCCAAATTTAAAAGACTAAAAAGAAAAGCTCCTGCTGACCTTTAATAAAGAAAAGAATACATAGGGTTCATGTCACTGGATGTGATGCCCTTCAAGTCAACAACAACATACAGACCATTTGCTGAATGTTTTTAATAACAGATTGCAAAGAAAAAACACCACAAAAAAAAAAAAAAAAATTTGTATATCAATTAACGAAGAACATTAACATGGGTATTAGTTATAAAATTGACAATAATAAAACAAGTATTTCTATTTATGAATGGATTTTTTGAGTTTTTTTTTTAAAGAAAGCAATTTGCACCTATAGTGCATAACCTAGTTAAAAAACTTGTGCACGCCACTGAGGAGTGGGTATGATAATAGAATAGGCAGGGATTGAAGCACCACCTCTCACTCAATGGTCCAACTGATTTACTGTTGAGCTATTGAGACTTAAAGTTGATTTTTGATAATTCAAATAGTCGTTCAGTTTTAGTTGTATATATAGCGTAGATACATTAATTTAGTTTTGGTTTGGTTTTAGTCATAGTCATGTCACCACATGTGTTCTGAATTGGACGACTACTGAGAGCTCACATGCACAATTCTGTGTTTACTTACATTACATATTATTTAAGTACATACACTGCTGACACTTCCTGAACACACAGCTCTACATAGCATACAATATTATATAGGTATTATAAAATTAAATATCATTACTTGTTCTTGTTGTTGTTTGTTGCCGAAATACAGAATCTTAATTTTAAAAACAATGACCTTGAAAAAACTATAAAAAGTTATGAAATTAGGCTGAACATAAACAGATCCACGGTGAACAAGGATTTAAATTGCTCCACGCCAATCAGTGCAACGAAAAGAAAGAATAAAACAAGTCCTTCTCCCTCAACGTCTTCTAACTTGAATCACAGGACACAAGTTAATGTATCACCGATGTCCAAAGATAAACAAGGTCGTGAATCGTCGAAGTCGAAACCGAAAAATTCGTTGGTGCCATCAGCGCAGTTAAACTCTCAAAAACAGCTAAATTATTTGCCAACCGCACGCAGCTCTCATGCGCCGACGGCTAGTCGTACGGAACTAAATTCAAAGCTGCCTTCGAGTACAGAAAAAATAGGAATATATATTATTGGTGATCAGCAACTAAGTAAACTATCATCAGAAATGTATTATTCGAGATTGCATACAGGAAATGACGGCTATTCAATTCAAGGATTAATTAAGCCAAATGCTACATGTACCCAGACATTAATTGACTGTGTAAACCTATGTAAAACATTAAATGACAAGGATATTGTAATTTTAGGAATTGGTGCCAATGAAAATAGTCCGTATAAGATGTATTCAGAGTTAAGTAACATATTGCATACATTAAGAAATAATAAAGTATATATTGTAAACGTTTTCCACAATCCCTACTTAAATACCTACATGCTAAATAATATGATAAAATTGCTCTGTAGAAACTATTCAAATTGCTCATTTATATCTTTAAATTTCGACTGCTACAATAAAAACTATATAAAACAACTAAGTTATAAGTTAAATATCGAAATTGACTATATAAGTTATAGTAAACATTACATTACTGGCTTAAAATCGGTAAAAGCTAAACCCCAATCCAACATACTGTCATACAAGGGTACTATTCCATATTATTTCAATAGACAACAAAAACATGCATCTTCGTTAGCTACACAAAAACGTTTCCCAGTTCAGAACCCATCGGTATGTCAAATTAAACAAATGGACAGAGGAACTATTCCCTATTATTTTCCAAAAATCTCGAAGCCTGAATGTACTAATTCAATGTTTTTTCGAGAATAACGTATACACACTACTTCACCAAAACATAGCAGGTATATTGGCTAAGGTAGACTATTTTGATATAACGTTAGAATATCTCATCACGAACAAAATTCTCAATAGCATTGACATTATATGCCTAACCGAAACTTTTATCAAACGAGGTTCCGAGTCAAACTTGAAAATAAATAACTATGTTGTTGCTTCACATTTTACTAGATCTACACAGAAACGAGGTGGGACATGTATATTGTTAAAAAAACATTTAGAATATAAAACTCTCTCTGACCTATACAAAATTATAAAACCGATAGAAATTCATTTTGAATACTGTGCTGTTAAAATTATATCAATAAATCTCACTGTTGTCTGCATATACAGGACACCTACATCCGATATTAACTTATTTTATGAAAAATTGGAACTATTGTTACATAGACTAAATCCAAACTCAAAGAAACCACTTGTCCTTTGTGGTGACTGGAATATAAATATGTTGGTCAAAAACAAGTGTTCTGATAGGTTACAATCAATATTGACTAGCCATAATCTCACTAACCACATTCTAAAGCCCACTAGAAAACTGTCCTGTATTGATCTGATAGTATCTAACATTGTGGATATAAAGTCAGTTATTCATTATCTTGCATTGTCAGACCATGAAACGGCACAGTCAATAACTTTCAAATGTAGTAAGGTAACTTCTCATCCTCCTCGTAACAAAATGACTTGGTTTGAGACTAAACGAGATTTTTCAAAAGATAATATTAATAAATTTGTGCAATGCATATCAGCGTTATCATTTCAGGAGGTGTACGAGCAGGATGAGACAAACAAAGCTTTTAGCCAACTACACGAACTTTTGACTCTTTTTCATGCACTGTGCTTTCCTGAAATTAATGTTAAAATTGTAAATAAAGAAATTAAAAACAGATGGCTATCTAAGGGTATAAAAAGGTGCTGTATAAATAAGCGTCGTCTATATTTGAAATTTTTACAATCACCAGACAATAAACATATAAATCAAACAAAGTATAAGAAGTATTCGCGACTACTTAAAAGTTGTATTGAAAAATCACAAGCAATTACTAATAAAAAGTTTATAGCGAGATCTAAGAATAAGTCCAAAGCGTCTTGGGATATAATTAATAACAGTTTTCAATCTAAAATATCGAATAGAGAAATAAGTAATGTTAAATATCAGGGCATTACTTATTCCACCCCAAGTATAATTACAGAAGTATTTAATAACTTCTTTCTGGACATTAGCAATAAATCTAATGATGTTGATTATAAACAAAATTTGACTTGTGACATAAATAGTAATCATAAAACACTGTATCTGACGCCAACAAACATAGACGATGTATATAAAACAATTTTAGGACTAAATATGACGAACTCAACGGGATATGACAACTTAAATACTAGACTTCTAAAACGCTGTGCTGCTTATTTGGCACCGCCACTTATGCATATTATAAATCTATCTTTTGTGGAAGGTGTGTTTCCAGAAAAACTCAAGTTGTCAATTGTAAAGCCAGTATACAAAAAAGACGATAAAAGTGATATAAAAAACTACCGTCCTATAACTCTAATACCTGTACTCTCAAAAGTTTTAGAAAAAATTATGCACAATAAACTATTTAGTTTTATATCACACTGCAACATACTAAAAGATGAGCAATATGGCTTTAGAAAGAATTGCAGTACTACACTAGCCTGCTATAATCTTAACAAAGTTATCACAGAGAACCTTAATGCGAAGGAGTCGGTTGTATGTATCTTTCTAGATATGACCAGAGCATTTGATCTAGTTTGTCATAAAACTCTTCTAGATAAATTGGAAAAGTATGGTATTAGAGGAAAATGTTTACAGTGGTTGGAAAGTTACCTTAGCAATAGAATGCAATGTGTTGAAATTTTAAATACAAATAATTTTCGATGTAATACATACCGATCAAATTTTAAAATTCAAAATCCATATGGTGTTCCTCAAGGCAGTATCCTAGGTCCTTTATTATTTATTTTGTATATAAATGACCTCCCGAATGTCATCAAACACAAATGCATTATGTATGCTGATGATACAACTATTGTCGTTACTGGCAAGGATAGATCAACTATTGAGTTTGAATGTAACGATGCTTTATCAAAAGTTATCCAATGGTTAGACAGAAATAATTTGTCAGTCAACATGCAGAAAACAAAATTTATTCAATATATGCCATATAACAACATATCCTCAAATTTCAAAATTAGTTATAAAGGGTCGTCTATAAATGAAGTAGAAACTACAACTTTCTTGGGGATAATAACTGATAAATATTGCAATTGGAAATCCCACATCGAACAATTATGCGCCAAGTTGGATAGATTTGTATTTGTTCTTAGAAGATTATATCAAACCAACAGTTACAAAACAGCTTTGTTGGCATATAATGGATATGTTTCTTCACTGCTAAGGTATGGAATCATCTTATGGGGAAACTCCGTACTTATAAACACTGTGTTCGTTAAGCAAAAGGCTTGTTTGAGGGCCTTATGTGGCTTGCACACGCTTGACTCATGTAGACCTTTGTTTAAAAGGTTCAATGTTCTCCCTCTGCCTTGTTTGTATATATTAGAAATATTATTACTAGTTAAAAGATATCCTAAATATTTTAAAAGTTACAATGAGTTAAGTGATGTCAGGCGAAGAAGAAAAGATAAGCTAATAATGCCACCAAAAAGGCTTGACATGTTCGCTAAGAGTGTACATTGTAGTGCAATTTCAATATATAACAAACTACCAGATATCTATAAGATTGACAATGTAAATAGTTTCAAGAGTAAGGTTTCTAAAATGCTTATGGATAAATGTTTCTATAACTTAAATGAGTATTTAAATTACAAATTTTAATGATATTCTTTTTTTTTTTTTTTGACGTATGATAAATATTTTGACATAATTTTAATTGACATGTGTGTTTGACATAATTTTAATTGACATTTTAACATTTCACTGGTAATAATTACTTGACTTTGCACTAAATTTAACAAGGTTTAATAATTTTGACAGTATATATTATGACTATTATTTTATTTTATCTGTCACAGTAGTTTTGAGTTAAATTTGTCATAATCATTGAATCTTAAAATGTTAAATTGTATAAGCTATTACATATGTTTTCTTTTTTTTATTTGTTTGCTTTTAAATTAGGATTATACATAGTCTATTTAAATTTTTCATACACCAAATTATTATGGTAGAGAGTATCAGGGTCTTATTATATTTAATTAATCTTTGTAAACCTGCTTTCTGATGAATAAATAAATTATTATTATTATTATTATTATTATTGTTTACTATGTGCTACTCAATGAAATTAAGATTATTGGCTTTTATTTGCCTCAGGTTTGAAGCACTAATTACATATCTCCATTACAAAATCTTTGGCATAGCTTGATAATGATACATTTATATGTAATCTAGTTGAAATGTTAACGACAGCGGCAGACAGCTTCAAATGCTCTCCAAGCTATGGAATGTTGTTCAGTAAATATTAGTATTGAAGTATTTTAGCAAGTAGTTGATAAATGAGCAAATTTATTAACTTTATGAATTTTCTAACTTAATCTGGAGGCAATCACACTGAACCAATTGAAATTACATTCTACTAACAGCATATCAACACACTAGCACCATATTTTTGCAAGTAGAATACAAAATTTGATTATTAATAATAATAATAATAATTTATTTATTTGCTTTAAACATGGATTACATTTGTTATAAAATTAAATATACAATTAATTATTCGATCCAAACATGTCTTGCCTATAGGCGTGCAAAATATTTATAAAATGTGTCAATGGAACAATACCTAAATTACAAAACAATATAAGAGAAAATTATGTCAAATTTTTTAAAAATGTCAATTATTACAATTAGTCAAAATTTTAGTTGAAAATAGTCTTTGTAGTTATATATATTTGCAACCGTTGCAAATATATATAACCGGCTG
This sequence comes from Bicyclus anynana, assembly GCF_947172395.1. Classification (NCBI taxonomy): domain Eukaryota; kingdom Metazoa; phylum Arthropoda; class Insecta; order Lepidoptera; family Nymphalidae; genus Bicyclus; species Bicyclus anynana. Next base: position 98,071 of record NC_069109.1, read on the forward strand.
CTGCTTCTGAAACCGTTGCACAAAGCCTTTTTAGCAGATATGTGAATTTATCCACCTTTAAGCATACATTGTCTACGTGTGGTTTCCAGTTACAGTAGGACAGTCTATTGTGACACCTAAGAAAGTCGCTGTATTCGTTTCTTGGATATTAATACCGTTAAAATTTACAATAGTAATAACCTTAATATCAATTATTAAGAATATTACTATTGTAAATTCTGAAGTTTATAAATTGGCTTTTTAAGATTAATATTTCAATTATTGTTATTAAGTCAAATTCAAATTCAAAATTCATTTATTTCAAGTAGGCTCAGTTTACAAGCACTTTTGACACGTCAGTTGACTATTTGTAAAGATTCTACCACCGGTTCGGAAGGCAGGTTCTGCTGAGAAGATACCGGCAAGAAACTCAACAGTTGCTCTTTTGAAAAAGTCATACAGTATTACAATTTACATTTGATAACAATTAAATTAATTAAATTACAATTTCTTATAGTTTTATTTCCTGTGTGAAGGTGGAAGCTGATCCAATGGCCTCCAAGCACCTTTGTCGTTAAGGAACTCATCAATAGTGTAGTAACCTCGACTAAGTAAATGTTTTTTAACACATTGCTTAAAGTTGTGCATTGGCAGGTCCATCACAGTCTTGGGTTCTTAATTAAGCCAGTGAGTAATGTCATGAAGTACTTTAATTGACTCTAATTCAATTGTTTGTTGGTCATTTGCTTTTATAATAATTGTAGTGTCATCAGCGTATTGAATACATTTATGATTTACAGAATCTGGTAAATCATTAGAATATAACAGAAATAGAAGTGGTCCAAGTATACTCCCCTGTGGTACACCGCAAGAGTTAGTCCTTAGATCCGATTTATATATTTTCTTATGTTTACCCAAGATTCTAGTTATTTCAACATATTGTTGCCTATCTGTTAGATAACTCTTTACCCAATCATATGACGTACCTCTGATACCATAAGTGTATAATTTACTTAGAAGTATTTCATGTGAGACAGAGTCAAATGCCTTACTCATATCTAATAATAAAGCAACTGTGATGTTTTTATCATTAAGTCCTTCAGTAACAGATTTGATGAAATCGAAACAAGCCGTGACGGTGGAGTTATTTTTTCGAAAACCGTATTGTTGTGGGTACAAGAGTTTATACTTAATAAGATAATTATATAATTTATTATGGAAAATCTTTTCGAATATTTAGATATAACCAGTATTAGAATTGGTCTGTAGTTTTGAATATCTGTTTTTTCACCCTTTTTAAACAGAGGTTTTACTATTGAATTGAACATGGCGAGGCGAAAAAGATCGTTGACTGTTTTATGCCAGTCTACTTTTTGTAGCCAGGACTTCCTCTTTCCGGGAAAAACAAACAAACAAACAATCAAATCTTTCCTCTTTGTAATATTAGTATAGATAATTTCTAATTACTTAGCAGCTTGTCCTTAGACATAGGCCTATCAATCTTCACTTTTCCTTTTTCTGTTTTCATAAAGAAAAATTCCATAAGAAAAAGATGAAAGATTTGTAATTTTAGTATGTAATAAATAAACAAAAACTTATTTAAAATACAATTTATAATATTAATTAAGAAAATGAGGTTTCTGTAATCTTCTCAGATTTCTGAGGACTTCTAGATTTTCTAAATTATTAGTCATATTTGAAAGATATTGCATATTCTTAAAAAATAATTGTATCATTCCAGGTTTCAAATAATCACCGACATCTACAGCACTCGTGAATTACGACAAGAGTGCACTTCTTCATCGCAAGTCTACCCGAGGACTCAATACAAGTGTATGTATAGAGCTTACTCTAGTTTAAAATCTTGTGCACTGAGGACAAACCACAATGTCTTACCTCGGCATGATTAAACAAGAATGTGATGAGTCAGAAGCGGAACAAGACAGCGACGAGCAAAACACAAGTACTCTAGATACAAATACTCAAAATGACTGGCAGATTTCAATCAAGGAAGAGTTCACTTGTAATACAGAAATAGATTTGGGCGTAGACGTTGTTGTACCTGAACAATTTGAATTTCTCGAACACATTACGTACACTTGTGACATCTGTTCTGAAAAGTTATTCCAAGACATTGATTTATGTATCCACATGAGATCCCATCGCGATTACAGTGACAGCTTCAAGATGGTTCGCTGCAACCATTGTAAATACATTCCTGTGAACATATACGACTTGGCGACGCACATCAAGAGTCATTCAATGGACGAGGACTCCTTCAACTGCCACGTGTGCGACTTCAGCAGCATCGACATATACAGCCTGAGCGTGCACCTGGACGCACACGTCAGCGACCCGGTGTACAAACACTACTCCTTCGACTGGAAGAGGAATAGAGTCAAAGCAAAGCAAAGGAAAAGTCAAGATAAATTGAAATATTACACGTGCAAAGTGTGCAATTACAGATGTCTGAAGAGACGGTCGTTGGAAGTGCACATGTTCACTCACACGGGCAAGAGATCGTTCCCCTGCAACCTGTGCGACTTCCGGGGGCTGACTCTGCGCGAGCTGAAGAGACACTGGACCAGACACATGCAGAAAACGAAACTTGTGACTCCCCATGTGTACAAGTGTAAGTTCTGTCCGTTCAAAACTGGTAACGATCAGTTCGCTCTGGAGAGACACATGAAGTCTCACACCGACATGGGCAACACGAACAAACCGTTCACTTGTATGTACTGCAAGTGTACGTTTCGGTATATGACCGCGTTGTGGAGACACATCCGGATCCACACCGGCGAGGAGCCTTACTCGTGTAACAAATGCAAATACACTTGCTCTACGTTGAGCAGTTTGAAGATGCACGAACAAACACACACTGGTGAAAAGGCATACGAGTGCGCCCACTGCGCATACATAACTAGGCACAGACGCAATATAGTTTTACACACAAAAAAGCACGAAGAGGCTCTCCCCTGTACGAAGCAGAATACTTTAACGTTCCACAGTCTAACAAACACAGGAGAAAAAAAACATTTGTGTAAAAACTGTGATTGTGCGACTGAAGATGTGAGTGATTTAGTAGATCACATGCAAAAACACGCAAAAAAACCATCAACACGAGCGAAGTTGAAAAATCAAAAGAATGTAACGTCTCACAAACTAACACACACCGAAGAAAAACCGCATTTGTGCACACATTGTGATTATGTGACAGAAGATTTAAATGATTTGGTAGTTCACATGCAAGAACATACAAAAACAGAACCAAAACACGAGAAGTTGACCAATCAAACGACTATAACATCTGACAATCTAACACACACAGAAGAAAAACTAGTTTTGTGTAAACATTGTGATTATGTGACTGAAGATTTAAACAATTTGGTAGTTCACATGCAAAAACACACAAAAACAGAACCGAAACACGAGAAGTTGACCATTCAAACGACTATAACATCTGACAATCTAACACACACCGAAGAAAAACCACATTTGTGTAAACATTGTGATTATGTGACTGAAGATTTAAGTAATTTGCTGGATCACATGAAAAAACACACAAAAACAGAACCAGAAAACGAGAAGTTGACCAATCAAAACACTTCAACGTCTCACGAAAGAAAGAAATACAGAAAAAAAACCACATATGTGTAAAAACTGTGACTACGCGACTGATGATTCGACTGATTTGGTGGATCACATGCAAAAACACGCAAAAGAACACCCGTTGAAACTTGCGTGTCTCTATTGCAAGTTCAAGTGCTCGAAGCGATCGCAGCTGTCGGAGCACCTGAGGAGTCACGACGCGTACCACCGCTGCGCGGAGTGCGGGTACGCCACGCTCGCGCGCCAGACGTACGAGGCGCACGTGCGGTCGCACGACAAGTCGCTGGCGTGCTACGCGTGCGACTACGTGTGCACGAGCGCCGGCGACCGCGCGGCGCACGCGCGCACGCACTGCAACGAGAAGCCGTTCCAGTGCCTGTCGTGCGGCGTGGGCTTCCACAGGAAGTACCAGCTGCAGCGACACCGCGGCGAGCGCATGTGTGCGAGAGCTAATACACTCGGACAGTTGACACAACTAGAATAGTTGACACAACTCCTAACTACTATACAAGTTAACCCGTTTCAGTCTTAGATTTTTTTTTTTAAGAATATTTGCCATATCTTTTGTCATCATCATCATTATCAACCCATATTCGGCTCACTGCTGAGCCCGAGTCTCCTCTCAGAACGAGAGGTGTTAGGTCAATAGTCCACCACGCTGGCCCAATGCGGATTGGCAGACTTCACACACGCAGATAATTAAGAAAATTCTCAGGTATGCAGGTTTGCTCACGATGTAACCCCTCTCATTCTGAGAGGAGACTCAAGCAATAGTCAGCCGTATTAGGCTATTTCATTTTGATTTTTGGAGTTTAGGAGTACTTAAACTCCAAAAAGTGGTTTAAAGAATAGATAAACGTAAACTTAACAACTATGAACAAATAAAAAATGAAATACCTTTGTTAAATTATTAATATTTATTTGAATTGAAAAAATCCATCTAATATAATTGTATATATTGACATTTATAATTTTGAATTGTACCAATAATTGACAATTTATTTATTAATTGTACCAATTGACTTTGTTTTTTTTTTTTGTTTTAATTAGGAATATCTATTAATTGACATTTTTCTTAATAAACATCTGACCTTTAATATGCAATTAACCTTAATTGTAACTGTTATACAGTATACTTCTAAATTAATTATTAGTTACTTTAAATAGATAGATAGATAGATATGTATATACTTTATTTGCACACCACAAAGACAAAAACAAGTGAAATAAAAACAAATTAGGAAGAGATCAGCATACAAAAGGCGGCCTTATCGCTAAGTAGCGATTTTTAACTTTAGCTTAAAATTTTTTTTTATATCATATTGTAAATACTATAAATATTGTAACATTTTAGAATTATTGAATACGACGAATTTAATGAATATTGTGACAATAATAATAATTAGTAGTTAGGTCAATAGCTAAGCATTCACATAATCTAATGTACATTGTTGTACTTGACTTAATGTATTGCTAGCAGTTCATTTTCCTGAATAAATAAATAAATAAATCTAGTGTCACATTACTTTAAATAACCATGTTAGATGTAAAATTGCTTTTTTTTAAACCATTTCGATGATCATGTTGATGATCCGTAGATTGCAGTAGGTCCTGTCACGGTCGCCCCTTTATGTACGTTCGCACATAAGAAAAATTTTAATAAAAAAAATACAACCGACTTCAAAACCGAAAAACGTACCCACTAAACTAAAAAGTGAAAAATAACATCATAATATGTCCTACCTGCTGATCAGTATGAAGGCGGTGCTAAGCCGGTGATGTATTAATTCAAGCCATGTGAGAATATCTTATAAATTTATTCATTACAATTAAAATTTTGACGGCCTTCGTGGCGCAATATGCGCGGGATCTACAAGTCGGAGGTCCTGGGTTCGATCCTCGGCTGGGCAGATTGAGGTTTTCATAATTGGTCCTGGTTTGGCTTGTGGGCTTTGGCCGTGGCTAGTTACCACTCTACCGGCAAAGACGCACCGCCAGGCGATTTAGCGTTCCGGTACGATGTCGTGTAGAAACCAAAAGGGGTGTGGTTTTTCATCCTCCTAACAAATTAGTCCGCTTCCATCTTAGATTGCATCATCACTTACCATCAGGTGAGATTGTAGTCAACGGCTAACTTGTAAATAATAAAAAGTGCATTCATCATCATCATCAGCCACTGAACGGTGTATACAGACGCGTTTGTATACGACAGGCGATTTTTTTTTTTAATAAACGAATAATTATCATATCTTTTAATTATGACCAATACTCCCATTCCCCTCCAACTAGTCGACAAAGACTGTGCTAGGAGTGAGTACAACAATACACCAACGGGCGGGGATCGAACCCCTCGGTGATGAGTCTGACCGCTTTACCGTTGAGCTATTGAAGCGATATGGAACTTGTACCCACCACACTGTTACTTAGGCCGTCGGCGGGCTGATAATATTAATAATTAATGTTCAACAAAGAACCGACAGCTTAAAAGAGGTAAGATTTGCTTTTTTCATTGTTTTACGATGTAACTCTACAACTACTAGACCGATTTTAAAAATTCTATCACCATTAGAAAGTTACATCTTCACCGAGCAACGTGAACTATAACCCCCGTATTACTGAAAACGAGAATTGGGCGAGTCATCTGTTGTAGATGATAATTTAGAAATAGTTTAGCTAAGTGTCGCCCCACACGGGCCCAACTACAACTACAAACGCCGCCACAAGAAGCAAGAAGGGGCCACAAAAGTAGCTGAAGCACGCAACAGCCACCTGTGGTCGGTGGTCGATACTTGTGGTCGGTGGCTGGTACTTTTTTAACCCATTCACATAGTACCATAATCTAGTGGCCGGTGCGGGCCACAAGAAGCGAGCAGCAACGATATATAGTGGCGGCCACCGGCGTCACGCGGCGAGGACATATAAAATGTGTGAAACTACAGGAAATATGCCGATAACGGCGTTTTGTGGTTGTGGTCGGTGGCCCGTGAGTGGGAGCCCTTACGCTTCTGTATCACTCACATATTCGATTGTGTATATATTCTTAGCTCTAGTACTGAAGCCAAACCTCCCAAAAATAAAATATCTATGTAGGTATACTTTAGATAGAGGAACGAAGCAAAAAAAGATAAGTTTTGTTTTATGTCAAAATTATATTTGTTTAGTCGAGGTTACTACACCATCGATGAGTTCCTTAATCTGAGTCTCTTGTGACTTCTCGAAGATTGCCACTCTCACGTCTCTTGTGACTTCTCGAAGATTGCCACTCTCACGTCTCTTGTGACTTCTCGAAGATTGCCACTCTCACGTCTCTTGTGACTTCTCGAAGATTGCCACTCTCACGTCTCTTGTGACTTCTCGAAGATTGCCACTCTCACGTCTCTTGTGACTTCTCGAAGATTGCCACTCTCACGTCTCTTGTGACTTCTCGAAGATTGCCACTCTCACGTCTCTTGTGACTTCTCGAAGATTGCCACTCTCACGTCTCTTGTGACTTCTCGAAGATTGCCACTCTCACGTCTCTTGTGACTTCTCGAAGATTGCCACTCTCACGTCTCTTGTGACTTCTCGAAGATTGCCACTCTCACGTCTCTTGTGACTTCTCGAAGATTGCCACTCTCACGTCTCTTGTGACTTCTCGAAGATTGCCACTCTCACGTCTCTTGTGACTTCTCGAAGATTGCCACTCTCACGTCTCTTGTGACTTCTCGAAGATTGCCACTCTCACGTCTCTTGTGACTTCTCGAAGATTGCCACTCTCACGTCTCTTGTGACTTCTCGAAGATTGCCACTCTCACGTCTCTTGTGACTTCTCGAAGATTGCCACTCTCACGTCTCTTGTGACTTCTCGAAGATTGCCACTCTCACGTCTCTTGTGACTTCTCGAAGATTGCCACTCTCACGTCTCTTGTGACTTCTCGAAGATTGCCACTCTCACGTCTCTTGTGACTTCTAGAAGATTGCCACTCTCACGTCTCTTGTGACTTCTCGAAGATTGCCACTCTCACGTCTCTTGTGACTTCTCGAAGATTGCCACTCTCACGTCTCTTGTGACTTCTCGAAGATTGCCACTCTCACGTCTCTTGTGACTTCTCGAAGATTGCCACTCTCACGTCTCTTGTGACTTCTCGAAGATTGCCACTCTCACGTCTCTTGTGACTTCTCGAAGATTGCCACTCTCACGTCTCTTGTGACTTCTCGAAGATTGCCACTCTCACGTCTCTTGTGACTTCTCGAAGATTGCCACTCTCACGTCTCTTGTGACTTCTAGAAGATTGCCACTCTCACGTCTCTTGTGACTTCTCGAAGATTGCCACTCTCACGTCTCTTGTGACTTCTCGAAGATTGCCACTCTCACGTCTCTTGTGACTTCTCGAAGATTGCCACTCTCACGTCTCTTGTGACTTCTCGAAGATTGCCACTCTCACGTCTCTTGTGACTTCTCGAAGATTGCCACTCTCACGTCTCTTGTGACTTCTCGAAGATTGCCACTCTCACGTCTCTTGTGACTTCTCGAAGATTGCCACTCTCACGTCTCTTGTGACTTCTCGAAGATTGCCACTCTCACGTCTCTTGTGACTTCTAGAAGATTGCCACTCTCACGTCTCTTGTGACTTCTCGAAGATTGCCACTCTCACGTCTCTTGTGACTTCTCGAAGATTGCCACTCTCACGTCTCTTGTGACTTCTCGAAGATTGCCACTCTCACGTCTCTTGTGACTTCTCGAAGATTGCCACTCTCACGTCTCTTGTGATTTCTCGAAGATTGCCACTCTCACGTCTCTTATGACTTCTCGATGATTGCCACTCTCACGTCTCTTGTGACTTCTCGAGGATTGCCACTCTCACGTCTCTTGGGACTTCTCGAAGATTGCCACTCTCACGTCTCTTGTGACTTCTCGAGGATTGCCACTCTCACGTCTCTTGGGACTTCTCGAAGATTGCCGCTCTCACGTCTCTTGGGACTTCTCGAAGATTGCCACTCTCACGTCTCTTGGGACTTCTCGAAGATTGCCACTCTCACGTCTCTTGTGACTTCTCGAGGATTGCCACTCTCACGTCTCTTGTGACTTCTCGAAGATTGCCACTCTCACGTCTCTTGGGACTTCTCGAGGATTGCCACTCTCACGTCTCTTGGGACTTCTCGAAGATTGCCACTCTCACGTCTCTTGGGACTTCTCGAAGATTGCCACTCTCACGTCTCTTGTGACTTCTCGAGGATTGCCACTCTCACGTCTCTTGTGACTTCTCGAGGATTGCCACTCTCACGTCTCTTGGGACTTCTCGAAGATTGCCACTCTCACGTCTCTTGGGACTTCTCGAAGATTGCCACTCTCACGTCTCTTGGGACTTCTCGAAGATTGCCGCTCTCACGTCTCTTGGGACTTCTCGAAGATTGCCACTCTCACGTCTCTTGGGACTTCTCGAAGATTGCCACTCTCACGTCTCTTGTGACTTCTCGAGGATTGCCACTCTCACGTCTCTTGTGACTTCTCGAAGATTGCCACTCTCACGTCTCTTGTGACTTCTCGAGGATTGCCACTCTCACGTCTCTTGGGACTTCTCGAAGATTGCCACTCTCACGTCTCTTGGGACTTCTCGAAGATTGCCACTCTCACGTCTCTTGTGACTTCTCGAGGATTGCCACTCTCACGTCTCTTGTGACTTCTCGAGGATTGCCACTCTCACGTCTCTTGGGACTTCTCGAAGATTGCCACTCTCACGTCTCTTGGGACTTCTCGAAGATTGCCACTCTCACGTCTCTTGGGACTTCTCGAAGATTGCCACTCTCACGTCTCTTGTGACTTCTCAGAGATTGCCACTCTCACGTCTCTTGTGACTTCTCAGAGATTGCCACTCTCACGTCTCTTGTAAGTTGTACTCAAAGATTGTCACATTGTCATTTTTTGCAACTTCTCAATGATTCTCATGTGTCTTTTTATGTTTTCTCAAACTTTGCGCACACCTGAACTTTTCAAAACAAATGCGACACTCCAAAGGTTTCTCGCCCGTGTGTTTTCTGAAGTGTTCCTTAAGCGCGTGTCGCGTCCTGAACCTCGCGGCGCACTCGCTGCAGCGGAACGGCTTCTGGCCGGTGTGCGTCATGACGTGCGTCACCAGGCGGCCCTTGTGCGCCGTGCGGAACGCGCACAGGTCGCACGACAGATGCTTCTCACCCGTGTGCGTTTTCAAGTGGTTACGCAAACTGCTATTGGTGGTAAATTTTGAATTACAAATCACGCAACAGTGACTTTTTTCGCCCGTGTGTTTTCTTTCGTGAGTTTGCAAAGCGGATTTTGTTCTACATCTGTGGTCACACAGGGTGCACGCGAAGGGTTTCTCCCCCGTGTGTCGCATACGATGCGACGTCAGCCTGCCGCTGTGGGCGGTTGCGAATTCGCACAAATCGCACGAAAATGGTTTCTCCCCCGTATGTCTCCTCGAGTGGTTGACCAAAACGTTTCTGTCTCGAAACCGAGATTTGCAAACTTTGCACTCGTAGGGCTTCGTGTCTCCGTGCGTCTGCATGTGCTGCTTCAGAGCGCCGCTGGACTTGAATGCTCTTTGGCAATATTCACATATGAAAGGTTTCAAGTCATCGTGTGTTTTCATGTGACTTATGACACCGCAAGTTCTCGCGAATGTTTTCCCGCAAGTCGGGCACGCGAAGGGTTTCTCCCCCGTGTGCACGCGCCGGTGCCGCACCAGCGCGTCGCTCCTGGCGGTGCGGAAGTCGCACAGCTTACATTTGAACGGCTTCTCGCCGGTGTGCGTCCGCATGTGAGCCGTCAGAGTACCTTTGTGCGCAAACCGCGACGAGCATATCTCGCAGTAGAAGGGCTGCTCGCGGCTGTGCGTCTTTATGTGAATTTTCAGATAAAACTTCCTGTTGGTTTTGTAATCGCAGAGGGCGCACTCGTAAGCCTTCGCGCAGTTGTGTACACCGACGATGTGCTGTATCAAACTGTATTTAGTTCTAAATCTTTTTTCGCACTGCGGGCAATGGAACGGTTTCTCCGCCGTGTGTACAACAAGGTGCGCTTTCAGAGTCGACTTCCTCGTAAACTTCATGTCGCAGATGGTGCACTGGTGGGTCCTGGCGCCGGAATGCGTCAGAAGGTGCAGCCGCAGCGCCGACGCCGTCCTGCAGGCGTACGCGCACAGGCGGCAGGCGTGCGGCTTGTCGCCCGTGTGGCGCATCACGTGCGTCACGAGGCGGCCCCTGTGCGCGGTCCGGAAGAGGCACATGTCGCACCGGTGCGGTTTGTCGCCGTGTGTTTTCATGTGTTCAGTGTGAGATGACTTGTCTGCACACACGTGGTCGCACACTGTGCACTTTTTGGCCCTGTCGACAGTTCGTTTGGTTTGATCTTTTTGGTCGCCTGTTTGGTCATTTTTCTTTTTGATGTAGTCCTTTTGGACTCTAGTTTGGCCTTTTTTGTATTTCTTCGAAGGTGCAGCTGAAACAGAGACAGGATTTTACATTATCACACTAATATTATAATTGCATGCACCATGGACATACATATCAAATCAAGAACTCATGTTTTTAAATCGGTTAAATTTCTTATAATTACGTTACCAATTTTAGCCCAAGACTGTGATCTCATCTGATGGTAAGTGACAATGCAGTCTTAGACGGAAGAGGGCTAACTTGGTAAAGTTACAAGTATATTCTACCCTCTTGAGGGTTTCTCAGAGATCAAAACGATAGCAATGTAGACTGTGACGTGAAAAGTAGACTGAATGCGGGATGGATGAATGGCGACAGGTCTCAGGTGTATTATGTGACCCTCAAATGCCCCTAGATTTAAGGTTAAAATATACAATACGGTATAGATATACGATAGTAAACGAATGCAAGTGAACGAAATGCGTATGTTGAGATGGATGTGTGCTGTGACAAGAATAGATAAAATAAAGATTATTCCTTATTTTATCTATATACTGGAGTCACCTTCTATACTCATGTATATAAGAGGAAGTCTGAAGATGGCGCAAGTGACAGAATAATTGAGGAGTAGAAGGTTAGCTTGGTATGGACATGTAATGCGTAGGGAGGAAAGTCATATTACTAGAAAAATGTTGAATGTGCAAATGGAAGGACATAAGAGGAGAGGAAGGCCAAAGAATAGGTGGTTGGAGCGTGTGAAAGAGGACAGGTTGTGTGTAAAGGGAGTGGATGTTGAGTTGATGAGCAATAGAGACAAATGGAAAAGATTGGCATATTTTTCCGACCCCACTTAAGTGGGATAAGGGAAAGGAGATCATGGTTTCTACGCGGCATCGTACCGGAACGCTAGATCGCCCGGAGGTACGTCTTTGCTAAGTTTGGCTGGTAACTCCCAACAGAGCAGGCCTGAGTCAATCCAGAAGCTTTAAAATCCTATACTGACATCTGGTATTTTACACTTTTCTCCTATAATACGTTCATTTGAATTTTATGATCATAAGACGCTAAAATCAAAATGTCACTAACAAAGAACCATGGAGTGAACTTGTAAGATCAGTACAAAGTGCCATAGACAAGAAAGAAGAAGAACCTGTAAGATACTTAAATGTTGTTAAATGTTGATAAACAGAAAAAAACCTGACTGAGTTTGTTGTGCTGTTCTCAGACACAGCGTATGGACCCTCCTTTAATTTAAAATTACCTCCACATGTCTAATAACATAACATTAGCTGACAATTCTAAAGTGTTTGTAAACTATATACTTGAAACGAATGACTTCTGATTTAATACTAATTAATTTTCTGGGTCTTATCTTTATCGTTATCGTTGTTGTCGTTGCTATCAACCCATATTCAGCTCACTGCTGAGCTCGAGTCCCCTCTCAGAATGAGAGGGGTTAGGCCAATTGAGAGTTAAAAAAAGAGAATTGAGAAAACTCTCAGGTGTGCAGGTTTCCTCATGATGTTTTCCTTCCCCGTTTGAGACACGTGATATTTAATTTCTTAAAATGCACACAACTGAAAAGTTGGAGGTGCATATTCTGAACCAGATTCAAACCCAGATCCTCTGGAATCGGAGGCAGAGATCATATTTACTGGGCTATCACGCTTCCAAGGCAAATTAGCAATTTACTTATTTGAGAGTAAACTAACAATGTTAAAGAGCATAGTGTGGATATCTGTCAGCGGCGAAGAGTTACAAGCGGATTACCGCCAAGCAAGCATACATTCGTCGCTGTACCTACTGTATCAACATATGTATAATACGAGAAGTTAGTATCAAACTATAATTATATAAATTTTCTTTTCTTTGGGACGCCTTACAATCATCTAAATTCCATCATTTGCCACTGATATCCTCGCTAGAGTGGAACAGTTGGACTTTTTCTGTGATACAATAGTCCAGTGGGGGATTGAACCTGGGAGCTATGATTTGCTTGAAATCAATATTAAAATTCATTTATTTCAAGTAGGCTTAGATTACAAGCATTTTTGGAAGTCAAATTTGACTATTTGTAAAGAATCTACCATCAGTTTGGCAGAGAAGAGCAGGCAAGAAACTCAACAGTTGCTCTTTTAAAAAAAACATACATTATTATAATTTTCCACAGTAGAAATCATTACAATTTCCATTATTGTGACTTCCAGTATGGTAGCTGATCCAACAGCCTCCCTAGTATCTTTACCAATCATCATTAATCTTTGATTGTGCTCACTTACCATGTGATGCTCTGCAGCGTTTGTGTTTACTTTGAGGCTCCCACTGGAAGTAAAGTGTAAAATTAAATCAAATCAAATTTCTTGTAAGTAAACATGTCTTGATGTAATGTTGAAACATATGATTCGCCACAAAATGGTGCCACAAACTTACAAACTAAATTACAATTAATAATAAAAATAAAAATATAATCCACTAAAAATTAAATGAAAGAAAAAAAATGGAAAGATATGTTAGCATTCCATGGACTAACAATTTAACTAAGCAACCTATGTGCAACTTGTCAATGTGAATATTATTCATAATTTATTTCTTATCCCAAATAAATATATGGCAGAGAGAACTCTGAGCAAAGCCTCAAACTTGTGATCAACGGGGGTACAGTTAAGGACATCCTTGACAATCCAGTCAAGAGTGATAATTATACTTGTTCAGAAGAGGATGAAAATCCACACCTCTCAATTTCTAAACATTGTACCAAAACACTAAATTGCTTGGCGGTAGGTCTTCGCCAGTCTTTTAAATCCACCGCACATACCACTGAGCTATGAATTCTGTCCAAACTTAATACTTACATCACTGTCACTTTTGTCGTCTGACGAGGCTTTGGTCTTTGGTTCAGTTTCATCTCCCTCTGATGAAGCTTCTGTTACTTTCTGTGCCTCATCATCATCAGTATATTGTTGCTCAATCTCATCATCATTTGGTTGATCAACTTCTTCATCTTCACCATGTAATTGCCCCAGTTGATCAATTTCCTCATATTCTTCTAGTTCAACCTCTTTTATGGTTGATTCATATTCAACTGGCACCAACATACTGAGCATTGTACTGTCCAACTCTTCAGCATTTACATAGAGATTGGCTTTGGATAATTCTTCTTTGGGTTTAACAAGTTCTTCGCCATTCCAATACTCTGTGTCGTGATCATGCAGAGGTTCGTCTTTGGGTATGAGTAATGAGGCCATATTGCTTGGTTTAATGAATTACAGTTTTTCTGTAAATTAAAATATATTCAGTAGTACCTCGTAGACATTTACATTTAAATACATCATCATTGACAACCATTATTTGGCTCACTATTGAACACGAGTTTCCTCTCAGAATCAGTGGGGTTAGGCCTCAGTCCACTATGCTAGCCCAATGTGTATAGGCAGACTTCACACACGCAGAGAAATAAGAAAATTCTCTGGTGTGCAGGTTTCCTCACCGTTTGAGACACGTGATATTTAATTTCTTATAATGCACATAACTGAAAAGTTGGAGGTGCATGCCCCGGACCGGATTTGAACCTATGCTAACCATCAGAAGCAGAGGTTATATCTCACAGCACCAATCACTTATTAATATTTAAATAATTACTGGAAATTTTCTGAAGATGATTCAGATATAATAATTCAAATGATCTTTTTACTGGAAGTAGAGGTACCTGAGCAATTAAAGACTACGGGTGGTTCCTGCGGTATTTGTGAATTAACCAAAATTTAGTGTGGAGTATGGACGAAGCCGCGGGCGGGGACTTGTAATGTAAGTAGGTATACACAAGTATAGTAATAAGAACCTATTAAATATCATTTATTTACAGCACACGTTTTTAGAGTTTGTTTTCAATTCTATTTTTTTTTATTATTTAATGGATATCTAATATCTAATAAAAACAATACACGAACAGCAGGCTGATTATGTATCTCGACGTATCACTTCTAACTGTGTAACGCAAAGCTAAATTGAACACTAGAGTGTTTTTGCAATTCCGATTATGTAAGACAAAAGACAGCCACAATGCCTAGTGATATCGTTCTAGGCGCAAAATTTTATCGACATTATGCGACTAAATAAAATACACCCTTTCCCGGTACTACTTACTACGGGTGCGGCATACTTTTGCACATATACGCATTATACTTGATTTTGCTGTTTGTCTGTGGTGAAGTGAAGTGCCATAGTTTCTTTGTTGGTAAACAAAGCCGTATTAAAATATTAATAAAAAAATTGGTTTCGTTGGATCAAAGTACTTGCTACTGCTAGTTTTTTGTTTTCAATAGAAGTAATTAATTAATCATTTTATCGTATACATTTTTATTAGTGTTAATAGTTAATTTATCAAAGTAAACGGCCACCTTTACATAAAACATTATCTACACGAAAGTTCTTCAAAGTTTTATCGTCTGCCTATGATTAATTTAATGGTCGTTGTGATAATATGTAAAGTATATTGTATAGTGTTTTGTTTATTAAAGTTCATCGCTTGCAACTAAAGATGTCCGGGAAACTCAATGATCGCCTTGGCTTGGATCAAACTTGGCGATGGGTTGTTTTGGAGGGCCTTTGGAAAGTCAGGCTACTAAATAAACCTTCCGTGTTCGCGTCTGCCAGTGGCGTTGTGTAAGTTATCACATATCTATATTCTATATTATTATTTTAAAGAGGATGAGAGGAAATTTTTGATATTGTAGGGGGTAATCTCTGGATCTACTAAACCGATTTCGAAAATTTTTTCACCAATAGAAACTCACATAACTTGCGAGTGTAATAGGCTATATTTTATCCCTGTAGTCCCAAGAGAGTGAGAACTATGCAGGTGGAACTGTCGAGCATCAGAGAGTAATTATATTCAATTGAAATTCATGATTTTCTATTATAAGTTTAACATAATACTTGGTTTTGTGACTAGCATATTGCATTAACAAGCCTTTTTAAACCACAACTATACCTGCACCATGTAACCTTTAAGTTCTAAGCATTAAGTACAAGACAAATAATCAAAATCAAACTTTGTCTCATTATGCAGATGTATTAGAATTGTTTGTATTTGTAGGTGTTTGTTTTAGTTACATTAAGGCTAAATATAAAATCCTACCTTGATTAGTAATTTTTTTATGATGATTGAGGCTAGCCACTTAAAATAATTAATTCAAATTTCAATTACAATATATAGTTAAGTTAAATCCTACAAGTATATGTATCTCCTACAAAACTGGATAAAATATAAGGCAAATCAAAAAACAAAAGAGCTCAGTTTAATCCCATAAAAGCCCAGTTGCTGCAGAGTAGACTAGAGGGTTTGCCAGGGATATAGGTCCATAAGCACAGCAATAGCCCAGTGGATGTAACCTCTGCCTCAGATTCCAGAGGGTGTGGGTTTGTATCCAGTCCGGGGCATGCAGCTCCAACTTTTCAGTTGTGTACATTTTAAGATATTAAATATCACATGTATCAAATGGTGAAGGAAAACATCGTGAGGAAACCTGCATACCAGATAATTCTCTTAATTCTCTGCTTATGTGAAGTCTGCTAATCCGCTTTGGGTCAGAGTGGTGGACTATTGGTCTAATCATGAATGAATGAATAGTATTACCTAATCCAGTGTATGTAATTCTTAATGATAATAATTACTAATTCAAATAATAATTTGTACTTTATATTTTCTTTTATTATGTACATGTTCAGCTTAATAAATATTGCACATTTTGATTTGTTAAATATCATCATTTTGATTTGTTAAATATCACATATAATGAATATTGTTATCATTTACAATAATGTATTGTTTATGATAACAATATTCATTAACCTGAAACTAAAGGATCACAAACATTCTTCGTCTGAAAAGAAGCTCAACATAAATACAACAAAGTATTATTTTTGTTATCACCATCTCACAGAAATATATTGTAGAACCAAGTAATATACCTGAGGTATAAATATATCAATTAACCCCCCCCTAGATTTGTCATTTATATAAACTCTTAATCAAGATATAATACATAGGCCATTTCTTATCTCAATATTCCCACAGGAATGAGATCTACTTAAAGAAACCGGGGGCATATGTAGTTCATGTAATAAAAAAATATTTTCTACATTTCAGATCAACATGAAGATGTGGGCTCTAAACTTTGAGTGCCAGGGACTGACTATGGAAGTCTCCATGTCGCTGGTCACCATTGAGGTGCAAAACACCTTGAAAAAATTGGTGATTCTGAATCCTTCATCTCTATGAACGATTCATGAAGAAAGAATTAAACAAACATTTAATGAACAGATTTTTTATAAGATTATTATCAATAATGACATTGCATATGAGAGAAAATTGTCAAATATAATTTCATTTTAATTTAATATAGTTAATTATGACATCACTGTATATAAAGAATATGATTATTATCATTTGGTTAATTTCAGTATTACATAGTATTAGATAAAAATTTTATTGTAAAATTGCACATCAAAATATGTTTTATTATCTATTATTAGGAGGAAATATTATTTAACTATTATTATTATCCCTAATAGCCCAGTGAATGTGACCTCTGCCTCCAATTCCGGAGGGTGTGGGTTCGAACCCGTTCCGGGGCACGCACCTCCAACTTTTCAGTTGTGTGCATTTTAAGAAACTAAATATCACGTGTCTCAAACAGTGAAGGAAAACATCGTGAGGAAACCTGCATACCAGAGAATTCTCTTAATTCTCTGCATATGTGATGTCTGCCAATGTAATCCAAATATGCTGGCCCATATTCGGCTCCTGTCAGAATGAGAGGGGTTAGGCATTGGCCTTCCCTTACCTTATCAGCCGATAGACGTCCACTGCTGGACATAGGCCTCTTACATGGACCTCCAAGCACAACGACCTTGAGCCGCGAACATCCAACCAACCGACCAACCACGCTTTCCAGTGCGGGGTCTCCCGAGTGCGGGTAGGCACTAACCCCTCTTACTGGGGGAGACTCGAGCTCAGCAGTGAGCCGAATATGTGTTTATAATGATGATGATGATGATGATGATGATGATGATGATGATGATGATTATTTAAGTAATTGTAAAAGAAAAAATTGAATACTACATTAGTTGTTTATCTATACAATTCAATAATTTTAAGAACAAAACATGTACCTACCACATTGTAGGAAATAAATAAATAATGATTTGATTAAAAACAATGTTGTTTAATGTTAAGCAGGTAGGGCCAGGTAGTTCTATATTTGTGTAACATCTATTACTTAAAAATAAAAAATATATTTACTTGTGTTGGTATTTTTTATTCAGACTTGATATATTGTTGTTGACAAATTTTGTTATAATATATATCTTTCATTCTTTAGTTTAATTTAATCAAGAAACGACCCTACTTACACATATAGGTACCCCCTCTAACAAAAATAGACTGAAGTATAGGTAAATATTTAAGAAAAATGTAAATTAAAAATTAATTATAGATTAATTAAAAACATGACTACAATTTGAATTATCAACTTTAATAATTTGCTTCAAAATAAAAACACATACGCGTGGCGCAGTAAGTAGTGCTCCTGCATCCACGGTCATGGGTTCGATTCCCACACCTGGAAAATATTTGTGTGAAGAGCATGGGTTTTTTCCAGTGTGTGTGTATTTATACATTATATAAGTATTTATAGGTAGTATATAAATGTAAATGAATATTATAATATCAACTATCTTAGTACCCACAACACAAGCTACTCTGTATGCCTACTTTGGGGCTAGATAGTGCTTTGTATGGTTTAAGTATAAATAATTATACAGAAGGCTTGGTCACGAAAAAATATATCCAGTCCTTTGTCTGCATAGCTTGAGGGTTCTAGCAACTTGTTATCATGGTTTTGAGTGAGGAATCCTTGGACAATACTGCCATCACAAGGATTACTGTTTTCTGTATCCAGCCCTTGATCTAACAGCCAAGTGAAAGCTTCTTTAGGTGTTGGTTGAAACATTGTTAAGCTCTTCACTTCTTCAAAATTATTAGTGATTCTCCTAGAAAAATAAATCATAATGTAGGTATACATGGTACTGCCCAACAAGTTCTTATAAAGTAGTTATATAATATACTGACCTGTGATAAGTCTCCTCCTTCGGCTGCATAGCTTGAGGGTTTAGGAAACCAGAGTTCATGGTTTTGGAGTGAGGAAACATTTTACAATATGCACCCAACTACAAGGCTCCACCGTATTTCTGACACAGCAATGTTGTGCATATCTTCATGGGATCTAGGAGCAGCTCCCAAGATGGGGGTCATCATGCAAACATTGGTCACCTGAAAGAATTGAAGTGTGTATTGCAATGTATTATGTATTTTGCCTACATAAAAGTAACAGTTATATATATAATTTATATTTGGATCCTGTAGTTTCATTAACTGACAGTTATACCTAAGCAACAGCTTACCTAACAACCAACAGCGGTCCCTATTGGGCAGGTTTTCCTCAAGTGGTCTTATTGCACTGGTTCCATATGTACAAGTCATAAGATGCACCACCAAATTGAGCATCCACTATGTTATTATTAGATTGGCATCACATATCTGAAATATTAATTGACAATATATAAATAAGTTAATGTTTAAATAAAAGGAGGTACCATGCTTTTATTCAATTCTAATTGTTAGCCTCCTAGTAGCTCTTGGCTTGTAGGCCGAACTATTGTCACATGGGTGCAATCAATGCACCCTAATACCCGGGCAATCCAAATTTTTTCATAAATCTGTAAGTAGATGTTAATCTAGATTAAGCACCTGGGTATATGTCTATTTACAGTAACATCCTGTGATATGAATAAGCACTCTGTGTAATATTTATCACAGATCAATAATCAATCTCATTTTGCAAATAAGTTTTTATGCAAAATCAACCTATGAAAGATTCAGTGTGGTAGTGAACACAAATTAGTTGAGTCTTAGAAAAAAAAAAACTAAAAATATAATGAATAGGTTATGTTAGTTTCATACTGTGCTATAAGTTAGTTTCATACTTACTTATTTATAATGATTTTGTGTTTAATGCAAAGGGAACTTAACACATTTTTTTTAAACAGCTGGGGTATTCAGGAGCGTCAGCGACTTCATGTAGGCATTTGCTAAAAGATGCCTTAGCCATCACAAAGCCATTTGTATGATCCATTGGCATAAAAGTTTAAAGCTGCCAAGACCTGTAAATAATATTCAATGGTTTAATTTAGGTTCTTAGGATGACAGTGACCGATCTTTAGATAATATTATTTGATTCTTACAATCTAACACAAATACTACTGGACTGATTATAAAAAATCTTTCACCATTGGTAAGCTACAGCACAGAGTAATATAGGCTATATAAAATATAGCCCGTATTACTCTGTGCTACCCCATATTCCCACAGGAACTGGAACTACACCGGTCAAACTATGGTGTGTCTGCTAGTACTGAATAAGCCTACTCCAAATCTTAAACCAACTTATCCTATGATGGAAGCTCACCATATAAAAATACCATATTCGGCTCACTGCTGAGCTCGAGTCTCCTCTCAGAATGAGAGGGGTTAGGCCCATAGTCCACGTCACTTGCTCAACGCAGAGAATGAAGAAAATTCCTTCATTCATTCATATAACTTACTTATCTCTAATTCATTGCGAACAGCAGTTGTTCGAAGACTTTGTATTTCTTCTAAAACCTGCTGGTATCGCGACACGAAAGCTTTGCAATGAACTCGACAAAGACATCTTTTTCGTTCCGTTTCCGCGTACAATACAAATGCTACATGCATTGTATTGTACATGGCAATGTCGGTAAACACTACAAAAATAACACAATTAATTAAATTCACTTCAACTAACTCTAAAACTGTAATTCTGCTTTATGAAATAAGTATGTAGGTAGGTACCTACTATATATTCTCAACTTTCGTCATATTTTACATGAAAAACTTTTCTAATTCTGATTTTATTGACTTACAAACTAATACCTTACATACAAGGTATAGTACAAAATTCAAAAAAATCCTAAAAGTACTTTTATTTGTAATTATTGAATCACAGGCGTCAAGTAAACTTTATTAAAACACTGCTCGGTATTAGTTTCTATAGCGATTGACTTTGACAACTTCTGTGTCACCCAGTTGTATGATCACTAGGCTTACATAATCGCTTAAACTGACTATCGATACGTAAAAACTGCGTTATAACTTGGATAAATCCCTACAAGTGACCGTGACAGAGAACGATCCAAGATGACGTCATTTCGGTGGGAGATGTGTGTTACATGATCGCAAAAACGAAAAATCGCTGTCATTTGTTGTCGTGACTGTGATTTTAAAGCGTTCACCGAGTTACATAATGACCCTGCAGATCACAGATGTCAAATCAAAATTCAAATTCAAATGTCAAAAATAAAACAAAGACAACGGTTTTTTAAATTTTACTTTTACTGCTTTGAGTTCTAGCTTTTTTGACCTGTAAACGAAATTAATTTAAATGACTGTAGACAGAGTAAATCAGTAATAGACGCCTTCCTTACGTCGGATTTTGCCACAAGCGCACCTTTTGATACTCTTAAAATTCAAGGTGGTACAAGTACAAAAGCCATTTGGTATATAAGCCATCCTGTGAGGTATGTAACTACAATGTTCAATTTCCCAATGCTTATGTAATGTTGTCCTGAGTCTTAATAATAATCTTTGCCTGAGTCTAAGGTATCCTGGTGTGGTCAAATCCAGTCGCATGGCCCTACAACTTTTCAGTTATGTGCATACTAAGAAATTAAATGTCTCGTGTCTCAAACGTGAAGGAAAACATCGTGAGGAAACGTGCATGTCTGAGAGTTTTCTCAATTCTCTTTTTTTAATTCTCAATTGGCCTAACCCCTCTCATTCTGAGAGGGGACTCGAGCTATAAGGGTCGAGGAATATGGGTTTATAATGATATTAATGATGGTGAAATAAAAGACAAGTAGATATTATGCAACTAATTTATTTCATTAGAACTTCTTATCTATATATTTACTAATATGGAGGTAAAATGAGGTTGTAGGGGGTCATCTCAAAAGCATAAGTAGTTCAATGTAAAGGGGTCCTCGTCCCGGAGGGGTCGTTTGAAACCCATTCTACTACTGTCTCTCCACTCCTAATACTATTACCGACTGGTTAGATAAGTTGGTTACCTTTAAAAATGAGGCAAATATGAAAAAAAAATTGAATTTACTAAACCAACTTTAAAAAATATTTTACCAATAGAAAGCCACGTTACTTATGAGAATCATAGTCCATTTTATTCTCACAGGAACGGGAACTACGCAGGTGAAACTGCAGGGCGTTTCATTTATTATTACATAAGAAGTAATGAGTACCTATACTGAAAATCGCTTTTTATTCTTTACAAATTGGCCTTTGACTACAATCTCACCTGATGGTAAGTGATGATGCAATCTAAGATATAAGCTTACTTGTTAGGAGGAGGATGAAAATACACACCCCTTTCGGTTTATACACGACATCGTACCGGAACGCTAAACCGACTGGCAGTACGTCTTTGTCGGTAGGGTGGTAACTAGCCACGGCCGAAGCCTCCTACCAGCCAGACTTGGACCAATTAAGGAAACCTCAATCGACCCAGCCGGGGATCGAACCCAAGACCTCCGTCATAAATCCACCGCGCACACCACTGCGCCACGGAGGTCGTCAAAATAAATGAAATGCAAGAGCTTTCTTAAAGTAAGCTGTTATTCGCACAAGAGTTTTTTTTAACGGATGTTAAAATGTAGTATAAAAATGAAAAAACGCTTTTTTAACGTCCGTTAAAAAACTCTCGTGCGAATGAGGGCTCAGGAACTCAGTGTACAAGGTTTCTTCTTGTGATTTCTCAAATGTTCCGACAACCTGAACTTTTGTAAACAAACGTCACACTGGAAGGGTTTCTCGCCCGTGTGTTTCCGCATGTGCTCAGTCAACTGGTGCTTCGCCCTGAACTTGCTGCTGCAGCGGCCGCAGGGGTAGGGCTGCGCCCCCGTGTGTGTGTACGAGTGCGTCACCAGCCGGCCCCTGTGCGCGGTGGTGAAGTTGCACACATCGCACGCGAACGGTTTTACCCCAGTGTGAGTTCTCATGTGACTCGTCACTTCACAGCTTGTTGCGAATTTTGAATCACACACTTTGCAGCAATACGGTTTGTCGCCGGTGTGCGACCGGCTGTGCAAAGTCAACGCGCCCTTCGTCCGCGCCGCAAAGTCGCACACGTCACACGCGTGCGGCTTCTCTCCCGTGTGCACCATTATGTGGGACTTCAAACGCCCCACATGCGCTGTGGCGAAGTCACATATGTTACACGCGTAGTTTTTTTCCCCCGTGTGTGTTTTGGTGTGTGCTGTGAGGTTCTTTTTACTCACAAACGTCTTTCCACACGTGTCACACTTAAACGCTTTGACGCCGGCGTGTGTTTTCATGTGCGACGATAAACCTGTGCTCAATTTGAACTTCGCATCGCACTGCGTACAACTAAACGGTCGCATATCACTGTGTTTACATTTCATGTGGGTTTTGAGCTGGCAACTGCTCGAGAAAGTGTTGCCACACTCTTTACAAGCGTGCGGTTTCGCCCCCGTGTGTACACGCCGGTGTCTGACCAAACTCTCGCTGCGCGCGGTCACGAACTCGCACAGCTTGCAAGAGAAGGGTTTCTCGCCAGTGTGAGTTCTCATGTGCGCTAACAAAGTCGTGCGCAAAGCAAATTTACTGTGACACACCTCACAGTAGAAGGGTTTCTCGCCCGTGTGTTTCCGCGCATGCACTTTCAACGTGTACTTGGTGCTGCATTTGAAGTCGCACTGTGAACATGAGATGCGTTTGGGGAAATGTACTGCGATGTGATTGTTCAGATGTTGGTGGCTCGTGAACGTTGAGTCACAATGTTCACATCGGTGGGGTCGCTGTCCGCTGTGCGACCGGATGTGAACTATCAAAGATGATTTCTTTGTGAAACTTTTCTTACACACATCACACGTGTACGGTTTGGCTCCCCCGTGTGTTTTCATGTGGCTCGTCAAAGCGCTTTTCGTTCTGCATTTGTGTCCACAGTGTTTGCAGGCGTGCGGTTTCTCTCCCGTGTGTGTCAGCACGTGGCTCGCGAGGCGGCCTTTATGCGCAGTGCTGAAGAGGCACATGTGGCAGTGGTAGGGTTTGTGCCCACTGTGGAGTCTTGTGTGCGATTTCAGCAATGATTCGCTTTTGTACTCTTTGTAGCAAACTTTGCAGCTGTGAGACTTTGCGGGTGGTGCGTTCTTTGTGCGCTTTGCTGGAGGTGCACCTATAAAAAAACACTATATGTTTTATACAAGCCAGTAAAACGACAAATTTTCTCCCTTACAGAATACTGACTGATGCCGCGCAGTTTCACCCGCGTAGTTCTTGTTTCCGTAGGAATAAGGGGATAAAATATAGCCTACTAGTAGACGTCTGCGTGGACATCAATGTAAACTTTTAAGGTCATAAAGTAGCCTACATTTTGCTCCAAAGTTTCATTTACCATTATACCAAAATTCATCTTAATCGGTTCAGCCTTACAACAAACTTTCGCATTTATAATAATATAGATAGCAGCTGGGGATAGTGTAGCTTCCCAACAGTAAAAGATGTTTTAGCATCGGTAGTTTCAGAGCCTATTAATGCAAACAAACAAACAAATCTTTCCTCTTTATAATATTAGTAAAGATTTTTTTTTATACTTTACAAGTTAGCCCTTGACTTTCACTTTCAAAAGTGCTTGTAAACTAAGCCAACTTAAAATAAACCTAATTTTGACTTCACTTCAACTTTTTGGCTGGTGGGAAGATTCGGCCGTGGCTAGTTACCACCCTAGTCGTGAAGACATTCCAAACGATTTAGCATTCCAGTATGATGCCGTGTAGAAACCGAAAGAAATGTGGTTTTTTCAACTCCTAACAAGTTAGCCCGCTTCCATCTTAGATTGCATCATCCCTATCAAGTGAGTTTATAGTGTCAAGGGCTAATAAGTAAAGAATAAAAAAAAATAGCAACTGGTGCACACTCCAGAATGTGGAGCAGTTCTGATGATAGCAGACCATACCGGTGCTGATACGTACCACGTTTGTTGTTGCTCCTCGCACACACTCTCGGCTTACTGACCGAAGGCTCCCACTGAAAATCAAGAAAGAATTTTTCAATTCTAATCAATAGTTCGGCAGTAGGTAAAGCGGAAATACGAAATTGCCAGTTGAGCAAATGTTGTGTGATGACGTCACGTACAATATCGCGACTGTTAGCGGGAGTCGATATTTAAGCGAACTTTGCATGCTTGTAAAATCATAACTATTTGGTATTTTTAAATAAAAGAAAAACTAATGTATCTGTATATATAACAGTTCTAATATAACAAAGTTTCTAATATAACAGCTATAATATTTGAAACTTTGTTATATAATTTTTGAAATTACTAGCAATTTATACCCTCATTTTTAATTTATTTATTGATAAACATTGCAAATTGAGTTTATTGCAATATTTAAACAATTAAAAAAAATATGATAAAAATCATTTACAAATACAACTCACATCACTATCTTTGTCTTCAGAAGACTTTTCATCTTCTGAAGGAATTTCGCTTTCCGATAACTCTTCATTGTCTAGCTTTTGATCAGCTTCTGGCTCAAATTGCTCCTCTTCCAGCTCTATTTGCTCATCTTCATTTACAGTTGATTCACATTTAACGGGCATCAACAAGAGAAGGAGTTGCTTGTCCAAATCTGCGGCATCAACGCTTAGCTTGGTGTCAGCTAACTTGGCTGCAGGCACAATCTCCTGGCCGTCCCAGTGCTGTTCATCCAGCAGTTCCTGCTTCATTGACTGCTTGTCTTTTTCTACTTTGACGTCTGCCTCAGTGGCTCCATACATCTTGATTTTGATCCAGGGTTACACGTGTGGTTATTCTGCAATCATAATAAATGTGGAGTCCACTGAAATCATCCCAATCGTCATATCTGCCAACGGTTTGATCCCAGTCAGCCTCGCTCACCATCTGAGGCGGCTGGGGTTCCGTGGCAGTTCGCTCGCAGGCAAGATGCAAAAAGCGGTCTTGCTGGACTCGGCTAGGATAGTCCGCCGGTTTCTCCACCTGTCGCCCTGACCCCCGGCCGTTTGGTCTCCCTGCCGGGGTGAATCCTCCGCCCGGTGCATATATGTATTTATGTAGCGTATATAAGTAAGTTTATTTATTTTCCTTTTGGCCTTATATATATTTATTTTGTACCGGGCGTGAGAGTAGAATGCATGCAATCATCATAGTATTTTAAAGAAAGAAAGGAAGATCTTTATTTTTAAAGTAATGCCACTTAATGCATTCTTAAATTATAAATTATTACATAGCTTAATTGTCCAGGCAAACAGTGGAGCAATAATAGAATGCCCTGCAATATGTGGCATAACCAGTTCAGGTGCTGACTACAGCCCACTACAGGGTACAACAAGGGCCTGTCACCTTAATGATGATATGGAGCTTCGACCGACCATGCAGCTTCAGTGTGGGTCAATCTTGGTCAATAGAGTTCCGCAATCATGTTTAGTATATTATTCAACTGTACACACAAATGTCTGTACTAATATTATAAGGAGGACAGATTTAATTGTTTGTTTGAAAAATTGCTATAGGCTATATTATATTTTGTCCACATACTCCTATAAAACCGCACAGCATCTGCTATGTTAAATAAAAAGCTAAAGTGTAGGTAATATCTGGATTTATTGAACTAATTATGACAATTCTTACACCAATAGAAGGTCACATGCTTTCTGAGTGTCACAGGCTATATTTTATCCCCATACTTTCAAAGTAACGGAAACTACATGAAATTGATGCAAATATAAGTCTGTCCTCCTTTCACTGCTAAGCTACTGAGCCAATTATATAATAATAATAATAAGCCCTTTATTCTATGTTAAGAAATTACAATATTATATACATTACATTTTGTTTAAATTTTTTTAAAGAATGTCTCTTAACATAGTGTGCCTTTCCAGCGACTTCCACTGCTCTCTCTCTAATGCGACCCTTCTCCAGTTTGGTCCTGCTGTAAGCTTTAATCATCCTCCCATCTAAGGAACTGTTTGCCCCGATTCCTTCTGCCATCTCTAGGGTACCATTTCGTCACCAGTCTGCTCCACTTCCCCGTAGCGTCCCTTAGCATGTGGCCTGTCCATCGCCACTTTTGCTGGTCGACACGAGTTAAAACATCGGTGACCCCAGTTTTAGTTCGAAGGTCAGTGTTTCTTACCCTATCCTTTTTCTTGTGGCCAGTCATGCTCCTCTCCATGGATCGTTGGCACCTGGCCAGTTTAGCCCTTTGAGCCATGGTGAGCGCCCAGGTCTCACAGCCGTATGTTAGGCATGGCAAGATGCACGTGTTGAAGGCCTTCCTCTTAATTACCATGCTCAGTTCCTTGGATTTCATTATCTCCTTCAGGGACCAATATCTTTTCCAGCCAACGGCAATTCTCGTGCTGATTTCTTTAGTCATTTGGTCCCTGAAGGTAACAACTTGTCCAAGGTATGTGTATTCTTGCACATACAATAATGGGTTGTTATCAATGCCGATGTTGACCTCAGTACTGTTCGTCATTAGTTTGGTCTTCTTTGTGTTCATTTTGAGTCCGATTTTAATGCTCTCTTCATGTAGATTCGAAACTGAGCTGAGCCAATTAGACAAATATTAATAATAATAAGCTCTTTATTCTGTGATAAGAAATTTAAATTTTTTTAAACATTACATTTTGTTTTAAATTTTTTTTTTTAAAGAATGTCTCATAACACAGTGTGCCTTTCGACATAGGCCTCCTCCAGTACCTTCCACTGCTCTCTATGTATTTGCACAGTTCCCTATCATCAAAGGAACTGTTTGCCCTTCTGCTATCTCTAGGGTACCATTCCGTCACCAATTTGCTCCACTTCCTCACTGTGTCCCTTAGCATGTGGCCAAATATTAGGCCTTATTCTAGACAAATATTGGTACACTGATAATTGGGATCTTGAAGCAGAGCAAAAACTACTTTCTATACCTTAAATAAAAGTGGAAATAGGGATCAAAAGTCCTTAATTTTAATTGGTATGGAAAGTCCTTAATTATTAACCTACTTAAAAAATGAAGGTTTTCAAATCTGCAGTAAGTTCTATAATAGAAAGTGTACCCAAAGCTGCTCTAGTAGGATCTTAACAAATTTATTTAGGCAGGGAGAACAACACGAGCGGAGAAGGGGAGTGTTAGTTAACTGTCAAGGACGTCTTTAACCCTACACCATCGGTCACAAGTCCAGGACTCTGCTTGGAGTTCTTCTCTCTGCTGCATGGTGGACCAGGCATCCACATGGTGAATTCTAAGATATTTCGTCTCTAGTTATGAAAATTGGAGCAGACATTACCTATGAGATAAATATAAATTAAAATAATGCAACTTGAAGGTGATAACAATTCTTTAATGACCACTGATGATGGTCAAGATGATGACGTGCTCTGCAAGGCACGGGAGAGTAACACAACCAACTTCTCAGCTCCGAACTGAGAATTTTTACTGACGGTAAAGAAAGGCTCCGTATTACTGTTATATAGCCTGACCTAGGACTTCGTCAACCAACAAGAAACAGAAGAAGTACCACTAGCCCGAGGAAACAAACCTCGGAAATGTTTTAATAATACCATACTTACATCGCAGATTTTTAACTTGCTTTGAGAAAATTAAATGCATGTTTAATAATACTATGGTTTTCTGTTTACTGCACGTCACTAGTTACTGCTTGCAGTGCAAGGTGCAAGACTGCAAGACAATGCAAAAGCACTGCAAAGTGCAAAATTCTTGATTCAAAATTCAAATTTCAATTTCGTTTTCTGTTACATTTACCCAAAGAGTAAATTAATTGTTTTTTTTTTTTTTTTTAATTTATTTTACGGCCTTGGATACAAGGTAAATTAATTGCATTTACCAATACCAAAGAATACCAACATCAAATCTCGTCTATGCTCGTCTGTGATCAAATCCACAGATTTACTGTACTCCACAGATTACTACTACGTTACGTATTATATCTACTCTTTGGTTACCACGGATACTAATCAACAGCAAAAGCAACATGAGCACAGATTAATAGCCATTTATTTATAAAAAGTACTCTGTCATTAGGGCTCCGGACTCTGGAATGTCTGGAATCTGGATACATATTGGATGTAACGTCCATGATAGATCTAACTAAATTCGTAAAATCGTAGTTATAGGATTTTAAAATAAAGAAGTGCTCTCTGTCAGCTGTCTGTGACAGTTAGCCGTCTGTGATTTGTGCGTAGTCTGTGACCACATAGTACTTTTTTTACATGTTGTCTGTGACTTTAGATGTCAATCTTCATTTGTGGTCTGTGATGTTAATATGTCATCTGTGCTGTGCTGTGCATAATCGTGGTCAAAGAGTTAATTAATATATAATCTGTGGTCTGTGCTATTGATGAAAAAATGAAAAATGAAAATGAAAAATCAAGAAAATTCAATGTTTTTTTTTGTAAATATTAAATTAAAAATCAATTAGAATTAGTTAATTAATAGCAACTTTGTCAACCGCTGCAAGTTTATTAGATAACTAAAATTATCACACAAGCTGCTCGTTCAGGCAATAAGTGCGTCGCTTTATTTGGTGAAATATTATAAGTGAATGCCTTTGGTTGTTACGGACTTACAAAACAAAGGTTTGTTATTTTTACTTTAATATACTCTGACATTGAAAAGGGGAATGCCCATCCCCGGCCCTGGCCTACCCTACCCTCACCATCAGGCAGTTTACTTATATCTAAAAAAACTATTTAATAATAATGAAATCATTACTTTATCAAATACAGTTTGCTACAACGTTTTATGACATTTTTAATTCATCCTAAATTTGTCCACAACGGGGACAAGCTAAGATCGTTGAGTATACAGCTTGAATTACGATATTTTTTAAAGACAAAACTGATGATTTTTTTGTTTGTTTTCTTGTATGTTAGGCTTGTTGATAACAGAAAAAAATAACACAGTATCAGTTTTTTTTTTTCGCTCACGGGTAACCTTGGTTGACGCACGTGTAAGTGAGATTTCGGTGATTTTTCGGCGCTTTTTTGTGTTTTTACACAGTCTAAATATTTGATATTTAAGATATTACTAACTCTTTTGGTGGTGGTAAATTATTATAGTTTATTGTAGCTATAATTTTAAAAATTGAAGGATGGACATAGATCCGCCTCCAAAGCCCCCAGACCCGGGTCCATCCCGTAAACGACACGGAGAGGATGCAGAAGTCCCATCCTCCAAAAAACCCAATGACTCCCAATCCATTCCTTCCATACAAAATGTATATGTTCACCCATCATTTTCCGACGGCCCCAAATCATACTCATTAGATGACAAAGGTCCGTTCATTGTCCAAGTGTCACGTGATGTAGTTGACCCATCGTCTGGTGCCTCTTTAAGAGCCATAACTTTTGGCCAATTTCTGCACAAAAATAAAATAGACTCAATTGTTAAAGGTGGCATTAAAAATGTAGGGCGTAACAAAATTATTGTTGAATTTTGCTCGGCACAGAGTGCCAACTCATTTTTGACTAACCCAATATTAACACTATGTAAATACAAAGCAATTATCCCGACATACAACATTTCCAGGATGGGTCTGGTTAAAGGTGTACCAATAGAATGGACGATGGACGAATTTGTAGAGTCTATTGAGCTCCCTACTGGTTGTGGAATCGTTCTCAAGGCCAGAAGATTAAATAGGAAAACCACCAGTGAGGGTGTAACCACATGGGTGCCGACCCAGACTGTTGTAGTAACTTTCAGAGGGCAGATGCTCCCTGAAAGACTCTACTCCTACTACTCCTCTCTCCGTGTCGAAGTGTACAAATTTCCCACGATACAGTGCCAAAACTGTTGTCGGTTTGGCCACATTAAACTGGCTTGCAGATCCAAAGCGAGATGCTACAGATGTGCTCAACCCCATTCAGGTGATTCATGCCCTGTTACACAGGCTGAATCTACTTGTTTATATTGTTCTGGCAAACACTTTGCCACAGACAAGGACTGCCCTGAATTCTCTCGTCAGCAGTCCATAAAACTGGTAATGTCACAAAATAATATATCTTACATGGAAGCAGCATCTCAGTTCCCCCCTGTGCGTACCTCGTATGCAGAGGTAACAAAAGAAATGCCTTCCTCTTCCCCTAGGACTCCCTCCAGATCTCAACATCCCTCAACAACTTCATATCGCCAGACAATATTCCGCTCCCCTCGACCCCGTGCACCTCTGGGGAAAGGGTATGACAAAAGAGCTCATCAGAATATTGTTGGTGAATGTTCCTCATCCCAACCAAATGGTTGCGCTCTCAACAATAATAATGTTGATGTCCCTTCTCAGGGTCGAATTTTAGAAATATTATCAGAATTTTTAGTCAATATTATAGCTCCTTGTAGCGAAATCCCCCTACCGCCCAACGTTGCCCATAACTTATCCCAACTTTTCAAAATTCTCAATAATGGACCCAATAACCCTACTTCAATGGAACTGTAGAAGCCTACGTTCCAAAAAACACGAATTAATTTCCATCATAAATCTGCACAAACCTGTCATTGTTGCCGTCTCGGAAACATGGCTGATTCCAGGTTCTCGTATTCGGGTTCCAGGTTTCTCCTGCTTGCGGGACGACAGGGATGACGGTTGTGCTGGTAGTGCCATCCTTCTGAGGCACTCCCTTCCTTATTCCCAAATTCCTCTCCCTCCGCACAGCCAACAGTTTAATGCTGTGGCTGTTCGTTCTTTAGATATTTCTTTTGTGTCTCTGTATATTCCTCACCCTTCTTCTTCTGTTTTTCCTGAAATCCAATCTATCCTATCTTCTCTTCCCAGTCCGGTCATAGTCATGGGTGACTTCAACACTCACCACACTATGTGGGGGTGTCATGCCACTGATGGGTTTGGTCCTCTACTTATAGATATACTGGACGATGTTAACCTTTGCATCCTCAATGATGGTTCTCCTACACGTCGAGTATATCCTGGTCAAAATCCAAAATCTGCAGTGGACCTTTCCCTCTGCTCCTCAAACCTGGCTTCCCAAATGAACTGGAGGGTGCTGCCGTCCACCCATGGCAGTGACCATTTTCCTATCATAATCTCATTAAATAATAGATCCCTTCCCATCCCCAACTATGACCCTCTTTTAAAATATAAACTTAAAAAAGCCAATTGGGCAGCATATGCCCAATCGGTTGACTGCACGATTGATTCCCTGCCAAGTCTTGAGGTGGATGAAAATACTTTGATTTGTTATGAATCTTTTCTAAATTGTCTTAAACGTTCGGCTGATTCACATATCCCAAGAAAACATCCTCCCAAAAAACACATGCTTTCACCTCCCTGGTGGGATGATGAATGCAGTGATTTATTTAGGGAAAGAACCTCTGCAGAGGAGGCATACTCGTCTTGTATGTCCCTAAGAAATTTTTTAGTCTACCAAAAACTCGATGCTAAAGCCAAAAGGGTTGTATCAAAAAAGAAAAAGTTAGGCTGGATGGGTTTCTGTGAATCCCTTAGTCCTCGTTCTCCTTCCTCTATTGTTTGGACAAATATTAGAAGATTCCGCCGTTCCCTTAACCATGTTGACCGAACTTCTAATAATCCCTCTGATTGGCTTGACAACTTTGCAAACAAACTGGCTCCACCCTCTGTCCCCAATGAGGACTTATTTCTGACTTCTACGCCAGCTCCAACCTCTGATGAAATGGATGCCCCCTTTTCACTCTCTGAGCTTCAAGTGGCTCTCAGTGGTCTAAAAGATACAACACCAGGGGAAGATGGCGTGCCTTACTCTTTCCTAACTAATCTAAATGACAAAGCTAAATCCTATTTTCTTAATATTATTAATAATTGTTTTGAATCTGGCTCTATCCCTGATTCCTGGAAATCCCAAATTGTCATTCCCTTACTCAAACCCGGTAAAGATCCTCTAAATTCAAATTCCTACAGACCCATAGCTTTGTCATCTACATTAGCTAAGGTGACAGAACACCTGCTTAAAAATAGATTGGAGTGGATAGTGGAAAGCAGAAATATTCTACCCTCTTCGCAGTTTGGATTTCGGAAGGGTATGAGTACTACAGACAGCCTCAGCATATTGACAACAGACATCCGTTTAGCCTTTACAAAAGGAGAGTACCTAGTGGGTGTCTTCCTTGATATTGCTTCTGCCTATGATAATGTCCTTCTTCCGGTACTCAGGCATAAACTGCTCAAGCTGAGTATTCCTCCGAGGATGGTACATCTCATATGTAATCTGCTATTTGGCAGATCCATTCTGGTTAAACACCAGTCTTCCTCTCTTCCCCCCCGGCTAGTCTGGAAAGGTCTTCCTCAAGGCTCTGTTCTCAGCCCTCTGCTATATAGCATATATACTCATGATTTGGAATTGTCTGTTAACAGTTTTTGTAACATTTTGCAATATGCTGACGATATAGTCCTCTATTACAGCTCAGGCAGTATAGAAGAAGTATCCTGTCGATTAAATTCTGCTTTGTATTATCTAAACCAGTGGCTGTCTGACCATGGTCTGTCTCTTTCAGTAGACAAATGTCAGGCAGTGAAATTTACCCGGAAAAGATCCCTCCCTGACTTCCAAATTTGTATTGAGGATCAACCAATCAACCTTAAAGATAATGTCAAATTCCTGGGCATTTATTTAGATAATCGACTGAACGGATTGGCTCATTGTGAATATGTGGTTAAAAAATGTGAAAAGGGCATTAATGTTTTAAGGGCAGTTGCCGGGGTCTGGTGGGGTGCTCACCCATATTCACTTAAATTATTATACAATGCCCTAGTTAGAAGTCATATGGATTACTGTTTGTTTGTTATGGATCCTTTTAACAAAGCAGGTAGCGAAAAATTAAATAAAATTCAATTTAAATGCCTTAGAATTATTCTAGGAGCAATGAAATCTTCCCCCACTAATGCCTTGCAGGTAGAATGTGTTGATCCTCCTCTATCTATCCGTCGCCAATATCTTTGTGACCGGTATGTTAGCAAAGTGTTACAGTTATCATCACATCCTCTTTGGGCCAAATTAACTCAATTGTCCCGCACTCCCCACTGTCGTTACTCCTCTTCCTATTTGCTAGATAGCTTCTTGAAATTTAATAGCCTCCCTCATCCTATATCAAAATTCCAATGTAACCCACTTTTTTCCACCTCATATAAAGCTCTATTATATAACCCTCCTATCATCACAGATCTTGGCCTAGTTAAAGGAGCCCCAGATACTAGCATTAAATTTCAAGCCATTATTAATCAAAATTGGTCAAATCATCTGCATATTTATACTGATGCATCAAAGTTATCCCCAGATGGATGCGTTGGTGCTGCCTGCTGGGTTCCCAGGTATAAGATAATATTGAAATTCAAATGTCCTCCCGAGTCTTCTGTGTTCACAGGAGAAGCCACTGCTATATTGGAAGCAGTCCTGTTTGCACAGTCCCATAACATTCAACAGACGGTTATTTTTACAGACTCTTTAAGTTGTTTATTGTCCATTAAAGAAAACCCATTCAAAAGCAAATCAAGATTTCACATTATCTTAAAGATCAGGCAAGCTCTGCTGTCAAGTTATCAAAGAGGATTATCCATCTTGCTTGTTTGGATCCCAAGTCACTCCGGAATCCCTGGAAATGAGACTGCTGATTCATGTGCAAAAGCTGCTGTGCTAACTGGCTCCCTTGAACATTTTGAAAATTCTTCACAAGACTTGACTGCCCTTGCAAAAACTTATCTGGATAGATCCTGGGAGTCCTTCTGGAATGAATCAAAATTGGTGAAAGGCAAACATTATTCATCTATCCAGCCAAATATACCAAGACGTCCCTGGTTTTTCTTTCAAAAAATGACTGAACGTTGGGTTCTAACAACTATTTCCCGTTTGCGTCTTGGTCACTCATGTACACCTGTGCATCTAAACAAGCTCCGGATTAGGGATAACTCTATCTGTGAGTGTGGTTTGGATGAAGGCACTGTCACTCATCTCCTTTTTAACTGTCCCAGACTTCTTCATCCTCTCTATGACGTTCTTCCCCCAAAAGTCCCTCGTCCTTTAAGTGTTAAATGTTTGTTAATGTTTGTGTTTAGTCCATATTGTAGATTTTTATGTAAATATGTAGGATGTAATAAGATCAAATTGTAATATTGTTTATATATTTTGTTTATTAATATGTGTTATTTGTGTTGTTTTAGGTTAAGAACTAACAAAATAATATCATTTAATATTAACTATTTAGTAGATTCTCAAAATTAAATTTGTCAGCCTTCACCGAACAATCTCCATCGTGCCTCCTCCATCTACTCGACACTGGCGAGATAAACAGTGCCCAGTTGGCACAAATGAAAGCCATAAAGAAGAATTGAATTGAACACAGTATCAAATGTTAGCCAGGTGTAGTTTATTATGTTTGTATCAAACAAAATAATCTTGTCTTGAAATAAGACTTACAGGCATCGCTTTTTTGCTCATACCGTAGGTGTGTGACTGTTGGTCGACCCCCCCACTAGGTGGACCGAAGACATCAAGCAGATCGCAGGAAACCGCTTGATGCTTGCGGCTCGAGACCATTAAGCTTGGAGGTCCATGCAAGAGGCCTATGTCCAGTGCGGGACATCCATTGGCTGATAATGATGATGACAGGTGTGTTAGCCAATTCTGTAGTTTGGACGGAGGCACCATGGTGGCTTTGGTAGATAGCTGATGCCAAGGTTCCAGATCTTCAACTGTCTCTAAAGCATATTTTTGCAGTATAACCTTATTTATGCCCTATCGTCGGTCACTTTGCTTTATTATAGATATTTAAATGTTTTTAGCGAAAAGTTGCCACAAAGCTTAAAAACATGATTCCTCATTATATTATTTTTTTTATGCAATATAGGCTTGTGTTCGACTACAATTAAGCCTATAAGTATTAATGTGGCCTAAGTTAGAGCACGCTTACCTAGAAGATGCCTATTCACTCTTAATAATACATAGATGCAATGGCTCAACAGTAAGAGTGGTCGAACTTAACACAGAGGAGTGGTGGTTTGATCCTCGTCCCATTGGACTACTGTCACACCCACTCCTAATACACTCTTTCCCAATTAGTTGGAGGAGAATGGTAATATTGGTCATATTTAAAAAGATATGGCAAATTTTCTTTTAAAAAAAAAAATACATAGTAATTATCATAAAAATTGTTGAATAATTGGCTAACAAACTATCACACAACTCAGTCTATTCTTTTTTCTGTTCTTTGTATTCTACTATTTCATGGAATTTTACATCCTGTATTGCAGGTGAATTTTATATGTGGCAAATGACGAGATAGTGGCAACAATGAAGAGATGACTAACACCAAACATGATAATAGATCATCTATGAGAATCAGTGCATGCACTTCACAGATGCTACAGCGCACTGTCTACCCTTAAGATTCAGTATGAATCTGTATTGTATAAGGAAATACTCTTTTTCTACAAGTACATGGTCCCTACCATAAAAACCTTGTAAATAAATAAATGCACAAATAGGTAGAAAGTATTGGAATGACTCACACAACCTGCCAACGCACATTGGTGTTGTATACAAACAATAAATCCTTGTAACAGCTACAGGGAACTGCTGAAGTAGGCTGAGAGCAGGAAGATTATGTCAACAGCAAATATATAAATTAATTTGAACTGAATCATGGAAAATCAAGAACTAGAAAACTCTTTCATAGCAAGCAATTTGTATGTGAGTATGGAACATGCCGAGCAAATGGAAACTGTAAGCGCCGGCTGCACTCTGGACGAGAACTACATAGAGTCGTGTGAAACTTATGACGACTCAAGCAATGGTATGTTTTATAATTAACTATACTCGCATTACAGCCTTTCTTGACGAGTACTGTTTACCAACAAAGAAATCAGAAATGAACTAGCGGACGCTCGCGACTTCGTCTGCGTGAAACTCGATGTAAACTTTCAACTACCTCTACCCTACCCCTACCCTACCCTTAGGGGTATAAAAAATAGATGTTGGCCTAGTCTCATAGATACTGGATAAGCACAAAAAATTTCATCAAAATCGGTCAAGACGTTTTGGAGGAGTATGGCAACGAAAACTGTGACACGAGAATTGTATATATTAGATATATAAATCATATCTAAGTGTTCTGAGCTTATTTATCATATCGATTTTCAATAATCTAAGAACAAGTTAATTATAATTATTATGAGGTGTGAAATGACTAGTGATTTTTACCCTTATATTTAACTAGCGGACGCCCGCGACTTCGTCCGCGTAAAAATCGATGTCAACTTTCAACCCCTATTTCACATTCTATTTTGCAAGTTTTATAACTTATACCTAATAAATAGTCCACTTATCATTTTACATTTACAAATGTACCTAGAAAAATTAAGGATTTTCCGTACAAACTTTCTAGGTGAAGTAGGGGACTTCACCCATTTCTGATTTTGTTTTCGCGACAAAAAGTATTCTATTATCCTTCTACGTATTATGGTCTCAAATCGTCTTAAGTATCATTTGAATTCTGTAGTTTCAGAGTGATGCCCGGTCAAAAAAAGGCAAACAGACAGACAAAAAATAGAAAATAGGCTTCAGTATCGATCTCCTACCTCTACCATACTCCTACCCTACCCGTACCCTAACTGTATCCTACCCCTACCCTACCCGTAACCTACCCTACCCGTAATCTTCCCTTTCCCTACCCCTAGGATAGGGGTAGGCCCTACCCCTACCCTACCCCTAACCTAGGCATACACTCCCCTACCCTGCCCTACCCCTACCCTACCTTTACCCCTACCCCCCTTACACAACCCCTACCCTACCTGTACCCTACCCTACCCTAACCTATACCTTCCCTACCTTATCCCTACCCTTAGCAAAATCGGTCCAGCCCTATGAACGTGGTGCGATGACAAAGGAAAATAGAGACTTCTATGCTAAAATTATAATCTTTGGATCTACTGGACCGATTTGAAAGATTGTTTTACCAATAGAAAGCTACGTTATTTGCGAGTGTCATAGGCTATGTTTGATTCCCATATTCACACAGGAACGGGAACTACGTAATTGAAAGCGCGGGGCGTCATGTAGCGAAATTTCTGCGTCTTTTAGAAATTTTGTATTATCTCCGAAACGATTTAACTAATTAACATACTATAAAGGGCAAATCTTATCTCCATAATATCCTTGTGATTATTAAATAATTTATTTTGATAAGGATTTAAGTTAAGTAGCATAAATAATGACGCAAACCTAAGTATATAAAATTTATAATTTTTAAAACACTAAAGGTACTATATCTGCTAATATATAGAAGATAGATATATGGTGTCGCGGACTTTTTTGTAGAACTTTTAAAGATACATAAAGCCTCCATACATTAATTTCAATTTTACACAATGGTTAAGGCAGCGCATGCGAATAAGTCTGCCTAAGAGGATTTTCGGTCCGACCTGTATGACAAAAACTGTGATAACTCGGCTAATATATATGATACCAATATAAAATATAGCCTATAGCACTCCCCGATAGTGTAGCATTCTACTGGAGAAAGAATTTTTAAAATCGGACCAGTAGTTCCGAAGATTACCCCATTTAAAAAATGTGACAAACTTACAAACTTTACCTCTTTATAAT
Organism: Bicyclus anynana; assembly: GCF_947172395.1. Taxonomy (NCBI): domain Eukaryota; kingdom Metazoa; phylum Arthropoda; class Insecta; order Lepidoptera; family Nymphalidae; genus Bicyclus; species Bicyclus anynana. The sequence continues at coordinate 136,824 of NC_069109.1, forward strand.
ATTAGTATAGATTTGTTTGTTGGTAAGCAGTACTCATCAAAAAAGGCTGTAGTATCGCCCTACCATTTTACCCACATAGTTCCTGTTCCTGTGAGAATGTAAAGATAAAACTACTACTGACGTCGCGCGGTTTCGCCCGCGTGGTTCCCGTTCCCGTAGGAATATGGAGATAATGTATATCCTATAGCCTTCCTCGATAAATAGGCTATCTAACACTGAAAGAATTTTTCAGTTCGGATTACAAGTAACCTATCCAAAATAACCCATGAAGGATTACTGAATCGCTCCCCCTCTCTAACTCCCACCGTTCACGAAAACAAGCCGCGCCACTCTCAGACTTATTTCCTACAATATAAATAGTGCAGAGTCTGCCAATATGCTTTGAGCGAGCGTGGTGGACTAAGGTCTGGCCTCTCATTCTGAGAGGAGACTCGTGCTCAACAGTGAGCCGAGGTCATTAATGCTGATGTATTGCAGGCAAGAAGTACTACTCGTGCCCGCGGTGCCGCTACCGCTGCCCCAAGCGGAGCAACTTCGTCCTGCACGTGCGCACGCACACCGGGGAGAAGCCCTTCGCCTGCTCCGCGTGCGACTACAGGTGGATATCATAGTTTCACCCGCGTGGTTCTCGTTCCCGTAGGAATACGGGGATAATATATAGCCGATAGCCTTCCTCGATACATGGGCTATCTAACACTGAAAGAATTTTTCAAATCGGACCAGTAGTTCCTGAATTTAGCGCGTTCAATCAACCAAACAAACTCTTCAACTTTATAATATTAATTCCGTCCGATCTTAACCTACGCTAGTGTAGTGTTCGCCCACCGTCCCAAAGCGACCCTTAGGCCGCTTCAAACCCTACAGAATCGTTTTCTGCGTCAAATCACGGGCGCGCCGTGGTTTTTACGCAATAATGACCTCCATAGAGATCTAGAATTACCGACAATAGCTAAGTACATGAAACAGCTCTCTCAAAACTATTTTGACAGAGCTGCCATCCATCCCAACCAACTAGTGGTTGAGGCCTGCAATTACACTCCCAACCTAAACGCTAACTGCAAGCAGAGGCGTCCCAAGAACGTCCTTTACGATCCAGACGATGACATAACAACCGACAATGCTTCCCAGGCAACACAATCACAAGCTACACAGCGTCTTCGCCGGCGAAGACGAGGTCCCCGACATCTAACGTCACCCGGACGTGGGTTTTCTAACTCACGATCTTGGGGGCGTCCGGACTGATTCACTCAGGTCACGGTTACCTCCTCCAGAGTGGCCTTCTAAGCCGAGGTCCGAGTCTCATAGGAGACGCCCTTAGAGAGCCGTTCCGTCCTCTATCTTTCTTTCAGCCTTCGGGTCACATCAGGCGATGCTTCTGCGCTCGCCCAACCCCCCCGGTGACGCCGTAGTGGTTCCGCAGGGAGCTATCGGCACCTACTCAGACAGAAAAAAAAAAAAAAATATAATATTAATATGGATTTACAAGTTGGCCCTTAACTACAATCTCATCTGATGGTGAGTGATGATGGAATCTAAGATGGAAGCAGGCTAACTTTTTTTTTTTTTTATTAAATACACATACATATATTAACAAGAACTAAAATAACAGAGGTATTATTTGTAAATCTACTTATAGGTAATCACAACATGCTTCTTTCAACTATTACTAATTTAACAAATTAAAGATAGAACAAAACCAAGGAAAAAATAACTTGTTAGGAGGACGATGAAAATTCACACCAATTTTGTTTTCTACATGACATCGTACCTAAACGCTAAAGCCACAGCCAAAGCCTCCCACCGGCCAAGACCTTTAGAGATAGTAGACGTCCACTAAGAATGGTTATAGCGACAGGAGGAAGCATAAGGACAGACGAAGCCGCGTGCGTTCTGTAATCGTTTATACAGGGTGCTCAAGAGTATTTCCCATAACTCCAAGGTTGACGAGTCCAATTATTGAAGCCGAACTGCTTAAGAATTTTTTATTTTAATTAAAAAAAAAAACTTTCTATGTTTTCATACAAAGTAATTCAAATAATTCCGACTATCCATGAAACACTCGCATTTATCTATCCTTGCATTTTATACTGTCGATATCAATAAGATATTGCAACTGGTACTTTACACTTCATTAGTAAGCTGCTTCATGATATTAATCAATTAATAAGTATGTCTACGTCATAATATAAGGATGCAATATAAGGGACACAATTTAAGATTAATTAAGATTCATTTTTGAACACACTTTCCTTAGACATTTTCATTTATTTTTCCTAAAAGAATATATATAACTAGAGTAATGGGAAACTAGCGGACGCCCGCGACTTCGTCCGCGTGGAATTCAGTTTTTCACAAATCCCGCGGGAACCATGTACTTTCGGGATGAAAAATAGCCTATGTGGTAATCCAGAGTAAAATCTATTTTCATTCCAAATTTCAGCCAAATCGCTTCAATAACCGCAGCGTAAAGGAGGAACAAACATACACACACAAACTTTCGCCTTTATAATATTAGTGTGATACTTCCGAGCACCCTGTATATCTCTACATTTTATAAGTCTATACAATGTGATCTCTGTATGTGCAGATGTCTCAGCAAGTCTCGTCTGGCGCGACACATGAACTCTCACACTGGCACCAAGCCCTTCGCGTGCCTGCACTGCCACTTCAAGTGTACGCTCAAGAACAATCTCATCGTGCACATGAGAGCCCACACTGGGGAAAAGCCGTTTTCCTGCACCGAATGTGAATACAAATGTACACAGAGCAGCACTCTCGTCACACACATGAGATCCCATACTGGTGAACGACCATATGTGTGTACCATTTGTGATTATAAGAGTTCGTATAGAAGCCATTTGATCGGACACATGAGGATTCATTCTGGGGAGAAGCCGTTTAAATGTGACACATGCGACTACACATGTGCACAGCGCAGCGCGCTCACCGTGCACATGCTTCTGCACAGCGATGAGAAGAAATACACGTGCACTTACTGCGGATATAAATGTAAACGCAAGTCAGAGATCAACACACACATAAGAAGTCACACTGGCGAAAAGCCGTACATGTGCAAGATATGTAACTTATCTTGTACGAGGAGTAACACTTTGGCCAATCATATGAGAACTCATTCTGCTGATAAGCCGTTCAGCTGTGAACACTGCGATTACAAATGTATACAAAGAGGGAGTTTGGTCAATCATATGAGGATACACACGGGGGAAAAACCCTATCAGTGTAGTGTGTGTGTGTTCAAATGTGCCCGAGCGTTTAATTTAGTCACACACATGAGAAAGCACACTGGTGAGAAACCATACAAATGCAGCATATGTGATTATAGAAGTGCGGCGAAGGCTCGTTTGAACAGACACATGAAGATTCACACAAAATCTGATTGCAGCGATAAACCTAAGAAAAGTAAAACAGTGAATCGTGCCAAATTGGACAGTAGTGTAGTGAACAAACACATGAGAACCCACAGTGCAGGCCGAACCGATTTGGATGAAACCGATCAGAAATACATTTGCAATGTGTGTAACACTAAATGTCCAGATGCCTACAGCTTGAATCAACACATGAGTACTCACGAAGCCCCGCCCGAGCCGCAGTTTATTGCCATCAAACAGGAGTTTGATGCATCAGAAGTGGGATACGATGACTGCGATGCTCTGAGCGTGCCGGTGGCAGTCAAGCGCGAGCAGGACTCGGACATGTTGAGTGTAGAACTGACTCCAGTGATAACTATTGACACATGTCGGTAAGACTGTGGCATATATGAAATCTTGCGACAGCCACAGAACGCTAAAGCTAAAGCTAACGCTTAAGCAATAGAAGGACCAAGGGGGCCCGCGTATGCTCATATATGCAGACGTACGCATATGTGTTAGTATTGTAAGAAAATAAACATTAATAACTGTCACATAGTCAACAGTTAGTATCAATGCACTGTTGCCTTGCAATAAAAAAGTTAAATACTAACTAAAGTTGTCTGGTAGATATTACTTTAAGCTATAAGACCGCCTTTGCACATACTTGTTTTCTATGTTTTCTTTGTTATTGTTTTTGTTTTGTGCAATAAAGTATAAATAAATAAATAAAGTTTACTGTATATGAGCTCTATTAAAGTTATATTTTTCGAAAAACAAAAGATCACTAACAATAAATGGGACTTTTTTGAAAACCTTTCTTTGTCAAAAAAAAATAACAACCAGCTGTAAAGAATAAACGACTTTAATCTCTAACTTAAGGCAATTCAAATCTTTTTTCATACACTGCAAGTATTATCATGTGTGTGGCGATCACGGAATAATGCATTCGCTTGATTTTTTTCAAGAAGAATACAATTCCAGAGGCAGGTAGCGCATGCTCACGCCCCCCCCCCCTCCGTTCCCCCATAGACGCCTATGTCTCTACCCTACCCTACCCTACCTCTACCCTACCCTACCCTACCTCTACCCTATCAAATCCTTCAAGTTGTATCAAACTGCACACGGTGTGCAAAGATTATGTTTGCACACCGTGTGCAGTTTGTTGTTTATTATAGGAGTACATCACAAACAAACAACACAACATGAGTTTTACATAAATTGAGAAAGATAATATGTCATAAATAGTCATAAACATTATAAAATAAAACATTTTTTCAATTACTGCATTTTATTTTAAAACACTCAAATCGGCTGAGAATTGAAAAAGTTTGTCAAAAACATAGTTATAATAATATTGTTTATCTAAAAATGCGCATACTATGTGTGATAACACTTCTATATCACTTTGTATATAATAATGCAAGTATCAATCTGAGTTATTCCAATATTAGTTGAGTACGAACAATTTTTGGATTTACCGCGCAAAAACTACTGACTAAAATACTAAAGTAGTCTGTACGTCCTTTAATCATACGTAGTATCCAAAAAAGTACTCTGTGGTAGTATCTATTAATCTGTGCAGATTGGGCTCAAAAAGGCTAGAACCCAGAGCCGTAAAGCTTATTATTTAAAAAAAACTGTGCAGATAAGTGCATAGATTATATTACTACTTTTTTGTGGGATCCATAATATCTCTCAATCTGTGGTGGAATCCAAATAAAATCATGAACTGTATCACTGTGTATCACTTTATCATTATGAAAATAATTTTAATCGAATACCGCTTGTAGTTAGTACGATCACATAAAATATTGGTTAAAAATGCAGTGCTTAGCGCCATTTTGTGTAAATACCAATGATGAAAGGAATCAGAATGTCTCGGCATAACCTTTCACAAGTAATGTTTTATATTATTTATTATATTTGTACATCGCTAGCAGACGCCGTGCTGTTGGAACCGCGTAGTTCCCGTTCCCGTGGGTATGCGGGGATAAAATGTAACTTGTGTTACTCGGTAAAAATGTAGCTTTCTTATGGTCAAAGAATTTTTACCAGTGATCAAGTAGTTTTAAGTTAAAACGTAGCAAACCAATTACTTGTTGTTTGTCGTGGGCATCTCCGCGTTACAGAGTACCGACAGCTGATCATTGGCAACAGCATATATGACCGCCTCCGTGGCGCAGTGGTGTGCGACGGATTTACAAGACCGAGGTCATGGGTTCGGCCCCCGGTTGGGCCGATTGAAGTTATTTTAATTGGTCTAAGTCTGGCTAGTGGGAGGCTTCGGCACCACCCTACTGGTTAGTAGGTTAGGGTGGGAGTAGGGTAGGGTAGTGGGAGGGAACAGTGCACATAAGTCAAAGCAAAGCTTGACCAAGTCCACCAGATTAATGTACAGTGCACAAACAAACACACTCGCTAAAGTGTCGACATCACATGGCTTTGATTACTTTAGCTTGCCTCCCATACAATGATACAATCTCTGTTTATAACGACAATTAAGTAATAAAAAGTACTTTTTCAGTTGATAAAATTAGTAAAAACCATACAGATCATGCTTGTTGCTTCATTATCCTAGATAATCATGTCACAAGACAAATAACTTACTATTCCATAGACTCTCCGTGTAGGTGCCGGGTCCATTGCGTGGTAGAGAGACTAATAAGTAGAAGTGATGGAATTAATATGTTGTCATATTGTGAGTTGCTACAAACATACTGTAAACTGTAACAGCTAGCTAAAGAGAATCACTGTGTGCTGATGAAAACATTTTACTCACTTCTTTCCATTTAACAACAACTCTCTCGTCATCAACCCATATTCGGCTCACTGCTGAGCTCGACTCTCCTCTCAGAATGAGAGGGGTTAGGCCAATAGTCCACCACGCTGGCCCAATGCGGATTGGCAGACTTCACACACACAGAAAATTTAGATAATTCTCTGGTATGCAGGATTCCTCACGATGTTTTCATTCACCGATTGAGACACGTGATATTTAATTTCTTAAAATGGACACAACTGAAAAGTTGGTTGTGCATGCCCCGGATCCGATTCGAACCCACACCCCCCAGAATCGGTGGCAGCGGTCATATCCACTGGGCTATCACGGCTCTACACAACTCACAACTACTCTCTATAACACCATAAAATGTACAGTCCCTTTAGTATTGTTAAATAGAGTTTTTACTGCATTTATATAAACCGAAAGGACTGATTTCATCCTATTCCTAACAAGTTAGCCCACTTCCATCTTAGGTTGCATCATCACTCACCATCAGATGATATTGTAATCAGTAAAGAAAAAAAAAAAATGGTTCTAGAACAAATGTGATTTTGAGTTATCACATTCTCAGGCAATTTTTTGCATAGCCTGTTACTCTATTACCAAGAAAATAAATTTTGACTTCAGAGGAATTTTGAATCTTATTACCACATAATAATGAATATCCAGAATGAGTCTACAAGCCATTGAAACCCATAAAATACAATCTTTTTTCACAAATTGTATTTCGAAATTTAACACTAACAACAATAACGTAAATTAATACATATAATAATCAATAATCTACTAATATCATAAAGCTGAAGAGTTTGTTTGTTTGATTGAACGCGCTAATCTCAGGAACTACTGGTCCGATTTGAAAAATTCTTTCTGTGTTAGATAGCCCATTTATCGAGGAAGGCTATAGGCTATATATCATTCCTACGGGAACGGGAACCGCGCGGCGTCAGTTTTTGTGAACATTTATATATTAAAATATTTAAAAACATAAGACGCCATTTATCTTGAATAATAATGAAAATTACTGTTGCGACGCTTTGTGTCGTACTGACTCGAAAACGTATTTGTTTTTGAATTTTGTACTTGCTACGACACCATCGTGTTCCGTGCGCTCCATCTGCCTATTATTCTTTAATCTGTGCATATTACAAGCGTTTTTCTGTATATGCAGCTATTTAACATACTTTTCAAGTGGCCTATAATGATATCTTTTTGCAAGAGAATAATGTAATAAAAAAAATTTAAATATGCTCTTTAAAGCCAAACATTGCCTCCCACACAACTTCTTCATGTTACTGAAGTCATATGTCAATCAAAGAATATTTCGAGTGAAAATCAATGACGCGTTTTCGAACTTCCATGACATTCAAGCAGGTGTTCCCCAGGGTTCCGTTTTGGGTCCCACACTCTATTTATTATACACTGCAGATATTCCTATCTCAAACAGCGTACTCACCGCTACATTTGCTGATGATACAGCTGTATTGTGTAATAACAAAGACGCAAATATGGCTTCAAATATTCTACAAGTACACCTGAACAAGATAAATTCATGGATGATTAAATGGCGTATCAAAGCTAGTTCCACGAAGTCAACACATGTGACATTTACCTTGCGAATGGACGAATGTACTCCTGTTAAACTGGGACTTGATATTATCCCTCACAGTGACACCGCAAAATATCTTGGGATACACCTAGACAAAAAACAAACATGGAGAACGCATATAGTAAAAAAACGCGATGAACTAAATCAAACCTTCAGAAAAGTTAACTGGCTTATGGGAAGGCATTCGCATGTCTCACTCAGTAATAAATTGCTCATTTATAAAACAGTAATAAAACCAGTGTGGACCTACGGCATCGAACTGTGGGGCACAGCCAAAAACTCAAACTTGGAAATATTACAAAGATTTCAGAATAAAGTTTTAAAAACCATCACAAATGCTCCATGGTTCACTAAGATATCGGAACTACATGAGTATCTTGACATAAAAACAGTAAAAGAAGAGGTTGAACTCAGATCAATGTGCTATAAAAATCGCATAAACACCCATGAAAATAAACTTGCTACTGCCCTCGGTCATCCAATAGATGTTAGAAGGCTAAAGCGCGCCTACATATGGGATCTCCTGTAAAAAAAAAAAAAAAAATCAAATCATCACCCAAGGGTGGTGGTTCGATCCCCAACACTTTGGTCTATTTCTATTATCATATGCACTCCCTCCTAATATAGCATTTTCCGACTAGTTGGAGGAGAATGGGAATATTGGTCATATTAAAAAGATATAGCACATAATAATAACAATAATAAGCCTTTTATTGTGTTAAGAAAAAACAATTTTTATATACATTACATTTTGTATTTAATTTTTTTTTTAAAGATTGTCTCTTAACATAGTCTGCCTTTCGGCATAGGCCTCCTCCAGCAACTTCCACTGCTCTCTCTCTAATGCGACCCTTCTCCAGTTTGGACCTGCTGTGAGCTTTTAAGTCATCCTCCCATGTAAGGAACTGTTTGCCCCGATTCCTTCTACCATCTCTAGGGTACCATTCCGTCACCAGTCTGCTCCACTTCGCCGTAGTGTCCCTTAGCATGTGGCCTGGCATATGTAGCACATATATTTTAATAAAAACTTTATATAAATTGTTCAAAGCTGTTGCATCAGATGAATTAAAACAAAGTACCTAAAATGAAAGTATACATTTTTCTTTTGTATGCTTGTTGCAGACTTCCCTCCAGCCGCGACATCCGTGCAGCCTGGCTTCACGCACTGGGGCGACCGTCGCACGTGCCGCACGCTGCGGTAGTCTGCTCACAGCACTTCCTGCGCGAGGACTTCTGCACAACCAGAAGTGGGTTGCAAATACGACCAGAGGCAATTCCATTTGTGACAAACATGGCACTTACAGAGCCAAATGAGGGCAAAGAAGGACAAGACTTAAAAACTGCTGTTGAAGATCAAATAAAGAATAGAGAAAATATTATAGTACAATTAGCAAGGATTCCATCTGAATCAACGCCAAATGAAGACAAACTAGAAATTGACATAAAAGTTACTGATTCTACAAAAAATGAAATAGAGAATGGCTCACATGAAGTACAACCAAAAACAGATGTTACTTTTGTTGAAGTGAAAGATGATAAAGTACAATTAGACATTAACAATGGAATGGGATCTGTTGAAATTGAAATAGATGTAACAAGCAAGTCAGTTGATGAATCTGAACATAAGCCATCTCAACATGCAGAAGTACATAGTGACAATCAATTATTAAACTTAGCATTAAGTAGAGAAACTACCGATGATACTTTAGATATTAGACAGCAAAGTGATTTAGTTAGAAAAGAACTGGTTGTTGAGTTAGAGAAAATTAATATAACAAAATACTTACAATCGATGAATTTGACAGCAATAAATAAGCTAAAGCAAACTGATTGTAATTCTAAAAAATCAGTTTTGAAACGTGTTGAACACAAAAAAACACAAGTAAAACGCATTAGAAACAAAAAAGGGTACAAAATATACAAATGTGATGTATGCAGTTACAAAGTGAACGATAAATATAGTTGGACTATCCACATGAGAATTCACACTGGTGAAAAGCCGTTTTCGTGCAATCTCTGCGAATACAAATGTACTAATGCAACCTCTTTGAAATCTCACATGAAAGTGCACACGGAAGAGAGAAACTTTACATGTCAATTGTGCAAAAAAAGCTTCAAACACAGATCTGCTGTAGTTACCCACATGAGAACACACACTGGTGAAAAGCGTTATCAATGTAAACTATGTGAATTTAAAAGTGGAAGCTCATCCGGTATATATAACCACATGAAAACTCACACTGACAGTAAATACTCGTGCATTACGTGTCCTTCTAAATTTAAAAACAAAACGTCATTGAAAAACCATATGAGAACTCACACTGGCGAGAAACCATTTCACTGTGCTCATTGTGATCACAAAACTGCAATCAAATATAGTCTAGTTAACCATATGAGGATCCACACTGGCGAAAAGCCGTACGTTTGCAAGATTTGTCAGTACAAGTTCTCAACAAACAGTAGCCTTTATTTGCACATGCGTATTCACAACAATGAAAGGGCGTTCGTGTGCGAGTTCTGTCACTCGCAGTTTTCGAGAAAGAGCGCTCTCAATATCCACATGAGAGTACACAACGGTGTGAAGCCATATTCCTGTAAGTTTTGCGATTATAAATCTACCACCAGTAACAGTATGAGACTCCACATGAGAACTCACACTGGTGAAAAACCTTATTCCTGTAATGAATGCAATTACAAATGTTCGACTAATTCTTCCTTGAGAGTTCACATGGTTACCCACAGTGAGGATAAACCACATTTCTGTAAGCTTTGCAACTTTAGATGTGCTCTAAAGGGTCCTTTAAAAGCTCACATGAGAACCCATTCTGGAGAGAGACCATACGCCTGTAACTCTTGTCCATATAGATGTTCTGTGAAAGATGCTTTGCGGTTACACATACAGACTAACCACGGGGGAGAAAAGACAATTTGCTGTCAATATTGTAAGTACAAATGCTTTCGCGAGACGACTTTGAAAATTCACATGAGAACTCACACTGGAGAGAAGCCTTTCGCGTGCGCGCAGTGCGAATACAGATGCTCTACAGCGCAAGGGTTAAAAAGACACATGCTGACACACACAAAATTGAAACCTTACACTTGCAGCGTGTGCAATTATAGTATGAGTTCTCTGCCATCTTTAAAGAGGCACATGAGGACCCACACTGGACAGAGACCGTACTCATGTGACGTGTGCGAACGGTCATTTACAACAAGTGACGGTCTATCGAGACACAAGAGGTCGCACACTGGCGAACGACCCTTCAAGTGCAGTGTTTGCGATAGAAGCTTTACCGACAGATCCGGTCTGTGCAGACACAAGAGAACACACACGAAAGAGAAACCCTTTCCATGCAAGTATTGCCAGCGTCCGTTCGCTGAGCGCGGAACTCTAACTGTCCACGAAAGAACTCACACTGGAGAGAAGCCATTCTCTTGCAAGCTATGTGATTACAAATGTAATACTTCGTCTGCACTAAAGACTCACTCCAGGAAACACACTGGGGAGAAGCCTTACTCGTGCAAAGACTGCGACTACAAATGTGCTAGTTCTTGCAGTCTAACAGCTCACATGAGAACTCACACTGGCGAGATGCCTTATTCATGCGACATCTGTCAATTTAAATGCGCTACATCCTCTGGTATCGCTCGACACAAAAGATCTCACAATGGGGAGAAACGTTACCACTGTGATTACTGTGAATTCAGAAGCACCGAAAAACACAACGTGAAGATGCACATGAGAAGCCACACTGCGGACAAATACATGAGCTGCGATCACTGCAATTTTAAATCGCCTTACAAGAATTCCATAATTCTACACATGAGAACCCACACTGGCGAAAAACCATTCTCCTGTAACCTCTGCGGACGCAAATTTGCAAATTCTACTGGTCTACGAGACCACATGAGGAGGCACACTGGTGAAAAACCCTATTCTTGCCCACGCTGCGATTACAAGAGTGCGACTTCGACGTTACTGAAAACACACATGAGAACTCATACTGGAGAAAAACCATATTCTTGTCATCATTGTTCTTATCAATGCATCTCTGCGAGTTCTCTGAAAACCCACATGAGAACTCACACTGGTGAGAAACCTTATTCGTGCAATGACTGTGATTATAAATGTTCTACGACGAGTTCTCTAGTCCTTCACACTAGGACACACACTGGAGAGAGGCCGTTTGCCTGCACGCTGTGTGACTACAGAGGCAAGACGTCTAGCACCTTGACGGGCCACATGAGGAGGCACACCGGGAAAGCATTCACTTGTGATATTTGTAAACTTAAGTTCAGAAATAAACAGTCGATAAGATCACACATTACAGATGCTCACACGTTCGTCGGACAATCTCAGTCGTAAACAAATGATTCTGTGGCTGTTCCTGCAGAAGCAGACGGCCTCCGTGGCGCACTGGTACGCGCGGTGGATTTACTAAACGGAGGTCCTGGGTTCGATCCCCGGCTGAGTCAATTGAGATTTTCTTATCCGCTTCCATCTTAGACTGCATCATCACTTACCATCAGGTCAGACTGTAATCAAGGGTTAACTTGTAAATAATACATAAGGGCGACCGGCATTAGTGCGCTCTCTGACAGACTGCTCTAGTCCAAAGGTGGCGAGTATCTCGTAACCTCGTAAATGTTAACTATTAAATAAAACAAATAATGAATAAAATCAAATTCTTTTATTTCGCAATTTCTATTTATTTCTATAACAACAGCCGGGAGACATGACCAATAAACAATACAATTAAATGAGAATCAATTATTTACAAAATGATTGAGAAGAAACACATTACAAAACACATATCTTAATTGTATGAGGTAATTGACAAATTAACTAAAGCAGTAACGTGACATTCACAACTATCACTCTATGGTGAAGGGTCTCCGGGAGCTTAGCTAACCATACTTGTGGCGTGCACAAATTTCTACCTAGGGTAAGCACCGGGGATATACTAATATTATAAAACAGAAGAGATTGTTTGTTTGCTCGAACAACTACTGGTCTGACTTGAAAAATTCTTTCAGTGTTAGATAGCCCATTTATCGAGGAAGGCTATAGGTATATAGTATTATCCCCGTATTCCTACGGGAATGGGAACCACGCGGGTGAAACCGCGCGACATCAGCTAGTTAACTATACAATCTAAAATTACTCAGGTTTATTGTGAAAGCCACTGCCATTTGAGGCCGGCTGAACTATTCATTAACTTTGAGTAACTTTAGTGGATATACACGAAAATTACCAACTAGCTATTAATGATTTTTAAGTCACATCATATTGTATTCACTATTAGTTTATTGCTAACTCATCAAAATTACAAAACTAACTAGTACGTTCGACTTTGTGATTTTAGTTAACTATGCTCCTGACCGTTTTTTTTTCGTTCACGGCGATCAATCTCATTTTTGAGATTAACCATGTACGCACTCGCTTAGATTGCAAGAGCAAGATGGATTTAAAATGTTGTAAAACGTTGTAGCATATTGATTTCGATAATTATTAAAGTACTAGCTGACGCCGCGCGGTTTCACCCGCGTGGTCCTCGTTCCTGTAGGAATACAAGGATAATATATATCCTATAGCCTTCCTCGATAAATGGGTGCTACTGGTGCATACCCTAGTTGAACACTTTGTGCACGCCACTGCCTGTATACCACAACACATCAAGGGACCGGAAAAGCTTTGTACAGCCTCAATCTGGAGTCGGACACGGCTGCGAGTAGCATCCCCTGTGCGCCGCTCGGGTCCCCCTGAGCGGCGCACACGTCCAGGGTGGGCTCGGAGGCGGGCAGACTCACCGTCTTGGAGCCATCCAGCCCGTGCAGGTACAACGTGGCATCACTCTCCGAGTGCCCCGCTACCCAGGTAGCACCCGGGGCTTTGACGAACGCACTCCTACACATTATGTTGGTCCGGGTGGACCCCGGGAAAGTCTTCTCGTACTCCACCACCACTTCACTGTTCACACTTTTCACTTTGAACAAACTGAGCCGAGAGCGTTCGGTGGCTCCGGCCCGGCACGTCAGCAACACCTTGTGGTTGTCGCCGTCGTACGCCATGGACACGAAGGGCCCGGCGAGCGGCAGGCCGGTCGCGGCCCACTGCCGCGCGTCCTGGCGCCACAGCCAGCTGGAGTTGATCTGGCAGCTGAGCAGCCCGTGCTCGGTGGAGGCCAGCGAGATGGTGGGCGAGCAGTCGCCGCCCTTCTTCAGCTTCTGCAGACAGGTGCTGGGGTTCCGGATGTCGTACTGCTGGATCTCACCGCCCACTCCTGGAAGAAGAAATATATAAATCATCATTGTCATAAAATTTTAATCAACGGAAAGGGAATATGGCGCAACACTGCTTCAACATTTTTTTTTTAATCACAGCTCATCTTGATAGGTTTATCTATGGACAGAGGACAGTCAGACAAACAAAAATGTCAAGTAACATTATACTTTACAATGTAAATGTGATAAACAATATTTTATAATTGGTTCAGTAGATCCAGGGATTACACCCAAAAACTCATTAGTCCTCAAATAGTCCCTCCTACTTTGGGACTAAACAACAATGTGTCTGTGTACAGTTTTAATATGTTTATTTATAAAGACTAACCTTCATCATAGAACTCATTAGTCCTCAAATAGTCCGTCTTACTTTGGGACTAGACAATGTGTCTGTGTACATTCATAATATATCTTATAATATAAAAAGGGGTAGGGGTAGGGGTAGGGTAGGTGTAATTGAAAGTTTACATCGAGTTTCACGCGGACGAAGTCGCGGGCGTCCGCTAGTCTATTTATAAAGACTAACCTTCATCATAGAACTCATTAGTCCTTAAATAGTCCGTCGTACTTTGGGACTATACAACGATGTGTCTGTGAACAGTCGTAATATATCTATTTATAAAGACTAACCTCCAACATAGTCCTCATTAGTCCTCAAATAGTCCGTCATACTTTGGGACTAGACAACGATGTGTCTGTGAACAGTCGTAATATATCTATTTATAAAGACTAACCTCCAACATAGTCCTCATTAGTCCTCAAATAGTCCGTCATACTTTGGGACTAGACAACGATGTGTCTGTGAACAGTCGTAATATATCTATTTATAAAGACTAACCTCCAACATAGAACTCGTTAGTCCGCAAATAGTCCCAGGAGCAGCTCCACAGTTGCATCCCGCACTGGATGGTGTGGCTCAGGATGCCCCGCTCCACTATCCGAGCCGAGTTGTCAAAGCCCACGGAGAGCAGCAGGTCCCTCGGCCTGGAGTAGGTGATGTCTCGTATGCACTTGGTGTGCAGGAACAAGAACTGGCCCAACTTGAAGTCATAGCAGTTGACCTTCCGCACTCCGTAGCCGGGGAACAGCTGGTTGGTGCTCCGCTGGGAGACGTACAGCTCGCTGGTCCGGCAGTTGTACGTCAGCACCCGGCAGCCTCCGTCCCGGTTCAGTTCCAGGTTCCTCTCCAGGGCGAACCTCCACGATCTTCGGGCTGGTTGCTCTTTGACCTGGTGAAGGAAAGTGTACATACGACTAAACTATGATATCTTCTCGGACCCTTTGGGTTTTGGTACCTTCGTAGCTTTAATTTTAAGTTTTTGACTTATTATTATACGTTATAGTATTTTATTCAATGACAACCTCCAAATTCAACAAATTGACAAGTCAAAGTTTATTTATTTTAATTGGGTTTAGTTTACAAGCACTTTAAAACCTTAGTGGCCAAGCGCGGAAAAGGCAAAAGGAGCACTTTCGAAATGTCAGGTGATAATATTATATTAGATAATGGTGAAGAGTGCTATATATAGGCTATATTTTATCCCCTTATACCTACAGGATTCCAAGATGTAATGGTGATGCTGACCTGGTTCTTCAGCAAGGACTTCCTGAGGTCCTCCAGCTGCATCATGCAGGCTCGGTGCGCTATCCGGCACTTCTCCAACTCCATGTCGGATTTCATTTTCTCTGAAACAATCTATACTTGTGAATCTGTAACAGGGTTTCTGCACATTGCAGATATTTTGGAATTTTTTGCAGAAGGGCATTATACAGGGTGCTCGGGAGTATTTGGCACAATTATAGGGTTTAACGAAAATTAATTCAAAATGTTCAACGTGTGTTCTAAAATAAATATTTTCGAGGTAAATAATATTTATTTAAGCAAAACATGCGTGCCTTAAACACACATGTTTTGCTTAAATGCACCTTTATAATAATGACTTTGTTACCTTGTCGGTATTAGTTAAGTAGTTCCTATAAGTGGACTTGTCAACACCTTGAAGTTATGGGAAATACTTCAGAGCAGCCTGTATAAACGATACTAAAGGAAAGAATTTTTGTCTGACTGTAAGTCTTTTTATTGGCCGGTATCACATTGAAACTACTGAATGAATTCAAATGAAACTTGGCACAATTAAGTGCTTGACGGACTCTCAATATCTGTTTGCAATATATCAATTAGTCAATGATGCCCTGTGTGACAGTACTGTGGTGCGTGGCTCAGAGAACCTTCACAACGTATTATAGGACTCAAAAGTGATTACAATTATTGAAAACTAATGTCGAAAAAAGGTTATGATTCACAACACTTGTCAGGACAACTTAATTAAAAAATTAAACTGTAACCAAAATAAGACCCTAAAATGGCAGAGAATGACCTTGAGTGGAGTCACGCACTTGTGAACGATGTGTGTAGGGTAAAAGGATCCTTTGACTGTTAACAAACACTCCCCTTTTCCACTCAAGTCACTCTCCCCGCCTGTCCCAAGTAACCCATAAAGAATGACACAACAAAAGATGCGGACGGCTCGAACGCCACGATCACACTGAAGCCAACACGAGGTCGAGCGACGTCATATCCGTCACAGACTACTATTGCCTACAGTATTTATTAAAAACATGTAATTTAAAAGCGGCCAACGCGGCGATAACAAACGAAGAGTGATTATATAGGTTGACAGAGCGGGGTCAACAATTTATAGAATCGGGGTCACCAATTTGTAGGTTGTTAGTTACGTACCCAATGATTGATTTTTAAATAGGCTACTGAAGGTTAATGCGTGTCTCTGCCAGGAATCCAAAATAAACCAAGTAGATGAAATTAGAAATTATTGTTTATTAACACACTGAATAATACATAAATTTGAGATACTTAAAATGCCCTAACTTAGCGGACTGGTATGGTATTATAATAATTAACTAGAACACGAGCGTTGGTAAAGACGAGTTAGGAACGACTGCCTTAACTTAACATCAAGGTGTCATGATTTTTATAAAAAAGTACTCTTTGTTCTCTATATTTTTATTCTGTGGATAAAATCTGTAGTCTGTGAAATGAAAATGACAGGTCCGATGTGATTGGATGTTACAAAAGGCGCCATTCATTGTAAGACCAATAGGAACGTTTGGCGGCAAAACGAGGGATTGGAGGGGATGGTGGCGTGAGCAGTGTAGGAAGGGAGAAAAAAGATGATTATTCTGGGGAGTGTGGTGAAGAGAGGTGGTTTTGGTGAAATAGTGTAACACTAGAGATATTATTATTTGATTTGTAATTGAAAAAGGTGGAATAAAGTGTTGTAAGAAACTAGCGAATTATAATTTTGTTCACAGAAGCGAACGTTCTTACAGAAAATGTTTACACAGCAGTTTGCGTGCTTAGGGTTCCCTGCAAACGGTATTTGTCATTGAGTATAAGGCACGCTAGACAAACAGTACCTGCTTGCAGCTGGTCCAGCTGCGCCTGCAGCGCCGCGACCTGCGCCGTGTCGGCCGCCACCAGCCGGCGCGCGTAGATGTGGCGCAAGTCCTTCAGCGCAGCCCCGCGCTTGCACGTGGGGCAGCAGCGGCGCGCCCGCAGCCAGCGCGACACGCAGCTCTGCCCGAACACGTGCCCGCAGCGCAGCGCCACCAGCCGGTGCGCGCCCGACGTGCCCCACGCCTCCAGGCAGATGGGGCACGTCTCGCCCTCCTCCTGCTCACACGGTCATCACACATAGCACCGCTAGCATGGCATCACACACAGCGCCACCAGCCGGTGCGCGCCCGACGTGCCCCACGTGCCCCACGCCTCCAGGCAGATGGGGCACGTCTCGCCCTCCTCCTGCTCACACAGTCATCACACATTGCCTTAGACCATTAGAAGAAAGGACCTGCCTCGCTAACCGTTACCCCTCTGTCAAAGATCAAGAATAAAAAAAAAAAATATCAATAATCTAACGCGTTTATAAAAACTGTTGCTATAGAATCGATGTTTCATTGTTGTAATCGTTTTCGTCGTGTAAAGAGCTCCCTAAAATGCCGGTTTGTGTAGTTGAATGGCATAAACTTGTTGTTTAATAAAAGATGGAGTAACGTTTCATTTGTAAGTATTTCTACCATAATTTTATCAAATTTGTAAAAAAACGATTTCTAAAAAGAATCGATTCTTTTGGCGGAACAGCTAAAAATCGATCAAGTAATCGAACATTATATATATATATATTGTGTGGATAGTCTAAGCGATGTGTTGGCTGTGTAAAAATTACGCGTGTGTGTATTGCGAGTCAATTATATAGTTTTTTTTTATTATATAATTGTGTGTACATATCTATATGTGTGTGTGTGTACATATATGGACATACTTAATGGTGTTAAATGTTTTCGATGTGTGAGTTTACCTCATCCCCCTCAAAAAACGACAGACTTTTTTGTTGGTGAATTTGGGTGCGAAACAGGTCCATTCTTTTTAATGGTCTAAGCACATATCACTGCTAGCATGACAACCGCACGTTGTCTGCTCAATGGACACTTTTAGATAATGAAAATCTCCATTCAAAATTCAATCTATCAGCAGCGAAGAATTACACGCGGATTACCGACAACTCCATCCATATATTCGTCGCTATACCTGCTGTATCAAGATATATGTATAATATGAGAAACCAAAGTTAGTATCAAACTGTAATTATATATTATCCTTGTATTCCTACGGGAACGGGAACCACGCGGGTGAAACCGCGCGGCGTCAGCTAGTATGCAGTATAATAACAGTGCAATACCTGTACGGAGTCATTGAGTTTCTTCTTTTTGGAGGGTTGTGACTCATCGTCCGGGGACCGTTCGTGCTCGTGGTCGTGGGCGCTGCGCTGGGAGCTGCCGGGGGCGCCGAGTTGGGACGAGTTCGCGCTGTGGTGTACGCTGCCCTGTTGTCAGATATATACTGTTATCGCCGCGTTGCAACGACTTGCGGTACGGACGGCTTCTGTGTGCTCGTGGCGTTCGAGCCGTCCACATCTCTTGTTGTGTAATTCTTTATGGGTTACTTGGGATAGGCGGGGAGAGTGACTTGAGTGGAAAAGGGGAGTGTTAGTTAACAGTCAAAGGCGCCTTTAACCCTACACACAACGTCCACAAGTGCGTGACTTCACCTAAGGTAATTCTCTGCCATGCTAGGGTCTTACTGTGGTTACAGTTCGATTTATTAATTAAATTGTCCTGACAAATGTTGTGAATCATGACCTTATATATAATATTAGTTTTCTTATTTTTGTAATCACTTCTGAGTCTGCTACAATACATAATATACTAGCGGACACCCGCGACTTCGTCCGCTTTAGATCTCCTTAATCCGGTCCTATCGAAGCACCCGTTCTTAGTTTATACCTATTAACTATATCTCCCTGCCAAATATCAGCTTTATACATCAAACGGTTTTAGAGATTTCGTGATGACCGACTTTTCGCATTTATATATTAAGATTAACAATATACAGGAAGAAATTTTTTTTAGTGCGGATATTTTTATATTTTGTACATAAACAAAATTTAATTATCACGTATTTTTTTCTTTTTTTTTTTAACTCAAAAATAACAAAATTATCGTTAGCTAAAGTTATTTAGTTTATTTTATTTTCGTTTGATACCTAAAGGACGTCACCAGATCACTTTTAAGTTGAATATATCTTGTTTAGTAATAATATGTACATTATTTTGTTATTTTAGAGACATAAATTAAAAAAAAAATTACATAAAATGTATCGAACTGTTTGTAGATTTATATTCTATTAATGATACAGAACCACGAAAAAAAATATCCGCACTAAAGACCGAATCACCCTGTATATACAGGGTGCTCGGGAGTATTTCCCATAACTTTAAGGTGTTGATGAGTCCACTGATAGGAGCCAAACTGCATAACTAATATTTTTCTAACTAAAAAATAAAAACTTTTTATTTGTTCATACAAAGTAGTTCAAATAATTCTGACTATCCATGTAACACACGCCTTTATCTACCCTTGCATTTTAAAATACGTAAAACTTGGCTACGTCATAATTATAAGGATAAGGGACACATTTTACAATCTATTTAGAAAAAAAAGTTATTTACCCCGAATATATTAATAGAACACATGTTCCTTGAACATTTTCAATTAATTTTTGGCAAAAAAAACCCCAAAGTTATGGGAAATACTACCAAGCACCCTGTATATACACAAGCAGACTCAGTCAAGCTTCGCTTTCCTATTTTATTCCTACCCCTGTCCTATTTTATTCCCACCTTATACCTACCTACCCCCTACCCCCTGGGTTTAGGGGTTTGAAAAATAGATAGAAGCCAATTCTGACTTACTGAATATGCATAAAAAATTTCATAAAAATCGATCAACCCGTTTCAGAGTAGTATGTGAAGAAATTGATCACATTGTGAGACGAGAATTTATTATATAAGATATATTAACTATACTATGCACAAAAATTAAGGGAGCAGAAAAAAAATCCAAATTTTTGGGGGATTTTCAACAGGCTGTAACTTATACAAAAATGGTCGTACAGCAAAAAAATAAAAAGCAAATTGTAGCTCTAAGTGTTTAGTTTTTGGATCTGAGTTTGAAAATTTTTTTTTGAAAATATTTTTCGAGTAATCATAAGAAAATCACCGAAAAAAAAATTTTCGAAATTTTTTTGGTTTTTTTTTTAATCTACGGACGTGGAAAAAATTTTTTCGAATCAACCTCCATATGGACCGGATAGCTTGTTTATTCAGATTTAATTTCGTTTTTTTTAAATCTCGATACAAGCATTTCTTGCTGAGATATCGATGTTTGAATGGAAAAAGATCATTTTGTCTTTGATTACCAATATCTCAGCAACCATTGATCGCACAGAAATTTTGAGGTTGGTTTCAAAAATTTGAATAAATTCTCTACAAGGATTGGCAATTGAATTTTGAAAAAAAAAAATTTTTTCAATCATTACATGAATTTGAAAAAGCATCCAAAAAAGGGCTTTTTGTCGTTTTTTGGAAAATCAAGCGCCCAATCAAAAATATTGCGGAAACCACTGACGTTAAGTGTGCCTTTTACTGTTCAATATACCCACAAAAACCCTACAAAGTTTCAATTCAATCCAGCCAACCGTTTTTTTTTCCCACTTGATCGAATTTTTGAAAAAATTAAAGGAGCAAGAATTTCGTTCTGAAAATGTCATAATTTACGCTTTTGTGCTTGCGCACGTGTATGTGTGTGGTTTTATCAGAGATTGAGACCCTGTGGTTCGTCACTTCTACACACACACACACACACACATACATCTTCGGAGAGTGAGTTTGGAGTCACAAAATACTGTGGAACACACACATACACGTGCGCAAGCACAAAGGCGTAAATTATGACATTTTCAGAGCGAAATTCTTGCTCCTTTAATTTTTTCAAAAATTCGATCAAGTGGGAAAAAAAAACGGTTGGCTGGATTGAATTGAAACTTTGTAGGGTTTTCGTGGGTATATTGAACAGTAAAAGGCACACTTAACGTCAGTGGTTTCCGCAATATTTTTGATTGGGCGCTTGATTTTCCAAAAAACGACAAAAAGCCCTTTTTTGGATGCTTTTTCAAATTCATGTAATGATTGAAAAAATTTTTTTTTTCAAAATTCAATTGCCAATCCTTGTAGAGAGTTTATTCAAATTTTTGAAACCAATCTCAAAATTTCTGTGCGATCATTGGTTGCTGAGATATTGGTAATCAAAGACAAAATGATCTTTTTCCATTCAAACATCGATATCTCAGCAAGAAATGCTCGTATCGAGATTTAAAAAAAACGAAATTAAATCTGAATAAACAAGCTATCCGGTCCATATGGAGGTTGAGTCGAAAAAATTTTTTCCACGTCCGTAGATTAAAAAAAAAACCAAAAAAATTTCGAAAATTTTTTTTTCGGTGGTTTTCTTATGATTACTCGAAAAATATTTTCAAAAAAAAAATTTTCAAACTCAGATCTAAAAACTAAACACTTAGAGCTACAATTTGCTTTTTATTTTTTTGCTGTACGACCATTTTTGTATAAGTTACAGCCTGTTGAAAATCCCCCAAAAATTTGGATTTTTTTTCTGCTCCCTTAATTTTTGTGCATAGTATATTATAACTTTAATTTCATCTCTCTCACAAGAATACCGGCATGTGGAATGTTGAGTCTACTATTATTGCTCCGATAGTCGTCTCAGTCAATTGTCTTATAACGACAAGCTTGAAGCTTAAGAAATTAAATATCACATGTCTTAAACGGTGCAGGAAAACATCATGAGGAAACCTGCATACCTGAGAATTGTCTTAATATTCTCTGTGTGTAAAGTCTGCCAATAATGAGTTATTTGGATTGTGGCGGACTATTGGTATAACTCCTCTCATTCTGAGACTCGTGCTCAACAGTGAGCTGAATATGGTTGACAATGATGACGATAATGAACTGTTGAATCAAGAGTCAGATACAGAAGGCTCGCGGCGTCTTTCAAGTAATCAGAAGGTAGCACATACGATGTTATTTATCGCTTGTTAGTTCATTTTTGTGATTTTGGAGTCGGTTCTGTTTTTAGTGTCCTACCATAGTGAACGGTAGTGCCATTGTACGGAAAATAACGTTATTTTAATTTTAACACAAAATTACTGAACCGATTTTTATGAAAACTAAATGGAACCAATCTGAAACTATACTTTTTCAAACAAGAAAAAAAAATTTCAAAATCTGTTAAGAAATGACGAAGTTATGAGGTCTTCTTCTTCTTCTTTCTTCTGGGCCGTTTCCGCACTTAGCCATGTGATTGGCCGTTGTGCGTGGGTCCCTCGGTGTAGGTTCCCGCTGGATTCACTCCATCCAGCTGAGCTTTCTCCAGAAGTTATGAGGTAACAAACATAAAAAAAACTACGCGTCGAATTGAGAACCTCCTCTTTTTTTTAAGTCTGTTAAAATATAAAAAATAAAGAACAAACAAATAAATGTAGAATAAAATATCTTACCGCAAAGTCAACCACTGGTTGGAAACTCCTGGACTCCTGGGACGAGCTCAAGATGGACTGGCTCTCCCGCGACGTGGAGCCTGCGTTGTTGGAGTCATCATCTGGAACATCATGTTCGATGCAGGGTCACTGGCCAAACTGTGCCTGTGTGTTTTAAGAGGTTTCTGTTTCTGACAATCCTCAAGTACTTCAGTCACATTGCCAGGAGAGAAGGAGATAACTTAGAGAAACTTTGTTATCACTGACAAAGTGCAAAGGAAGAGACCTCGAGGATGTAGCCCGACGCGTTGGTCAGACCAAATCGGCACCACTCTCGATACAAAAGTACACAAAGGTCTACAAGTCGCGAATAGCCGAGCCGAATGGCGCGACATAGTGCGGGAAGGCTGACTACAGCAGAGGCGTCCCAAAAACGTCCTTTACGATCCAGACGATGACATGACGACCGACAATGCTTCCCGGGCAACACAATCACAAGCAACACAGCGAAGACGAGGTCCCCGATATCTAACGTCACCCGGATGTGGGTTTACTAACTCATGATCTCGGGGGCGTCTGGACTGATTCACTCAGATCACGTTTACAACCTCCCGAATGGCCCCCTAAGCCGAGGTCCGAGTTTTATAGGCGACGCCCTTAGAGTCGTTCCGTCCTCTATCTTTAGTTCAGCCTTCGGATCTAATCAGGCGATGCGCTCGCCCAAACCCCCCGGTGACGCCGTAGTGGTCCCACATGGAGCCATCTGCACTTACACAACACAAAAAAAAAAAGGGTGGGAAAAGTTACTAGTGAATGTGTGATAGAGGTCACAACCCTCAGTAATGAGGAACACAAAAAGTGGTAAAGGAAAAACATTGTGAATCATTCATCATTAACAATGAATCATTCATCATTAACAGTGAATCAAGAAACCTGTATACTTGAGAATTTTCTTAATTCTCTATGAATTAAGTCTGCGAATCTGCATTGGGCCAGCATGGTGGACTATGGCCTAAACCTCAAAAAAAAAGGTGCTCGACAGTGAGCCAAATATGGATTGTTAATGATGAATGAAAAGCACAGGTAAAGTCACATCAACTCACCAAAGCCAATGTCTTCTGTCGCAACATTGTAGCTCACTGTACCGTCTGAGTCATCTGCCCGAGTGTCGGTGCCAGAGAGCTGGTGAGGGTAGCCAGCTAGTATGTCAGGGCTGCCCGGAGACGAGGGAATCGGTGCACTGCTCCTGGAGTCTTCAGAATCCTCCTCCATAGTTCATTGAAACTGTAAATAAACAAGTTAGACTCTCAATTATTTATTTATTTTAGAACTAGCTGAAAAACCCAGAGATGGTTGGACAGATGGAAAATTCAAGCTAGTGCCTCAAAATCACAGCACATCACATTCACATTAAGAACTGGGGATTGTCCTCCAGTTAAGCTTGGTGACAATCAACTAACCCACACTAATTGTGTTAGATATCTGGGTATGCACCTAGATCAAAAAATGACCTGGAGACAACATATTGAAGCGAAAAAGGAGGAATTAAAACTGAAGTACAAGGGATTGCACTGGTTGCTTTTGAGAAACTCGAAACTATCACTGGACAACAAATTTCTTATCTACAAAGCTGCATTGAAACCAATATGGCAATATGGAATACAGCTCTGGGGTTCCGCTTGTGACTCCAGCATTTCAATAATCCAAAGAGCTGAGGACATACTCAAGCAATGCACCATGGTTCATTAAAAATAGCGATCCATGAGTATCTGTGTAACAAAATAGTGAAAGAGTGTGGCGGGTATGTGAATAAGTTCACACAATCAGTTCGGATATTTATTAATGAAACACAAATATAAACTTAAAGATACGTAAAATCTATAAAACACATGGCGCGAGCACAAGTAGGTATCATATCTTTATTAGCGGCGGTAAGCGACTGACTTCTCTCGAACGTGCGGCGCGCGGACGGCTGTCGGCGCGCGGCGAGTCGCTGTGACGTCAACGCAAAACCGGTTTATAGATAAGAAGCTAGGCGGACGGCTCGATGCGCGCGAATTTATGATGTTAATATGCACGTAATATTTATGATTAGGTATTCTTGTTTATATGTAGTTTGTGTATATAAGTTATGTATATTTATTACTGTAGTTATTTATATTTATTTACTTAGGTGTTATTATTGGTGTGTGTTTAGAAGTGTGCTGGTATATCCATATCACTCCCTTCCAGAGGCCGTAGCTACGGACGATAAAAATCCGGAAATCGGACGCGTCTGCCGGATCTCGTCACGCGTGTGGTATCCGAACTACTGTCCGTGACTTTGGGAGTAACTTGGGTAGATGGTTTGGAAATTGTGGGGAGATGTGTTTCAGGAGTGGGGTCGGTGGCGGTGTTAAGTATATAGGCCGGCTTAAGGCGGTCTATTGAAACTGTTACCTCTTTACCTTTTAGCCTTATCTTGAAAATTTTGTCATCTCTTTCTATTACTTCATGGGGACCAGAATAAGCAGGATGGAATGTACTTCTCAACGCGTCTTCTCTAAGGAATACGTGGCTGGAGGTAGCTAGATCTTTGTAAATAAATATTTTATTTTTATTATGACGTGAAGCAGGACATGGCTGTAATCGTTCGCAAAATGAACGAATCCTTGCTGTAAAATCAGTAATGTCCGTTGTGGTACTCACGTTGTTTTCGAAGAATTCGCCTGGGAGTCGTAAGGGCTCCCCGTAGACGAGTTCTGCCGGCGAACATTGCAGATCGGCTTTGAAGGCACTTCGTATACCTAGTAGCACCAGTGGTAACGTCTCTGTCCAGTTACTATCAGCGTGGCATGTGATTGCTGTTTTAAGTTGGCGATGAAACCTTTCCACTAGGCCATTGCAGGCAGGATGATAAGCCGTGGTTTGACGGTGTTTGAATCCGGCTATTTTGGACAAGCATTTGAATAAGTCTGATTGAAATTGGGCTCCCCGATCTGTCACAATGTCTGTTGGAACTCCGAACCTTGAAATCCAACCAGACAGAAGAGCTTTGGCGACTGTTTGAGCCGTGATATCTACAATGGGGATGACTTCTGACCACCTAGTAAAACGGTCTACTGCTGTCAGACAATAACGATATCCGTTTGAATACGGTAAAGCACCGATAAGATCAATATGTACGAAAGAAAATCTAGCTCTAGGTAAATCAAATGTACCTAAAGGTGCTGAGACGTGACGATGGATTTTAGAACGCTGGCAAGCTAAACACGTACGTGACCATTCTCTAGAGTCTTTCCTAACAGCTGGCCAAACGAAACGCTGAGCTATGAGTTTAGCGGTGGCATTCGCGCCTGGATGACTTAGTCCGTGAAGACTGTCAAAAACTTGTTTACGTAAGGACGTGGGAACGAAGGGTCTAGGCGTGCCGGTGCTTGTGTCGCAAAGTAATTCGACTTCGCTTCCAGGATCCTTTACTTTAACTAATCGAAGTGAAGATTGATCGATCAGGTGTAAAAGCTCAGGATCGTCAGTCTGTGCTTTAGCGAGAACTTCAAGGTCAACTGGATTTTGTATTTCATCTACGCGAGACAAGGTATCTGCAACAACGTTATCTTTGCCAGATATGTGACGAATGTCACTCGTGAATTGTGATATTAAATCCAGGTGTCTATACTGACGCGGGGAGCAGTTATTCTTCCGATTGTGGAATGCATAACATAAAGGTTTATGGTCAGTATAGACTATGAAATGGCGGGCCTCAAGCATGTGTCGGAAGTATTTGATTCCTTCATATATAGCAAGTAATTCGCGGTCATAGGGCGAGTACTTCTGTTGTGAAGGGCTAAGCTTCCGAGAAAAGAATGCCAAGGGTTGCCAGGCTTTCTCTTTATATTGCTGTAACACGGCACCTATTGCTAAGTCAGACGCATCTGTGACAAGAG
This sequence comes from Bicyclus anynana, assembly GCF_947172395.1. Classification (NCBI taxonomy): domain Eukaryota; kingdom Metazoa; phylum Arthropoda; class Insecta; order Lepidoptera; family Nymphalidae; genus Bicyclus; species Bicyclus anynana. Next base: position 163,765 of record NC_069109.1, read on the forward strand.
CAAGTTTGGCTTCGCAATCAGGGTGTGCTAATAAGGCAGCATTACATAAACTGTCCTTTGATTGTTCGAAGGCGATGAGAGTTTCGCCTGTCAGGTTTACTGGGTGCGAAGCTTTTACAGAACCGGTTAATAAAGCGTTCAGAGGTGCTTGAATTTTCGCGGCATTAGGTATGAACCTCCGATAAAAGTTAAGCATACCTAAAAAACGTCGAAGAGATTTCACTGTCTGTGGCTTCGGGTATTCCCTGATGGCTTGCACTTTGGATTCCAGTGGCTTAGTACCAGTGGCTGAAATATGATAGCCTAAGAACTCTACTTCTGACACCCCAAAAACACACTTAGAGGTGTTTACTAGAACGCCATACTTCGTCATCCTTTCGAAGAGTACATTGAGATGTCGCTCGTGCTCCGTAGCATCCCTAGAGAAGACTAAAAAATCGTCTAAATAACAATAACAAAAATCCAGACCTCGGGTCATCTCATCTACGAAACGTTGAAACGTTTGGCCTGCGTTCCGTAGTCCAAAGTTCATAAATGGGAACTCGAAGAGGCCAAATGGGGTTGTGACAGCTCCCTTAGGGATGTCAGGTTCGAAAACTGGGATTTGGTTATAGGCTTTGACAAGATCAATGGTGGAAAATACTGTACAACCAGATATGCTATGAGCAAAGTCATGGATGTGTTTTATCGGGTACTTATCTGGTATAGTGCGTGCGTTGAGCTGCCTGTAGTCTCCGCATGGTCGCCAGCCGTTGTCTTTCTTCGGGGCTAAATGTAGGGCGGATGACCAGGGGCTCTCGGAGGGACGCGCTGTTCCATTTCTCAGCATCAGATCGAACTCTTGCTTCGCTATTTTTAACCTGTCAGGAGCTAACCTACGAGGGGGGCATGATATAGGAGGACCGGGTGTAGTGCGGATGTAGTGTTGTGTGTTATGTTTAACTGTGCCTGGTGTACCGGCGGGGCGGGTGATATCGGGGAATTTCAACAGAATATTATGATACCTACTGTTTCCGCCAGCCGGTATCTTAACACTAGTTACGCGCGAGTCGGGTGACATAATACCAGTTATACTACTAATGTTGGTTAGGCTATCGATAAGCTTACGGTTACTTATATCTACTATTAGTTTATAGTAGGAAAGAAAGTCTACGCCGATAATAGGCTTTGTGACATCTGCGATTATAAAGCGCCATGGAAAGTCGCGGCGTAAACCTATATTTATTGTTAATTGAATGTACCCGTAAGTATCGATAGCCGTACCGTTTGCCGCACACAATGTAAAAGAAGTTTTCCGACATTCGCGTAGTGCACTACTCGGGTAAACACAAACATCACTCCCGGTGTCTATTAAAAAGTTCCTCTTGGTGACGCGGTCGGTGACAAATAGGCGACCCGGTGACTTTGAGCAGTCGTCTGTCGCCATTATCGACTGCCCTGCGAGTTTCCCAACCTGCCGTAGTCGCATGGTTTGGTACACTTCGTGGCCTTAGCGCCAAACTTGGAGTGGTACCAGCAGGTTGGGAATTTTTCATAGTTACTCGTAGACCTGGACCTGGAACGTCTGCGATTGTTGTAGCGCTCGGGGTTTCTGCCCTGCCTGTTTAGTTGCATCGTCAGATTTTTCACAGCTTGCTTCAGCTCCGCTATCTCCCTTGACATTAACATCCTCTCCCCCTCGGACCGTGACAGAGTATAGACGCATTTCATGTATCATTTGAAACAATAATTAAATATTAAAATATTTTTTTATATAAAATATCAGTGCTTAATAGTAGTGAATATATAAGGAGTGCATAACGAAGCTGCAGTTATTCAAGCAGCCCGATCACCATTTACCACACTCGCACGTAAGTCACTAATAAACACATGCACAAAGAAGTTAAAGAGAGATAGCATTTAATGTGTGTCATAAACACCTTTGGAAAAAAGAGACGACTGTATTACCACGCTTCTGGCATTACATGCAAACGTTATCAATCAAGAGCTCAATGAAAGGTGGACGGAAACGGTCGTTGTATGCAGAATCTCGATGACTGACCAGTTTAAGAGACCTCTACAGTAAGATTCAAATAGTACGAGTATTATATGGTCTCCTGGTAATCAGTCTTACAAAGAGCTAAGTATAATGTCGAGCGATCGTGAGTCAGCCCCCGCCTCGCCTCTTCCCCAACGATCACTAAAACAAACGACTTTAACAGACATTGCGCTCGCGCACGGAACCTTTGAACGCACCGTCACAGGTAGTAAACTACAACACGGAGATTCGGCACCAGACTTACCGATGCTTGGACTTAGTACAACTGAACGCAAAAAACGCAAACATGAGTGCACAAATACATATACTCCGTCAGATATTAACGACATGTTCATCGCTTTTACCCGACAACAGGAAAGCCTCTTTAAGGACCTGAAGAACACAATAACTAACATCAAAGAACAAAACGATGAGTTAAAAAAGAGTGTAGACACTATGTCGAGTAAATATGATGAATTTTTGACCCGTATATCGACTTTGGAATCACAACGAAAAAAAGATAAACTAACAATCCATCAGCTAGAAGAAAAACTTGAAAATTATGAGAGAAAGTCGCGTATTACGGGATTGGAAATACGTAACATCCCTAAAAAAAATGGAGAGACTAAGGAAAATATTTGTAATAATATAAAGGATCTTGGAAAAGTTTTAAAAATCAATATAAGCGATTCCGATATTCGAGATGTCTACCGTATTAATGCAAAGGATGGATCAAACCCAATCATTACAGAGTTTTCCAATACCATTATTAAGGAGAAAATAATAAATAAAGTCAAAATCTTCAATAAAACAAAGTCCAAAATGGATAAGCTGAATACCTCTGATCTAAGCTATACTGGACCAAAAAAACCCATATATATCTCAGAGACTTTGACTCATAACGCACAAAAGCTCTTTTACATGGCACGGAACTTACAAAAAAACCAAAAATACGCTTTTTGCTGGACATCGCGAGGAATAGTGTATCTTCGAAAAGACGAAAAATCTCCACAGATTAAAATTAGTACGGAGGCGGATTTAGAAAAACTTAGATTAACTGCATGACTAGATTTAACACATTTAAAATACCCTATAATTTTCATTATTGGTACATACGAGTATACAACTTTAATTTACATACTTTTACAATTATTTTTTATATTGTCATATCATATACTTATTAACATTTTATTCAATTTTACACATTTTTTACAAATACAATTTTACACATTTTTTACATATATTACCTGGATATTTTGGCCTAAATCACATATATTTCATATTTTTAATAAAGTCAAACGACGACATAAAATACCAAAACACTTAATTTTCAACTCTAATGATTAATAACATTAATGAAATTTTTGATGAAATAGACAACGTGACTGTTTCAAAACAAATATCGTGTGATGTCAAATATTGCCATCGTTATATAAATTCCATGAATGATTTTAATTTTACAACTATCACACAAAATATACGAAGTATTAATTGTAATATGAATTCTTTTGAAGTTTTACTTGCTAGGCTAAAAATAGACCTAGACTTAATAATTTTAACAGAGTGTTGGCTGAAAAATACTTTGTCTCTTCCATCCATAAATGGTTATAATTGTGCATCAACAAAAAATAACTATAACCAAAATGATGGTATAGTATTGTACATTAAAGATAAGATACAAGTCAACATTGAAGAACCACCATTTCAAGATGCTAATTGCCTAGTTGTAAAATTAAAAAATATTGTCATTATTACTATCTACCGTTCGCCGTCTTTTAAGAATATTGATAACTTTTTAAAATCATTGGATACCTTACTTCAAAATATTTCGAACTATAAAAATATAATGATTATCGGGGATATTAACATAGATATTATACCAGATAAAATTGATGCTAATTCAGAAAAATATTTAAATGTAACTGCGTTTCATGGATTACTGCCTGCTCATAACTTAGTAACACGAGATGCTAGTGGAACCTGTCTTGATCATGTATTTCTAAAGACAACGAATCCATCTGTAACTATTGTACCCCAAACCCAAATAACGGACCACAAGCCCGTAATTCTAAATATGCAACTAAAACATCCTATAGCACAATACACAACAACCACAATTAAACATATAGATACAGATAAAATATACTCAGATATACTTAATACAGATTTCACACCAGTGTACGATAATCAGGATCCAAGCACTGCGTTAGATTACTTTATAGATAAACTGTCTACTGCCGTTAATAATAATACGAAAATAGCCACACTGTCTAGACGTAAGAAAATAATCAAACCATGGATTACACCTGGACTTCTTAGATGCATAAGGCATAGGGATAATCTGCACAAAAAAGTCAGGCATAGTCCAGATAATGAAATCATTTGTTTAACTTACAAAAGATACAGAAATTTCTGTAATAATATTTTAAAAAAAGTTAAGAGAAACTATGACAAAGAACAAGTAAGCATGGCCAAAAATGATAACAGAAGATTATGGAACGTCCTTAAAAATATAATTAACACTACAAAACAAAAAGGGTATAATAAAGAATTACTAAATATTAAAAGCACACCACAATCATCGGTTGATGGTATCAATAATTATTTTATAAATGTGGGTAAAAATCTTGCAGAGAGTTTTAACAATGTCGATACGCCTAAGTTGGATGGGGCTTCCGGCAGTCGGCTAAGTTCTTTTGTGCTAATGAATACAGATATGGATGAAGTAAATAGTATCATTATGAGCCTGAAAAACGAATGTACAGTGGGATGGGATGGTATCAGCAATAAAATACTAAAAATTTGTAAGCATCATCTTATACCCCCAATAACATATATTTTTAACTGTTGCCTGCAGAAGGGTATTTTCCCAAAAGCACTAAAAATATCAGAACTACGACCAATTTTTAAAAGTGGTAACAAAAGTAATTTGAATGACTACAGGCCAATCTCCATCTTGCCAGCATTATCAAAAATTTTAGAAAAAATAATAAATACAAGATTAACACAATATGTAGAAAAGAACAATCTTCTATCTAGAAATCAGTTTGGCTTTAGGCACGGGAAATCAACGGAAGATGCTGTACACACGCTGACCAATTATATAGGGACAAATCTGGACAAAGATAAAAAATGTTTGTGCATCTTTTTAGATCTGGCAAAAGCCTTTGATACCGTGTCTATACCTCTCCTACTAAATCGGTTAGAATGCATTGGTATAAGAGGCCTTCAACTGAAACTTTTTGAAAATTATTTATCAAACAGATATCAACGCGTAAAATTAGATTCTTTTGTTAGCAGTGACTTGTTGGTTACTCACGGAGTACCTCAAGGCAGTATACTGGGGCCCACTCTTTTTCTTATATATATAGATGCGCTTACTCGTCTTCAATTAGACAAGGGTATGATCATTTCATATGCAGATGATACTGCAATTGCTTTTGCTGCAGATTCCTGGCTTGAAGTATTTAAAGAAGCACAAATGGGTCTAAATGCTGTTACAAAATGGTTGCAAACCAGTAAACTATCATTAAACATTGATAAAACGAAGTATATAACTTTTTCAATGCGACAAACGATTAATTTACCTGATCACCTCCATATTACCGCACATTCATGTCCCCACTCTACAATTAATAGTTGTACATCTTGCAAAATATTAGAAAAAGTCGAACACATTAAATATTTAGGAATAACCATTGATTGTAATTTAAATTTTAAAAAACATATTGTTAATCTTAGGAGCAGACTGTCTAAAATGATTTATATTTTCAAAACTCTTAGGCATGTAGTTGAACCTAAAATACTAAAGCGGATATACCTGACTTTATGCCAATCCATAATCTCTTACTGCATAACTATATGGGGAGGTGCAGACAAAACTACATTAATGAAAATTGAAGTTGCACAACGTGCAATACTCAAGGTTTCCACTTATCGACCATTTCTGTACCCAACCTCACTACTATATAAAAACTGTGAGGTACTCTCAGTGAGAAAACTATATATACTGAGTATTTCATTAAAACAGCATTGTGACCTCATATACAAATCCTCTTATTTGGACAGACGTAGGAAATACACGGTGGCGAAGGCTCCTTTTCCTACAAAAACGTCATTTATAAGAAGATTTTACTGTTTCCAAGGTCCTCACGTATATAACAAAATAAACGCAGTATTAAATGTCTACCCACTAAATAAAAGGAATTGCAAAAAAACTTTAATACCGTATTTATTAAACCTGTCATATGAAGATACTGAAAAGTTACTTACCGTTGAAAAATAAACATACACTACTCATTTATCTAAATATATATTTAATTCGGAACTCTCCACTTACTGAAATAAATTACACTTGAATACCCTTGAATACACTTGAATATAGCACAGTAAATCTTTACTCTGCCCATAGCACCGGCCTAAACCAAACACACATTAATCACACATTCGTAAACACGAATACACACACACACACACACACACACACACGAACACACACTACACATGCTACACCCACACACATCAACCCACATACACTTTCTAAGGCACACTCAACTAACATGTATTTTAATTTATTTTATTTTATTTTATTTCCTTCGCTCGTCGTTGTTATTATTATTTGTTTATTTAGTTTTTTCCTTTTACTAATATTTAACTAGTTTTTTATTATTAAGATTTTTATTTTCTCTAATTTTAGATTGTTAATTTTGAATGTTGTAATCATCTATAATGAGGGAAGAGCGATGGAAGTTGCGGCACGGTTTATACTAGTGCAACTTCCATCACATTAATTATTTGGATTTACGCATTTAATTTTTTGGATTAAGTATATTAAATAAGCATGTAACTTTTAGTAATAAAGCTATTGTCTATTGTCTATTGTCTATTACTTCCATACTGGAACCTGGGGCGGCTTGGGCTGCAGAAGTTGAACAGGCGTTGACGTGGGGAAGCGGCGAGACGATGTCACAGACCCTGTCGGCTAGGTCTGCTAAATTATCTAATGCTCCAGAGGGTTGTGAAGCGATCAACGCCTGAATGTTTGGTGGCAGTCTGCTGCACCACATGCTTTTAATAAATTCCTCTGGGATAGAGGGGCCAGCCAAGCTCTGGAGGTGACGTAAAAATTGTGATGGCTTTCGGCTTCCCAACTCCTCATATTTTAGCAGTTGTTGTATCTTCCTGTCGCGGGAGGCCGAAAGCCGTTTGATAAGCTCCTCCTTTAATTTTTTGTACTTGTTGGTCGCCGGGGGGGAGGTAATCAGATCTTTTACCTCTTTTGAATGTACATTGTCGAGGTTACTCACGATATAAAAAAATTTTGTATCCTCTGACGTTACCCCGGCGATCTCAAACTGGCTTTCAATCTGTGCGAACCACAACTCTGGGTCGTCCGGCCAAAATGGTGGAACCTTTATTTTTATATTATGGTTCAACGTTTGTTCCGCTGTATGTACCGGTTTTGTACGCCTCTTGCATCGACGCGTGGTAATTCGGTCTTCCGACTTAACGGTGGCATCCGTGTCACTGCTGTCGTTCTCCATCTATATTTTCACGTGTTCCAGCGGGGTCACCAGTGTGGCGGGTATGTGAATAAGTTCACACAATCAGTTCGGATATTTATTAATGAAACACAAATATAAACTTAAAGATACGTAAAATCTATAAAACACATGGCGCGAGCACAAGTAGGTAGCGGCGGTAAGCGACTGACTTCTCTCGAACGTGCGGCGCGCGGACGGCTGTCGGCGCGCGGCGAGTCGCTGTGACGTCAACGCAAAACCGGTTTATAGATAAGAAGCTAGGCGGACGGCTCGATGCGCGCGAATTTATGATGTTAATATGCACGTAATATTTATGATTAGGTATTCTTGTTTATATGTAGTTTGTGTATATAAGTTATGTATATTTATTACTGTAGTTATTTATATTTATTTACTTAGGTGTTATTATTGGTGTGTGTTTAGAAGTGTGCTGGTATATCCATAAGAGGAAGTCCAACAGTGTAGCAGGACTTATACACAGCGATTGGAACACCATCCCAATCCACTGGTAGCTCAGCTCATTATACCAGACTATCTCCAACATCTGAAAAGAATCGTGGAGCTGGATGTGTAATAGTCCAGTTAACAACAATGTGAATGTCTCTAGTGGGGGACACTCATGACATACCAACATCAAACCTAAAACACATCTGCTCACAGTCTTTTTAACTAATTGCACAATTTTATGTGCAACAAAAAAAATTAGTTCAACAGACGCTACAGTTTCACATGCGTAGTTCCTGTTACCACAGAAATATGGGGATAAAATATGGCCTATGACACTCATTAATAATGTGGCTTCCTATTACTAAAAGAATATTCAAAATCAGTCTAGTATGACCCCCTCAACATTACAAACCCTCTATAATATTAATATAGAAGTATAGAAGAATAAAAGAGCCGTGATATGACCTCTGCCTCGGACTCCTGAGGGTGTAGGTTTGCATCCGGTCAGGGACATGCACCTCCAACTTTTCAGTTGTGCATTTTAAGAAATTAAATATCACATTTGTTTTTCACTCTTTCCTTTGTCTATCATAGATCAGTCTCTGAACCATAATCCAAACAAATAACTGCTTAGTATGTCATTAAATATCACATGTCTCAAACGGTGAAGGAAAAACATTGTGAGTTAACCTGTATACGTGAGAATTTTCTTAATTCTCTGCGTGTGTGAAATTTACCAATCTGCATTGGGCCAGCGTGGTGGACTATTAGCGTAACCCCTCTCATTCTGGGAGGAGACTCGACCTCAGCAGTGAGCCAAATATGGGTTGATAAAGAAGGATAGAAGAATACAAAATGAAAATAATGCAATACATCTAAATAAAGAGGTAAGGTATGATTGTTTGTTACAAATAGAACCCGAAACTACTGGGCATCGACAGATTTTAACAAACAAGTTTGCAGAGATTCAAGAGTCAAGACTGCAAGGTGCAAGCTTTCAAGGATCAAAGTTGTATTTGAAATTGTCATCCTTTACCCTATTCAACACTGAAATGAGCCGGGTACGGTCAAAAATATAAACATGTCGTATGTAAATAATATAAATTAAAATTTTTATTACTTACTTTATTTAGGAAATATAATATAACAATGTAATAACTATCATTCACTGAAAAACTGTCACAACATCGCGATTCGCGGCATTTTCTCATATCACTGTTACTAAGTTTTTTACACAAACTTCGTCATTTTAATCTAAGAATTAAATTAATCGTTTAAAAATAAATTTCTATTGAAACAAGTTCAAACCGAGTCAGTAAAACCAAAAATTCAAAATTCAAATAAATCCTCAAAAAACTTCAACATTCAACCATGATTTTTTAAGTCTTACCACAGATTAGTTATTAGTTACGTGACTTGACGTTTGGACGTGCTGAGAATGGCAGCCAAAGAACTATGTAGACCGATATTTATAACGAAGTATCTATAAATCTGTGGATATAAAGCACCCATCGTATTTCGTCAAAAAAGTGAACTACTTATGCATGGACGCTGTAAAATAACGAATTGATTTGATATTTGGTATCGTTGTAGTGACGGTTGTAAGCACAAGAATAGTTTAAACAAAAATAAACGTATTGTGAGCACGTATACGAACACGTTACATCATTATTTAATTAGTTGCAAAAGTAAGTAATAACAATATAGTTTTTCTTTAAAAGCTTCAAAGCATTGATTACTTTGTAATCTTAATATAATAATGATGAAAAATCTTGATTTAAATGTAACGATATACTAGAAAAGTGTAATCGGGTGAGGTGAACTTCCGTTGAGAAGGAGAGCAAGAGAAGTTTTATTTCATTCTTGTGCTCCAAAGCATACTCTCTTTGTTATATCCAAAATTAGATTTTTACAAGTAAAATAATAGGCATTTTTATTCAAATGACAGAGCCGTGTGAATCTATTAGTATGTTTGTAAGTAGTTTGTAGTCTGTGTCCAAAATCGAAGATTATCCAAATGTTTGTTGGCATGTTGGCATGACAAGTATTTATTTATTAATCCGTCAAGTTGGCAGCAGTGTCAGAATCGCGAACGGGAAGACATAACGGGTTGCTCTCGTTCCCCGTTTTTAATCCATAATTCTAACCCGACGAGCTTTATTTGGTGACTTATTTGTGTTAAAACTAATCTAAGCTTTATTTATAGTGCTTCCGCGTAGTATAGCCCGCTGTGCTACGTGTAGTGATTAGTTAAAAGTAACGAGTTGACAATTACAATGGCGGACTGAGATAGTGTACTAAAATATAATGTTTATGTAGATAGTGTGTAAACCGATTGGATTTTCGTCTTGTGATGCCTGTTATCGTCGGTGAGTGTATGGTTTTATACAAAATTACCATCTAATCATGAATGTTACTGAATTAAAAACGATTATCAATCGTCTAAACATAGTGATTTTTGATCATAAATTTGCGTAGATAACTCCGCGTACAGTGTGTTGTAAGTCGGTTTATAGGCCATCGTTGGTCAATAAGCACTCGAGACGAGCGCTGTTGACATTTGGGCAACGCACATAGCGTATTAAACCGTGTCGCAAGCCCCTATCTGGGTCAACCCGTGCGGTTCGGATGCGCACGCAGTGACGTCAAGCTACGGCCAGCCGCGCCCCCAAAAACATTTCACTTTCGATATAGGTCACTTTCCCGACCACCCCACGACCGCCGGCGACGACACGACGACACGACCGTACGACACGACCGCAGGACACCGCGACGACTGCCTGCTGCCACTGCACTCTGGAAAGGGTGCTCCAATCACAAGATTTTATGAACAACAGATACACTTGTTTTAATCAATTTTGTCATAAAAGTTATTGTTCAAATGTACCATCAAATATCATCCCTGTGGAGGGAGCCAGAAGACCCTGTCTACCCACATGCTGAGCCTTGCATATCCCCTTTGCGTGCTCCATTCCCATTATACCTTTTATACAAGTTTGGCAGTTTGTGATTGATTGGCCTATAGTGAATCAATAAAATATAGTGAAATAGTGGTTATATAGGCAATCTCCTCCGTTTGTCTATTACTCGTCAACTCATCATGCACTCCCTTTACACACATGTCCTCTTTCACACACTCCAGCCATCTCTTTGGCCTTCCTCTGTTGTTGTGTCCTTTCACTTGCAACTTCAACATTAAACTTAACTTTACTTCGACCGCACAACTGCCTGCTGACCGACAGTATTGGTTTTATTACAAAACAGTAATAAAACCAGTATGGACCTATGGCATTGAGCTATGGGGCACAGCAAAAAACTCAAACCTGGAAATATTACAAAGATTCCAAAATAAAGTTCTAAAAAACCATCACAAATGCTCCATGGTTCACCAAGATATCGGAATTGCACGAGTATCTGGACATAAAAACAATCAAGGAAGAGGTTGAACTCAGATCACCTGTATCATTGTGTGTATCACTCATGTTAACTCAGTTACTTATACTACAGCCTTTCTTGATGAGTACTGTTTACCAACAAACAAATTAAAAATGAGGGTATACATTACTAGTCATTTCACACCTAATAATTATTATAATTAACTTGTTCTTAAATAATGAAAATAAATTTGATTAATAAGCTTAGAACAATTAGATATGGTTAATATATTTTATGTAACATTTTATAAGCAAGCCATACATAGTTTAAAATAAACAAGTTATGAAATGACATGCGTTTTCTACCTTCATTTCTAATTTCTTTGTTGGTAAACAGTACTCATCAATAAAGGCTGTAGTATAGTTATTTCAATATTTACACACTAATTACACTCTCATGTTGATTTTGAGTTAGTTTAACATATTTTTGGAGTCATGTGACACAATGGGCTGTGATGTTTTGTGACTAAAATGTGCAAAGCATTTGATTGTGTGCAACATGAAACATTGGTCTGTCTCTGTAAACCTAACATGCATGCCACGACATATCTTGTGAAGACAAATTGTAATCAACCAATAATGGAACAAACATACATGCATACATACATAGACAGCGAAAATCACTATCCTTCCTTTTGATTTCGCCATAATCAGGTAAAAAGTAAGTATCAATGGAATCACCGGATCTGACGAACCCGGATTAGACACCACGGACCTAAATAGGCCCCACCCAGCGCCCCGCCTGTCGTTGCAGGCGGCGTTGAACTCCACAGAGAGGAGCCAACACCCCGATCACTGTTACCCCGTGACCCGTGAGGGTTACCGAGGAAGACTCGGTCGAAAACGACACTTTGCAATTGCACGTTGTAGAGTCAACATATCCTGAGGATGCTCCGGTTTCGGGGTGAAACGTACGTAGAGAGTATTTTGTCGGACCTGGGTGACGTTGTCGCATGGGTTCGCCGAATTTTCGCAGATGATAGCAAAATAAATAAATCATTAAATAATCAATGGAATGTTGTTTACTGAGTCTGTCTGACTGTAATAATATAATGGCGTCCCTCAAGGATCTGTACTAGAACCATTTGTTTTTCTCATTTACTTTAATGCCTTTCCTGATAAGGATAATTTATGAGATAGTTTTGTTTGCAGATGACACATTACTTATGTTCAAAACTAATAGAAAAGAAATTACTTAAATGAGGTAAACAACTCTCTCAATAAAGTGGTTTGCAGCTATTAATTTAGTAGCACTCCATAAAAAATAAAAGGACTCTCTAAGAATGAGCTGTTAATATTAAAGGGTGTTGTGTTGTCGGCAGGGCGGGCGCGGCTCGGGCGGGCGGCGCGGTGATGCGGGGCGCCCGATGAGCCGGCTTCTGTGCTGCCTGCGCGCGCGCCGGAGCGACATGGGCGCCGCGCTCTCGCACCCGCAGGTGAGCCTTCACAGTGGTAGTGATATTGGTATTCTTGTTTCTGCTGCTGCTTCTGCTGGTGTAGTTACACGAGGTTGAAGTAATAACTACAAAAGCTCAGGATTTCAGTCCACAGAACTAAAAGACCATATTATTATAAAGGTCCATTTATCGTAACAGAAAAGAACGTACCAAATGGTGCTGCATGATTGAGAAAGCAGACTCCGTATAAACTAGATACAAAGGGACCACAGAAGACAAATGTCTTCCACTGACCATCACTATCTTTTAAATATAATATTTGTGTGCAGGAGGGCGATGCTTGTGACGGCGGGCTGCCCGCCTCGCCCCCCACCATGGCGGACGTCATACGGTATGTGTTCAACATTATCATCATTTTCACTCAAATCACAATAACTTGATACTAGTGAAGCATCAAAATTGTGTTTTACATTATTGCATTTAATAGAAACTTGCTAGCTAAACCAAGACATTAGGGCATCCAAGGCATTGTACTTAAAATAATGATAGGACTCAAAATGTGTGTGCAAACAATTATAGCACATCACTATAAACGTTTCGCAACACTATAAGCCGCGGCGCCCGCGCGTCGCTCATAGACCATAGTCAGCCCATGCCATGGGAACTTAGAAGAACGTGAAATCTTTATGAAGCAGCGCCATCTACATTCTAGATTTAAGATTCCAGGATAGTAAATTCAATGACTTAAGGTGTGTATGTAATAAAATGTTTTTAAAGATTGAAAAAAAAAGCGAAAAAAAAGAATTATTTTTCCTTTTAATTATGACGCGTAATAGGAAGAATGTGTTTGTATTTCTAAAGCAAGGGGATTATTTAAGAAAGACAGTAAGTTGGCCTAGTGGTGTATAACAAAGGTACGATCTAATTATCCTGAGTTCTCTGTGTCTTTTTTTTTTGTTTTTCTCTATTGGTTTCTTCAACTATTACAAAATCAAAAATCCCTCTCCTTTACAAAAAATATGCATTATTATTTTTATAACAATAATGGGTACTGTACTAAAAATACCGTGGCTAGTTACTAGATGGCGCTATCACAGGCGTTCCGAAAAAAAATAGAGTAGCCTATCTATTACCAATAATACACTGTAATCTTTGAGTCAGTCCATAGAGTACATTGATTATAGGGTATAGAGTCCTCAGATGCCATCTTCGCTTAGCGCCATCATGTGAGCAGATAGAGAACTACAAAAATTATAAGATATACCCATAAGTATAAAATGAGCGTCGATTTACGTATATATACCTATATCCATAGAGACATAAACATAATGTTTACCTATTAGTTTTAACTGTTCTTTAATTCTATGATTATTTTATTTAGGAATTCGGATACAAATAATAAAAACACAAATAGGATACATATAATTATTTATTGTTTCACCTTTTGTGAACATAAACAACTCCGTCTCTTTGAATAGAGTCATCTTCGTCAAAACCTCTAGTGGTACCGCTTAACAATATATTTGTTGACTTACACCAATTAAATGTAAAAAATCTGCACGAAAAAATAAAAACAGAACTCTACTAAATCTCAAGATAAGATATATATAACAGAGTTCTCGGAATCCAAAGTAAAGCACAGGTCAAAACGATTTATAACAGTCACCAAAATCCATAAAAAAAAGCCAAGTCGTCGGGAAAGATCAACGCAAAAAAACACCATGAAGAAAGCAGAAGAAATAAAACCGTTTCGTCTACAAAATTAAACAAAATGTCACAAGCCGCACAAAGGTTATATTTTTTTTTTAATACCTGGCTTAAGATTACCTCAGAATCCAGCTGGTCAAAGTGCCTTAAAGCGCCATCTATTGAGCAAATAGTGTACCAAGGAGGCATATGCAATTTGTACTAAGGTCGTAATGTACAGACTGATTACACCCTGAGTCAGTCGTCGACAACGTTGAATAGCGAGCGGACGCACTCGTGTCGAGTGCGCTGTTTACGTAATCTATGTAACAACCCCAGTATTTTATTTGTAACACCAATACTTCTTGAATAAAGTGTATGAATAGTGTACGTGTTTAGAATAGTAGTTCCTATACAATATAAAATTCGAAAGTTCCTTGAAGTTCATACCTTCAGCCGACCCTTGATGTGAGTGGAGGTGGTTAGGTTAGGTTAGGTTAGTGAGTGAACCCTTGAAGTGGTTAGGTTAGGTTAGTGAGTGGAGGTGAGTCATTGCCGGTGTGTTGCAGAGAGCGCAAGAAGAAGGCGGGCGGCGCGGCGCTGGGCACGCTGCGCCGACGCCTGGCAGCCGCCGCGCGCCGCCCGCGGGACTCGCGACCCGACCGAGGTGAACAATGTTTTACTTTCTTTTATTTACAGTCTCAACTTTCAGTCAATGGTCTTATAGAGAAACTAAAGGACACACTAGAATTCGTCCGGGTTAAAATAATTTCATATCCGCGACCATTTTTAGGGTTTTGTACCTCACAAAGAACCTTATAATATCACATGAAAAAATAGATAAAATATGCAATTTTTATCTTGAGTTTCTCAAGTAATCTTTTGTTATTTTTAATTGAAATTGGTATATTCTGTACCCTTATAGTACCCAAGTACTTTAGT
Source organism: Bicyclus anynana (assembly GCF_947172395.1). Taxonomy (NCBI): domain Eukaryota; kingdom Metazoa; phylum Arthropoda; class Insecta; order Lepidoptera; family Nymphalidae; genus Bicyclus; species Bicyclus anynana. Next base: position 179,231 of record NC_069109.1, read on the forward strand.
TAGTTAGTTATCAACCCATATTCGGCTCACTGCTAAGCTCGAGTCTCCTTTCAGAATCAGAGGGGTTAGGCCAATAGTCCACCACGCTGGCCCAATGCGGATTGGCAGACTTCACACACGCAGAGAATTAAGAAAATTCTCTGCGTGTGCAAGTTTCCTCACGATATTTTCCTTCACCGTTTGAGATACGTGATTTTTAATTTCCTAAAATGCACACAACTGAAAAGTTGGAGGTGCATGCTCGAGACCGGATTCGAACTCACACCCTCCGGAATCCGAGGCAGAGTTCATATCCACTGGGCTAACACGGCTCGTACTTTATGAAACTAATATTATTTATATTAAAAGATGAGTCAACGACCCTATAGCGTGTCTACTGTGCAGTGGTGATGTTGTCTGTCACGTGTGCGTGTGTGTCAGGGTGCGAGCACGCGCGCTTCATCCGCTCGGTGGTGAGCTCGTGGCGGCTGGCGGAGGTGTTCCTGCTGTGCGAGGAGCTGGAGGCGGGCGCGGCGCTGCGGGACCTCGCCACGCAGGCCGAGCTGGCGCGCGAGCCGGCGCCCGCGCTGCACGCCGACCTCGCCGCGCTCTACCGCGACCGGTGATACCATCAACCATCATTATAATGTTAACCGCGTGACTGAATCTTCGCCTGTAGGTCTCAAATGTGCGGACTAGCGACGTAACACGTTCTTATTCATAAGCTCAAACCAGACGTGACAAAATACTGTCTTATAAACGACAAAACACTTCATCCCAACATACTTCGATATAGATACCTACACGGATTTCGAAAGAGCGTTTGACTGTGTGTATCACGTGATTTGGATGCAAAAACTAAGGGAACTAACTAACTCTAGGAATAAACGGCAACTTCTTCGCTTCGATTTCTTTGCATTGCTTTACACATAAGCAATCAAATGCAAGTTGTAGTAATGGGAAGTTCGATCCTGTTGTATAAAACATCTCTGATATTGGAAGTTCTTCTTAATAAAAAATGCGCTTACTGATCAAATAGAATACTCATCTTACGTTTCCATGGTGCCGACAGGTGGTGGTGCGACGTGGAGGTGGCGGGCGGCGGCTGGGCGCTGCCGGCGCACCGCGTCATCCTGGCGGCGCGCTGCACCTACTTCCGCGACCTGCTGCAGAGGTACCCCAAGTGAGTGACTGCCTACGACTGTACCATTACCATTGAGGTTAGGATCACCATGATTTTTAATGCGCCGGAAACCCCGGTTGTAGGGGTAATCTCTGGATCTACTAAACTGAATTTGAAAGAAAGAAATTTCCCAATTATTTTACCACTAGAAATCCACGTTATTTGAGAGTGTCATATATTTTATCCCCATAGTCTCATGAGTACTACTCGAGTGAAACCATTCCTTATAAAGAAATGGCGTGCCTGCAGGCAGAAGTCCAAAGAAATGAAGTCTAATGTGCTTGGTATGGGAACAAAAACAATTATATTGGTAAGCATTAATCGGTAAGATTGTAAGTCAATCAATCAAATAGTGGGAATGATGTGAATGAAGCAGTTGTATCTGCTTCATTCATATTCCTTCGCTTAGATACACATAGATGTCACATTTGGTGTTTGTGTTGTACACTGTAAGTGTTGTCTATTGGAGGAGTTTTCGAGGAGGTGATTTTGGTTTTGTGGTAGTGTGTTTAAAAGTGTTTTGTTGTTGTTCCAGTTGTGTGCGCGTGCCACTGGAGGGCGCTGGCGGGTCGCTGTCGCGCGCAGAGGCGGACGCGGTGCTGCTCACGCTGTACGCGGGTTCGGCCGCGCCTCGCTTAGCCACCTGCGATTCTTGCGCCGGTGAGTGTACTCAATGTCATTGATAAAGATGTTGAAAAGTGTAAGTCCAAGAGGTGGACCCTGGAGAACCCCAGAATGAGCGATACTAGGAGATGGTTTAAACTCTGCATCATTATTTATAGATTAGCCAACCTAAAATATTAAAAAGCAAAAGGTTAATAATTGAAATAATTTGGGAGGTAGCTCGTAGTCTGTAGACGTCTGCAAATATCGGATTTTGTGAGAGGAACAGATTACAGAGGGCTGACGAAGTTGCGGGCCGCCGCCAGCAGACGATAACGACGACGATAGGTATGTAAATTAATATAATTTAAATAGTCTATTATGCACTAGGTCCAACGCCTTGGGTAAATCAAAACAAATTCTTTCTAATTGTATGTCTTTTTTAATATGTGTTGGTATTTTTGATGAATAAACTACTTTGCATGTGGTTCTTTAGTAGAATATCAGTAATAATGATGTCATTTTGTTGTCAGGCTGGGACCGAGGCATGAACACGGAGGCCGACCTGGACATCATCAGTGTAGAGAACTCCACAAGTGAGTCATTTTCCAATTCTCAAAAAACTGTCTAAATTGGGGCATGATCATCATACAAATGTAGAAAATAATGAAATTGAAAATTTTGTTAAAACTCCTGAATAACATGAAGTTGTCAATAACACTCTCAATCAATTCTCTTTCAGTGCGCTTTAATTTGAGACCCCACTCGAGTATATTTGCAGACATTCAGTTATTCTTCCCCACTATCATCTTTAATAACTTTTAAACGGTTCATCCAATATTCATCAGACATGGCTAAGAATACTCTCACATAAGAAATCTTTAATACAAAAAAAAAGCTAAATTAAAATCGCTTCATCTGTTCAGCAACAGCAACTATGGTGCCACAGATAGACTGACAGACAGAAACATCAAATTTATAACAACCCCCTCAATTGAACCCTCAATTATTTTTAGTAGACTCAGAAGTGGATTACAAAAATAAGAAAATCAATGTCGAACAAAGGTTACAGTGGTAAAGGTCAAGGCCCTTGACAGTTTTTTTGAAAGAAAAAAAAAAAAGCTTTATTAGCACACACACAACACAACTTGTTCTTTAACATTATCCTGCGATGTGTGGCACAACCCAGTAAACGGATCCAACTCAGCATAATGCTACATACTCTTTAAATAAAAAGAGCATGCAGCACTGTTAACTAACACTTACCTTTTTCACTAAGTCACTCTCCCCGCCTATCCCATAACAACCCATAAAGGATTACACAACAAGAAATGTGGACGGCTCGAAAGCCATGAGCATACTGAACCGTACGACCTATCGTCGGCACGAGCTAACACGAGAGCGAGCGACGTTATATCCGTCTCAGACTACTATTTCCAACAGTGTTAAATGTAATTAGTCAGTGTCCCAATAACCAAGTGTCGTGTCGCGTGTCGCAGTGCGGCGCTGCTCGTGCGGCGCGGGGTCGCGCGTGGACGGCGCGCGGCTGCGGCGCCTGGCCGACGCGCTCGGCTTCTGCGCCGACGCGCTGCACCGCGACCTGCGCTACTTGCTCGACTCCGGTCAGTGCGCCCGCCGCGGCATTTCTTTATGCAATATAGTAGGGATGATGACAGTTTTTTAAATTATATATAAATTAATAGTATACTAATAGTAAAGCAATTTTAACGTAAAAGTAACAGGGTATCTGCGATCATTACTTTCGGAGCTACAGGGATTTAAAGGGTCAGGTTTGCGATCCCTGAAAAACGCCCCATACAAAATGGTACAAGCTAATGACGTCGTAGGTACATAATGATCGTAAGATTTGTATGGGCGTTTTAACAAAATTACTAATATCTTTGTTATTTCTGTGTTTATGTGTATAGTTGAGCTATTAAAAAATGTCACATTGAATGTAAGGATGGTAAAACTGTATGAATTTTCATCTAATTATGATAAAAGATTTATAATAGATTTTGAAATTTCATAATCTTATTTATTTTGCAAATATCCAGACAATCTTAGCTTTTTATGTATAAATTAGTTAACATTGACCTTATTTACCCGAATGTATCATAAAAATCAATATATTCAAACCTAGACATCATCCCCATTACCAAAACATAGTAACAGAGTACATCGAGCAGTGCCCGAGGCTTGTGACTCTGGGTGACCACTGACCACTGACCACTGACCACTGACCACTGGCACTGCCCACAGGCGAGCTGTGTGACGCGCGGTTGTCGTGGGCGGAGGGCGCCACGGTGAGCTCGTACGGGTTCCGCAGCGCGCTGGAGCTGCCGTGCCACCGCCTGCTGCTCGCCGCGCGCTCGCGCTTCTTCAGGTACACTTGCTGACGCGTGGTTCCCGTTCCCGTCACAATACGGGGATTGTATATAGCCTAGAGCCTTCCTCGATAACTGGGCTGTCTAACACTGAAAGAATTTTTCAAATCGGACCAGTAGGTTCTGAGATTAGCACATTCAAGCAAACAAACTCTTCAGCTTTATAATATTAGTATGGATACTGTTATGAACTAGGGTTTGAGGATTTGAAATGAAACTGATGACTCGTATAAGACTTTATTCCACTCCGAGTACCAATAAACACTTCCAAACGTAGGCAATTCGTTGTGTTTTCGTAAAAGACTATGCTGCAAACACTGACCTGAATCGAATAGTGTCCCGTGGAGCCAGGCCTGGTCCGTAGTCTTCTCAGTGGGAAAGTCGCTGGAGTGTTGGTTTTCTTCACAATAGATAAGTAGATAGCACAACGAAGATTAGTAATAGTATGTCTTTTCAACGCGATATGGTAATTTTAACGGAAATGCTGTGATAGTCGCCCGATGGTTTACTTAATGGTTTTTTAACTGATTAAATTGTTCAAATTATTGAGGAACGCTATCTCATTAGAAGTCGTGTCCACAGCAATTAGTACTGATTACATGGTTTATAAAAAAGGATGATAATATTTGAAACTTCCTCAAGGTTATACTTTATTTTGATAGTGTTCCAGTACAAAACACGTACAAAATCGTAGCCGAATTCACTATTGTATCGCTTGTATCACTTCGATGTTATTCCGTTTCGCTCCGAAGTCCGAATGTCAACTGCCCGATCGTCCGCTCCGACGCGTATTTATACGTCAGAATGTGTGTAGACCATTCTGGAAACGTTTGTTGTTGTTTGTTGATTCCACGAAATTCAATGTAAACAACGCCTTGAATTCGTCTCAAATGGTAAACAACTCGACGTGGACGAGCGATTATGAACCGTATGTCTGTAGTGATAGGATTCTACAAAAAATATTAATTGATTATGAAACACGGCTAAAACTCACGTGAGTATGTTGGAGTATGCCCGACTAGTTTCGAACCCGGGGCCCTTAGTCATCTCAGTCAAGCTGGTTCTTGCAACGCGGCACGATCCAAACTGCGAAGCGGCGGCGCGACGCGCAGCTGCTCGCAACGCGCGCTGGGAGAAGGCATCCGTTACACTCTCCGGCGGTTCGTTAATTTCGATGACAGAAAATTAAAGCCAGTCAACTGACAGTGTGTTGTGTGCCAGGAGCGTCATGTCGCGGCGCGGGGGCGCGGGCGGCGCGGGGGGCGCGGTGTTCGTGGACGAGAAGGTGCTTCCCCGCCGCTTCGCGCGCGCGCTGCTGCACGCCGCCTACACCGACCAGGTACTGCTTCACTGTAGCTTAGCACGTTCGTTGGTGACACTCCCGTGATATGCGGGCGACGGGGGGAAGTTAAGAATCGTTTTTTCATATATAGCCCCCCCTATGAAAAAAATATGGGCAGTAAAATTTTCGTTCGGTAAACGAATGACAGCGTTACGTTTTGTGCGCAACCTGTTCTGCGCACCTTCACTGTGCGCTATTCCTGCTGCACCTCGGTTGCGCACCTTTCACTTTTCAGGCGTTAGTATTGAGACTTATAGATAGTGTATGCTACGAAACAACATACACTATTTAGACAGTCGATCTAAAAGAGTAAAGTCACGCTTTTTTTTTAATTTGCTGAGCGATTTCTCTAGTTTCAGTATCCTAAGTCTAACTATCATACGCTCTTGGAATACACAGACGTGTGTGTGCAGTGTCAATGTGTGTGTTGTGTTGCAGGTGGACCTGTCCCTCATCAGCAGGAGCTCGTCGTCGCCCTCCTCCAGCACCAGCGCCGGCAGCACGGGCACGGTGAGCACCTCGCACGTACTTTGGAACTATCGCTCTTAACTAAAGGAATGCATACTACTGTAGTGGATCAGACGAATACCAGCGCTGCTTTGGAGTCAGTGGATCACCAAGCTAGAAGGATCATCTGTTAAAACCATTATATTAAAAATAAGTCAGGTTTTCCTTCCTGACGCTATAACTCCAGAACGCACGAACCGATTTCCACGGTTTTGCATTCGTTGGAAAGGTCTCGGGCTCCGTGAAGTTTATAGTAAGGTTTATAAAAAATTCAGTAAGGGGTAGGGTAGGGTAGGGGCAAGGTAGGGGCAGGGTAGGAGTAGGGTAGGTTAGGGGCAGGGTAGGAGTAGACTAGGGGTAGGGTAGAGGTAGGGTAGGGGTAGTTGAAAGTTTACATCGAGTTTTACGCGGACGAAGTCGCGGGCGTCCGCTAGTTAATTAATAATTAGAATGTAAACTTCATGTAACGTCCCTCGATTTTACAACAAACTCGCTAAAGCGTCGATATCACATGGCTTTGGTTGGTTCAGCTTGCCTCCCATACAATGGTACACTATATAGCGTTACACCCACTCTCAACACCGACAACAATTAAGTAATATTAAATATAGTGAAAACTTAGTGTGAAAAGTTGTGTATGTTCTTTTGTTGCTATATCATCCCAGCTTGTAATAAAGTCAACTTTATAACGCTATAAAATGTACAGTTCCTTTAGTGTTGTTATATAGAGTTTACACTGTATAATTTAAGAATCAGTATAATACATATTGAAATGTCAATCACAAACCGTCGGCGGCGTGTTTCAGTTGCGCGGCAGCGTGTCGCGCGGCTCGCCGGCCGCCATGTTGGACGACGCCTTCCAGCTGTACGAGATCGCGCGGTACGTTCTGTCTGGCTCGAAGGACCACTTGTTGCCTTTCTCAGACTAAATACGTAAGGACTAGTATCGCACCCAAATTCACGAACAAAATTTTCTGCCATTTTCTAACGAAAACGAGCTTAGATTTCATACATATCTTATACTAAACTAAAGGTTTTTTTTCGTTTTTTACACCATTTAACTACACAAAAAGGTATTTTACGGAGGTTTTTAACTGACGGACGCGATTGTAAACTATGGAACATCGATTCTATAGAGACTGTTTATAATCGCATAAGGTCGTTGATCATATACTTTGATAGAAAAATAATGTCTTGCGAGGCAGGTCTTTATCTATTTAGTCTGAGTTGCCTTTACATTTTCGATTTTTTTTTGACTCGTGCTCAAAAGTAAGCCGAATATGGGTTGTTAATCATGATGATTGCTGAGATGTGGACAGTGAGATGGCCGTGTGTGCGCAGGTTCCTCGAGATGCCGATAGTGGCGCAGGGCTGCGAGGACGCGGCGGCGCGCGCGCTGTCGGCCGACACGCTGCCGCGCGTGCTGCGCTGGGCCTGCGCGCCGCACGCCAGCGCCTGGCTGCACAGGTGCAATGATTGTTAACTTCTTCGATGTTTAAGTTGTTGTATTGTGTTGAAATCGGGGTTTCTCTGGCCCTATTAGTTTTAAATACAAAAAAACTTAGTCTTGTCAATATTAATTTTTAGTTTTTTCTTTCCAACCATTTTATTACTTCACTGAAGGTAAAATTTATATCAGACTCAAATGTATCTTCGTTTTTACATTTAATAATTAGAGTGGTGTCATCGGCAAACAATATACAGGGATGTTTAGAAGAATTTGGCAAGTCATTGATGTATACTAAGAATAATACGGGACCCAAAATACTTCCTTGTGGAACCCCAGGGGAGTTAATGATAAAAGTAGATTTGACATCTAATTTTTCACCATTTATTATTTTACGGAGTTTTGTACACTGCCTTCTTTCCCCCAAATAGCTCTTAAACCAATCGTTAGCAATACCTTGTATACCATACTTATCTAATTTAGATAACAATATAGCGTGGTCAACAAAGTCGAATGCCTTGAACTGATCTATACTAACATTGTATACTGTTAGACTAGCGGACCCGGTCAAGCTTCGCTTTGTCTTGTGTGCACTTCTTTCCTGCCCCACCCTAACTCTACCATACTTCTACCCTACTCCTATCCTACCCCTACCCTGCACCTACCCTACCCTTATCTTAACTGTACCCTAACCCAACCCTAACTGTACCCTACCCCTACCCTACACCTACCTTAACTCTACCCTACCCTTAACCTACACCTATCCTAACTTTACCCACCCCTACTCTACCCTATTCCTACCCTAAGTAACGTAATACAACGTCGAAATATGACCGACTAGTTTCGAACCCTTACCAGGACCTTGGTTGGATGCGCTTAGTAATTTGATGTTGCAAATAACAAACTTGGTGCAAAATATTATTAATTCGGTTCGTTCACGAGATGACGGGTCCAATCAAGATGACGTTCACGAACCTTAACTTAACGATTCTTAAAGCGCGCTGCGAGCGGCCGCGCGCGCCGCTGCGTCGCAGTTTGTATCGTGCCGCATTTCAAGAACCAGCTCATAACTAAGAACCCCGTATAAGTTAGAAACTAATCGGGCATACTCCGACGTTGTATCACGTGAGTTTTAACTGTGTTACGAAATAAATTAATATGAATAACACTCTCGATAGTTGTAGAATGATTTGTCCCGTGTGTCAGGCAAGCGATGCGGTTCCTGCGCGACGAGTTCCCCGCCATCATGAGCTCGGCCGCCGCCGCGCGCCTGCCCCGCGCGCCCCTCGCCGCCGCGCTCGCCTCGCCCTTCCTGCAGGCCAGCGAGGCGCAGGCGCTGCGCGGCGTGCTGCGCTGGGCCGAGCGCGCCGCGCAGCCGCCGCACGCCGCGGGTAACGACCGCAGGCACCCTCCCACACACGGCACGTGTGTCACGACACTGGTGCATCCCCACACACCGCCCCCCCGCGCCCCCTCGCCCTTCCTGCAGGCCAGCGAGGCGCAGGCGCTGCGCGGCGTGCTGCGCTGGGCCGAGCGCGCCGCACGCCGCGGGTAACGACCGCCGGCACCCTCCCACACACGGCACGTGTGTCACGACACTGGTGCATCCCCACACTCTGCCCCACTCACCGACCCGCTCACCGACCCAGTCACCACGCACCGCAAAGAAAGATGTGGGTCATTGCGTTCTTACATTCCTACATACCGCCATATACACTACACTCGAATCAAATAACATATGTGTATAAATACTTCTTGTACTTGTTTCTTGTCTTACTTCAGGTTCCAAAAAACGAAAAATAGTGTATAATCTTTCAATAAGCAATCTTCCTTCCAATGTTAGCAAGTCAGAGTGTTTATGTCAGTGTTACGTTGTGCAGAGCCGAACGTGGTGTGGCACACGACGCAGTCGGCGCGACGAGCGGCGCGCGCGCGCGGGCGTCGGGCGCCGGCGGACGCGGCGCTGCGCGAGACGGTGGCGGCGCTGGTGCCGCTGCTGCGGCTGGAGCACCTGCCGCCCGACTGCGACGTGCTGCAGCAGGTATGCGGCTCGAAGGACCGATTGTTGCATCTGTACAAGTGACGGTGTTTGATGTGTCGTATGACGACGCGGCGCTGCGCGAGACGGTGGCGGCGCTGGTGCCGCTGCTGCGGCTGGAGCACCTGCCGCCCGACTGCGACGTGCTGCAGCAGGTATGCGGCTCGAAGGACCAATTGTTGCATCTATATAACAATTGGTCCTTCGAATGAATTTCGAAGTGAATGTGTTGAAGTGCTATTTTTTATTTATGCTACGAGTTTTGCTGGACCAGTCTACTAAACATAAAAAAGTTGGCTCTAAGTTAATAGCAAAGCATTATATTAATATTTTATGTGTCGCAGGCCATCCGACGGGGCATCATCACGGCGCCGCCCCACCTGGAGCAGGGCTCCTCGGCGGACGCGTGGCTCGGCCGGGGCGCCTTTCGCTCCCCGCGCTGCTTCCTGCCCTACCTCGACGAGATCAAGGTATACACCCTCGCTGCCATCATCCGGCTCGAAGGACCACAACCTAGCACACGACCAAGTGAAGAGCAATAGACTAAATATCGACCAAAGGCGGTGGAGTTATCCCATCTCGTTCGTCACAACGCAATGGAAAATATATCAGCGTTTTCGGTTGAACGGCTATTGGTTGGAATTTGTTTATTTCTCTACACCAGATGTCTTTGGTCACATGTTAGGAGCGAATTATTGTGGAGCGTGTTTGAGCGATCGTCTTTATAATCGTATCATGGACTGACTTTATATTATTATTGGCATTATATTTATTGACATATTTAATTTGATGTAAAACAATTTTCATCTAGTAAACAGACGGGTGAAGATCGTTTCTAATTCAGCTGTTAGACTATTAGAATCATCTAATAACATACAACTCGTTGTCAGCGGCGTGCACTTCATATATGCATTTAAGTACTGCATACCCTAAGAGTTATTTTCTGAATACTTTTAAATGCAGTGTGTGCTTAGTGCATACCCTGATCGGCATGCTTGTGCACGGCACTGGTCGTAGTTACTATTCGTGTGGTGTGTCAGGCGCTGCTGGAGGAGCAGGCGGTGCCGGAGGCGGAGCTGGCGCGCGCGCGTCGCCAGCGGTACGCGCACCGCATCCCCGACACGCTGTACATGGTGGCCGCCGCCAAGTGCGCGCACGCCGCGCCCAGCGACGCCGACGGTGAGTGCCGCTTGCACCCTGTCCCTACTCAGTGGTAGCACCCTACTCAGTGATAGCACCCTACTCCGTAATAGCATCCTACTCAGTGATAACACTCTACTCAGTACTGGCACCCTACTCAGTGACAGCACCCTACTCAGTGATAGCACCCTACTCAGTACTAGCACCCTACTCAGTGATAGCACCATACTCAGTGATAGCACCCTACTCAATGACAGCACCTAACTCACTACTAGCACCCTACTCAGTGATAGCACCCTACTCAGTAAGAGCACTCCACTCAAATACTATCCAAATGAGAAGCAGTTACACATAAAGAAAACGGAAGTCATCCTTCCAAGCAAGACTGCGGGCGAGTTCCAATAGGATCTTGAACATGTTAGCAAGCAAGACTGACTCGCCGATCCTGCAGAAATTTATTTCTGTTTTGGTGCGGTGAGATAGTTTATTATTTATTTTTATTTTCTTAAATGGAAATTGTTGACCTACTAACGTAATTTTTAAGATTGTAACTAACCAATGGGCCTGTTTAGTTCACTAGACCGCCAATAGATGGCGTACTTACGGAGACGCTTGTCAAGACTCTGACATTAATCTAAAACTTTTATGACATTGACATTTTGTGAAAAGTGACAAGACAATTTTGAATTGATTCAGTGTGCATCGTATTTACAAAATATTAAAGTTTTTTTCTTACAATTCGTGAGTGTAAAACAATAATTAAATCTTAAAGACTTTAAAGATTAAAAGAATTAGACTTGGTAAACCTTTAGTGAGTGTCTTCAGGGCCTTTGTAGCCATAAATGATGAAACTTATTAATAATAACAGCCAACTTAGTACTTGCATCCAATTGATAAACACAATCGCTCAAATCTGTATTTGCACTGAGAAGCACTTGTCATTAACTTGATCCTAGCACCCAACTGAGTAGCACTAAAAAACTCAATTCAGCGCTAACACTCAACTGAATAACAATAGTCCCCACTTAGTACCAACACCCAACTCAGTACTAGCATCCAAATAAGTAACACTAGCATCCAACTCGTACTAGCACCCAACTGAAAAGCAATAGTCCCCACTTCGGCAGTTACACTGAATACAGATTCCCAACGCTATATTAACATGCAAATCGGTACTTAAACACAACTCAGTAGTATAATATCAATAACCCTACTGAGTAGCAATAGCACCCAACTCAGTACTAACACCCAATTCAGTACTCACAGCCAATTCATTTTCAGGCCTCTAGCATCTAATTCAGTACCAAAGGCATTAAACTTATTAATAGTTGCATATGCTACTGAGGGTAATTTTCCAGAAAAGGTCAATTTAAGTGTGTAAAGAAATCTTACTTAAACTAATTAAATCGTAAAGTTACCTACTTTACAATGACAAGCAGTTGTGAGCTCTAAGTACATAGTGATAAGGTCGCTTGTGTGCAGGCGAGGCGGTGAGCACGGAGGGCGTGCGCGCGTGCGTGTCGGCGCGCGTGCTGGCGGCGCTGCGCGCGCGCGTGGCCGAGCTGCGTGCTTCCCCGCCCGCCGCGCGCGCGCTGCTGCTGCACGCCGCCGACCCGCGCACCGTGCGCCGACAGGTGAGCGCCCACCTTGACGACTGAGAGGAGTGCACACACACAATACTAAGACGAGATGCCCGATATCTGACGTCACCCAGACATGGGTGTTTTAACTCAATTTCTGGGTTACTCAGTGAAAACACCCTTCCAGAACGGCTCTCTAAGCCGAGGTCCGAGTTTCAGAGACGCCCTTATAGCTTGGAAATTTCACACCTCGTAATAATTATATTTAACTTGTTCTAAAAATAATGAAAATAAATTTGATTAAAAAGCTAACAACAATTAGATATGGTTAATATGTTATATATAACAATTTATACACAAACCATACATAATTTAAAATAAATAAGTTATGAAATGATGTGGGTTTTCTACCCTCATTTCTGATTTATTTGTTGGTAAACAGTGCTCATCAAGAAAGGCTGTAGTATAGTTCCTGAGATTAGCGCGTTCAAACAAACAAACTGTTCATTTGTATAATACGAGTGTTACTGTGACAGATCGCCCTGCGCGCGGTGCGCGAGCGCTCGCTGCCCGACGCGTGCGCCGAGCTGCTGCTCGCCGAGCGCGACACGCCCGACGACAGGTGGTCACCGCACGCACACGCACCACTCACTAACTCACCTGTAGGGCGACATGGCTCATGGAGACAACACACACTGATTACATAAGAAAGGGAGTCGTGATAGCCCAGTGGATGTCATCTCTGCCTTCGAATTGGAGGAAATATGTTTGAGTCTGGTCTAGGGCATGCACTTCCAACTTTTCAGTTGTGTGCATTTTGAGAAATTAAATATCACGTGTCTCAAACAGTGAAGGAAAACATCGTGAGGAAACCTGCATACCAGAGAATTTTCTTCGTGGGTAAAGTCTGGCAATTCAAAATTCATTTATTTCAATTAGGCTTAGTTTACAAGCACTTTTGAAAGGTCAAGATTATGTCATAATTTAATTTAATCTAATGGTGGTAATAATAGTCGAAAACTTAAAATTAAAGTTACGAGGGTTCCGAACGCGCCTTCATCCGAGAAGAGCCCACAACAAACTCAGCCAAGGTTTATTTTTTTGTTTACTACCATTTTACAAACTTATTTAAAACTAAGCACACAGTCGTATAATACAGTTTAACACTAAGCATTTTTATCATTAATATAATCATTAACACTATAATAAGCCTTTCCCAAAAGCTTGCGTTTAATAAACACTTTGAACTTTTTGAGAGACATTCCAGTAGCTTCATGTGGTAGATTAATATAAAAACATATGCAATTTCCCTTAAAAGAATTACTATTTTTTTGGAATCTAATGTGGTGTGCAACAATTTTATGTTTATTTCTGACATTAAAATCTGCATTGGGCCAGTGTGGTGGACTATTGACCTAACCCCTATCAATCTGAGAACATACTCGTGCTCAGCTGTGAGCCGTACATTGATTGTCATACACTCTGGGATAGTGTACCTTCCCAACGGTCAAAGAATTTGTCAAATCGCTTCAGTAGTTTAAACAAACAAACAAACAAACAATCAAAACTTTTCTCTGTATCCCCCCAGGGAGGGCGAGGAGTGGGAGCGGCGGGGGGGCGCGCACAGCGCCGCGCGCAGCGACCTCGACGACGACTGCTGCAGGTAACCAGGCGCCACCGAAGACGACACGCATTTATTTCTTATTGTTATATTATATGTATTGTGTACAGGGTCGTCTTTTCGCCGTGGGAAATGATAAGCATTATACCCTGAACGTATGAGCCTTTATTCACAATTTAAATTTTGACTTATAATAATCATTTGGGGTGTAAGGGGGAGGCTAGTACCAGTCAGCCTCCCCAACTGCCAACCTCACCTGCTCGTGGTGCACCCTGCAGAGTGACCGACGAGGCTCTGGCGACCGATCAATGGCGGTATAACCATTCCTAACTGGCTGGATTTTCATAAATGGCACAGGCCGGTGTCGGGCAGCAGCGACACCGGTGCGTAAAAATCAGCCCTGCGAATGACCAACCCGCATGCCCAGCGTGGTCATTGTACGGGCATTAATCTTCATGGACAAATCCAAAAACAAACAGCCCCTAGTCCCCGGTGGCCCCGCTATTCCCGGCTCTGGCAGCGGTCGTGGTAACGGCGGGGCAAGGGGTGTCAAGAATCTCCGGGGGAGATTCCGCTGCCAACCCCGACGACTGGACCTGGCAACATTTAACGCACGCACTCTACGGACCGACGAAAAGATGATCGAGTTGGAAGAAGTGGTTAGCAAGTTGCGCTGGGATATCATAGGGTTATCTGAAGTCCGAAGAGAGGGGGAGGACTCGATAATTCTCGAATCCGGCAACTTGTTATACTACCGGGAGGGCGACCAACAGTCCCAGGGTGGTGTCGGGTTTATCGTCCACAAGTCCCTCGTAAACAATGTTGTACGAGTCGAGAGTGTGTCGAGCAGGGTAGCGTTCCTCGTTCTTCGAATTACCAAACGGTATTCGTTGAAGATCATACAGGTTTACGCGCCGACCTCGACACATTCCGATGAGGAGGTAGAGGTATTGTATGAGGATATCTCAAAAGCCATACATGCCTCAAACTCCTATTACAATGTTGTAATGGGGGATTTCAATGCAAAGCTAGGTATGAGAAGCGGTTCAGAGTTGAGAGTGGAGCAATTTGGTTATGGGCAAAGGAACCACAGGGGCCAAATGTTGGCTGACTTCATGGAAAAGGAGGGACTCCTCATGATGAACTCTTTTTTCAAGAAGCCGCCACACAGGAAATGGACCTGGATGAGCCCCGATGGTTCTACGAAAAATGAGATAGATTTCATCTTGTCTACCAGACGGCATATATTCAACGATGTCTCTGTGATCAACAGGGTCAAAACCGGTAGTGATCACCGAATGGTAAGAGGCACGTTGAATATCAACTTACAGCTGGAACGGTACAAACTGGTGAAATCTACGCTCCGACCTACTCCTGCCCAAATCCAAAACCCCGAGAGCTTTCAACTGGAATTACAGAACCGCTTTGATTGCCTAGCAGATTGCGTTGATGTGGACGATCTAAACAACAGGCTTGTGGAAACTGTCCATACGGTCGGGTTCAAGTTTTTCAAAACCCACCGTACAAAAAGAACTAACAAGTTCTCGGACCATACACTCAAGCTCATGGAGGAAAGACAAGAAATGAGATTGCAGTCTTCAACAGACGCGTTAAAATACCGTCAGATTAATAGACAGATCTCTAAATCGCAGACATGCGACTTGCGACGCTTCAATACCGAGCGTATCAAAGATACAATCAAGAACAATCGAGGCTCGAAAGTGTTCGCGAGAGATCTGTCTATTGGACGAAGACAGTTGACACGTTTGAAGACCGATCAGGGCAATATCATTTCTTCTAAGCCTGAGATCTTGAGTGAGGTCGAGAAGTTCTACGGACAGTTATACACCTCTACCCAAAAGCCTGTTGACAATTTGGCCAAAGATCCTAGAGCCAAATTGAGCCGACACTATACCGAAGATATCCCGGACGTCAGCCTATACGAGATTAGTATGGCTCTCAGACAACTTAAGAACAACAAAGCACCAGGTGATGACGGAATCACAGCAGAACTCCTGAAAGCGGGTGGAAAACCGATACTTAAGGTCCTTCAGCGGTTGTTCAATTCCGTCATTCACGAGGGTACAACACCTAAGGCGTGGCACAGGAGCGTGGTGGTTCTGTTCTTCAAAAAAGGTGACAATACCTTATTGAAGAATTACAGACCCATCTCGTTGTTGAGTCATGTCTACAAGTTGTTTTCGAGAGTCATCACGAATCGTCTCGCCCGTAGGTTTGACGACTTCCAGCCCCCCGAACAAGCCGGTTTCCGAGCAGGCTTTAGTACCATAGACCACATTCACACGCTGCGGCAGGTTATACAGAATACTGAAGAGTATAACCAGCCACTTTGCTTAGCGTTTGTGGACTATGAGAAAGCCTTCGATTCGGTGGAAACTTGGGCTGTGCTGAGGTCTTTGCAGAGATGCCGGATCGACTACAGGTACATTCAAGCGTTGAAGTGTTTGTATGAAAGCGCCACCATGTCAGTCCGTTTACAGGATCAGACTACGAGGCCAATCCAACTGCAGCGAGGAGTGCGGCAGGGAGATGTGATCTCCCCAAAGCTATTTACCGCTGCATTGGAAGATGTCTTTAAGCTTCTGGACTGGAACGGATTTGGCATCAACATCAATGGTGAGTACATCACTCAACTACGTTTTGCCGATGATGTAGTCATTATGGCAGAGACTCTGGAGGACCTTAGTACCATGCTCAACAACCTCAGCAGGGTTTCTCAACGTGTGGGCCTAAAAATGAACATGAGCAAGACGAAGATCATGACTAATACTCATGTACCGCTCCACCCAGTTATTGTTGAGGACTCTGCGCTCGAAATTGTAGACGAATATATATACCTAGGACTCACAGTCCAGTTAGGTAGGTCCAATTTTGAGAAAGAGGTGAATCGCCGAATCCAGCTTGGCTGGGCAGCGTTCGGGAAACTCCGCGACATCTTTTCGTCCGAAATTCCTCAGTGCTTGAAGACGAAAGTCTTCGATTAGTGCGTGTTGCCAGTGATGACATACGGATCCGAGACTTGGTCGCTGACTATGGGCCTTATTAGAAGGCTCAAAATCACTCAGCGGGCGATGGAGCGAGCTATGCTTGGAGTTTCTCTGGAATGAGGAGATCCGCAGACGAACCAAAGTCACTGACATAGCTCAGCGAGTCGCGAAGCTGAAGTGGCAATGGGCGGGCCACATAGTTCGAAGAGCCGATGGACGTTGGGGCCCCAAGGTGCTGGAATGGCGACCCCGCACCGGAAAGCGCAGTGTTGGGCGACCCCCCACTAGGTGGACCGAGGATATTAAGCGGGTTGCAGGGAGCCGCTGGATGCTGGCGGCTCGAGATCGTTGTGCTTGGAGGTCCATGCAAGAGGCCTATGTCCAGCAGTGGACGTCTATCGGCTGATAAGGTAAGGTAAGGTAATAATCATTACAACAAACGGTACCGCGGGGTAGCATACTACTAACGCCATCTAGAATTACATTTGAGAACTACGAAATTAGACATATTGGTATTGTTATGTTACTCCTATATTTATATTTGTTATTGTTTTATTATTCCAACAATATAAATTTTTAATTATATAAATAACACACACACTTTCACATTTATAATATTAGTATGGATAACACAAAGACACTGCAAAACATCAATGCTCATCACATATGTAAAGTCCTGAGGGATTTCGAAATAAAATTCACTGTTGATTTTCAATACTATTATGTACATTACATACATCAGTACGACATATATGTATTTACACTTCACTGCAATTACTTGGAACTTGTTACCTCTGCGATACCAAAGGAACGACTGACTCGCACATGAGGAACCGATAGCTTTATACCTTGTATCATGACAATGTCTTTTATTATTTACAGTTACGGTCTATTTCCTGTCATGATACGTCAATATACCGACGTATCATTTAATGAAACCAATATTTAAAATTGCTAACACATAATATATTCCAGTTCTGGGAATGGAACCCACTGTACCACGCGGTTTAAATAATATCACATGATCAAATGAAACCCAACTTCTGAGTTGTGTGCATTTTACGAAATTAAATATCACGTGTCTCGAACGGTGAAGGAAAACATCGTGAGGAAAACCTGCATACCAGACAATTTTTTCAATTCTCTACGTGTGTGAAGTCTGCCAATCCGCATTGGGCCAGCGTGGAGTATTGGCCTAACCCCTCTCATTATGAGAGGAGACTCGTGCTCAGTAGTGAGCCGAATATGAAAATCAAGTTAAATAATAATTAATGAATGACATGTACCTCCAGGTCAGGCTCGGGCTCCCTGCGCTGCGCGTCAGGCAGTGTCTCCACGCAAGCCTCCATGGGTGAGTGATGCAATCATCATCATTAAACTCAGACCACAGAATAAAGATCATACAGAATGAGTATTTACAAGCAGCGTGGTGAAGCCGGTGAAACCCATAAAAAACCCCCAAACGTCACGCGTCTCCTTGACATCCGCATATACAAACTTTTTTTATAATTCAACAATTACTTAAATTAATATAATAATCAATAATTACTAATAAAAAATACGCAATCTCATTTCGTTAGTTTTGTAAACTGGTTTAAGTATTTATAACTGTTTTTAGTATAATATTGAAAGTTACTGATGCGACGCTTCGTGTCGTACTGACTCGAGAATGTAATTATTTTTGAATTTTCAAACAGTATTGTAAGCCACTGCACGTAATTAGCCATTGTAGCACTCGTGCTGTCTATTGTGCAATTTAGCTTCACCTCATTGCACAAAAATCTCTCATGCTACAATAGGCCTCATTGCATGACAGTTGGATAAATACATTTTTCAATGCAAACTATTAGTTCCTGAGATTGACGCGTTCTAACAAACAAACAAACAGCTATATTATGTATATCAGTATACTCGTAGGTACATTTGTGCTTGCTATCGAGTGTAACACTCTTGTATTGTGTGGCAGAGAGCGCGCGCGCGGCGGGCGGCCGGCAGCTGCCGCAGCGACCGCAGGACGCGCCGCACCGGTGAGTACGAGCCGCATCGACTGCACACACTCGGCTCACTGCTGAGCACGAGTCTCCTCTCACAGTGAGAGCGCGCGCGCGGCGGGCGGCCGGCAGCTGCCGCAGCGACCGCAGGACGCGCCGCACCGGTGAGTACGAGCCGCATCGACTGCACACACTCGGCTCACTGCTGAGCACGAGTCTCCTCTCACAGTGAGAGCGCGCGCGCGGCGGGCGGCCGGCAGCTGCCGCAGCGACCGCAGGACGCGCCGCACCGGTGAGTACGAGCCGCATCGACTGCACACACTCGGCTCACTGCTGAGCACGAGTCTCCTCTCACAGTGAGAGCGCGCGCGCGGCGGGCGGCCGGCAGCTGCCGCAGCGACCGCAGGACGCGCCGCACCGGTGAGTACGAGCCGCATCGACTGCACACACTCGGCTCACTGCTGAGCACGAGTCTCCTCTCACAGTGAGAGCGCGCGCGCGGCGGACGGCCGGCAGCTGCCGCAGCGACCGCAGGACGCGCCGCACCGGTGAGTACGAGCCGCATCGACTGCACACACTCGGCTCACTGCTGAGCACGAGTCTCCTCTCACAGTGAGAGCGCGCGCGCGGCGGGCGGCCGGCAGCTGCCGCAGCGACCGCAGGACGCGCCGCACCGGTGAGTACGAGCCGCATCGACTGCACACACTCGGCTCACTGCTGAGCACGAGTCTCCTCTCACAGTGAGAGCGCGCGCGCGGCGGGCGGCCGGCAGCTGCCGCAGCGACCGCAGGACGCGCCGCACCGGTGAGTACGAGCCGCATCGACTGCACACACTCGGCTCACTGCTGAGCACGAGTCTCCTCTCACAGTGAGAGCGCGCGCGCGGCGGGCGGCCGGCAGCTGCCGCAGCGACCGCAGGACGCGCCGCACCGGTGAGTACGAGCCGCATCGACTGCACACACTCGGCTCACTGCTGAGCACGAGTCTCCTCTCACAGTGAGAGCGCGCGCGCGCGGCGGGCGGCCGGCAGCTGCCGCAGCGACCGCAGGACGCGCCGCACCGGTGAGTACGAGCCGCATCGACTGCACACACTCGGCTCACTGCTGAGCACGAGTCTCCTCTCACAGTGAGAGCGCGCGCGCGGCGGGCGGCCGGCAGCTGCCGCAGCGACCGCAGGACGCGCCGCACCGGTGAGTACGAGCCGCATCGACTGCACACACTCGGCTCACTGCTGAGCACGAGTCTCCTCTCACAGTGAGAGCGCGCGCGCGGCGGGCGGCCGGCAGCTGCCGCAGCGACCGCAGGACGCGCCGCACCGGTGAGTACGAGCCGCATCGACTGCACACACTCGGCTCACTGCTGAGCACGAGTCTCCTCTCACAGTGAGAGCGCGCGCGCGGCGGGCGGCCGGCACCGGTGAGCACGAGCCGCATCGACCACTACACTAACCACTGGCTGTTGTTACAGCAGCGGCAGCTTCGGTCGCGGCGGGCGGCTGTCGGCGGCGGTGCCCGACGTGGCCATGGCGCCCAACGCCAACACGCACCTGCTGACCGCGCGCGACTACCCGCAGCCGCACGCGCCGCACCCGCACCCGCACGCGCTGGCGCCGCACCCGCACGCGCGCACACACCACCGCCCGCCCGGTGCGTTCCCTCGCCTTGTGTGTGTGTAGTAACGCGTAAGATCGTCAGTCAAAAGTAGTGAATGATAGTAACGCCTAAGATCGTCAGTCAAAAGTAGTGAAACATAGTAACGCCTAAGATCGTCAGTCAAAAGTAGCGAAAGATAGTAACGCCTAAGATCGTCAGTCAAAAGTAGCGAAAGATAGTAACGCCTAAGATCGTCAGTCAAAAGTAGCGAAAGATAGTAACGCCTAAGATCGTCAGTCAAAAGTAGCGAAAGATAGTAACGCCTAAGATCGTCAGTCAAAAGTAGTGAAACATAGTAACGCCTAAGATCGTCAGTCAAAAGTAGTGAAACATAGTAACGCCTAAGATCGTCAGTCAAAAGTAGCGAAAGATAGTAACGCCTAAGATCGTCAGTCAAAAGTAGCGAAAGATAGTAACGCCTAAGATCGTCAGTCAAAAGTAGCGAAAGATAGTAACGCCTAAGATCGTCAGTCAAAAGTAGCGAAAGATAGTAACGCCTAAGATCGTCAGTCAAAAGTAGCGAAAGATAGTAACGCCTAAGATCGTCAGTCAAAAGTAGTGAAACATAGTAACGCCTAAGATCGTCAGTCAAAAGTAGCGAAAGATAGTAACGCCTAAGATCGTCAGTCAAAAGTAGCGAAAGATAGTAACGCCTAAGATCGTCAGTCAAAAGTAGCGAAAGATAGTAACGCCTAAGATCGTCAGTCAAAAGTAGCGAAAGATAGTAACGCCTAAGATCGTCAGTCAAAAGTAGCGAAAGATAGTAACGCCTAAGATCGTCAGTCAAAAGTAGTGAAACATAGTAACGCCTAAGATCGTCAGTCAAAAGTAGCGAAAGATAGTAACGCCTAAGATCGTCAGTCAAAAGTAGCGAAAGATAGTAACGCGTAAGAAAATATATCAATTTTGAATTAATTTTTGTTAAACAATAACCCTAGAGTTATGGGAAATACTCTAGAATAATAGTAATGGGAGCATCCTGTATATACGTACTAATATGATATTCTAGCTTGTACTCAAGTACTGTGAGATTGCAATAAATATGTATTGTGTACTATACAGAGCTGGGCGCCGTGCTGCAGCTGGACCTCGGCGACGGGGCGACGCACACGCCGCGACCCGGTGAGTGGTCACACCGAGCGTTCGACACGTGACACTTGTGACATGTGACACTTGTTAACATCGCTGCGATGTTGTTACAGCACAATGCAAACTTTATGACGTTTCCGAACATCGTGCGTGAATGCAAATCTTTAGGTATCCGCGGTAACGTGGCGACGCAGAGACACAACATCACACCGCGCGCGCCTCTCTGCCGATCACTGGTCGCCTCACGCGTCTGTATTGTAGTGTACTTTTATATAGTAAGTCTACACCCGCAGCTAATATCCTAAACGTTACGAAGTTTGCATCATCATTATCAATTCTATATTGTGTAACTTGTTACATTATGCTACTGTGACACTTGGACACTGTACGTCACACTGACATTGTGACACTACATGTCAGTGTGACACTATTGTGACGTGACGGGTAGCAGAAACAGTGATCGTACCATTATTTTGTGGCAGAGGAAACACCTCGAGCAGGTCCCAGGACTTGTGACCTTGGGAATAGGTTTAACGGATCTCTTTAGAATGAATCAACACTCACATTCCCTACCCGATATGTTCTCTATGCCCACATTACAATAATTACAACACAAAACGTTATTGCACATAATCACTACCGCGACTGGCAGCGTGACGGTGTCTACGCTGCCTCATAAACAACTGAGCTCAAGTCATCAATTACCCTAATATTTATACCAACAGTGATACCTCCCCTCTACAATAACATAAATAATGAATGTTAATAAGTTAAACTATATATTGCTATATATCGTATGCGTGACACTATGTCACAATATGTCACTATATGTCTGGCAGGTTCCCGCGCCCTGCGCGCGCACGGCGGGCGGCAGCGCGAGGCGGCGGCGGGCATGTCGTGCGTGCGGCGCGCCGACGACGACGAGCTGCGCGCCGCCATCGAGCTGTCCGTCATACGCGGTGAGTGAAAGTGTGACAGTGTGACACTATGTCACAGTGTCGCGCTATACGTCTGGCAGGCTCCCGCGCACGGCGGGCATGTCGTGCGTGCGGCGCGCCGACGACGACGAGCTGCGCGCCGCCATCGAGCTGTCCGTCATACGCGGTGAGTGAAAGTGTGACAGTGTGTCACGTCAGCTGTGCCGGATTGAGGAAAATCGATGCCCTAAGCAATCTCACCCTGCTGCTACATCCCGGTAAAGTCATGGTTCCTACGGGATTTGTGTGTGGTTGAATTTCACGTCGGTAGAGTCGTGGGCGTACACAATTTATTTCTAGTTTGTAGGTTTGCCTAACATGGCTTAAGCTTTATGGCTTTAGCCATTGTGTGACTATATATCACTTTAGCCATTGTGTGACTATGTCACTTTAGCCATTGTGTGACTATATGTAATTTTAGCCATTGTGTGATTGTATGTCACTTTAGCCATTGAGTGACTATATGTCACTTTAGCCATTGTGTGACTATATGTCACTTTAGCCATTGTGTGACTATGTCACTTTAGCCATTGTGTGACTATATGTAATTTTAGCCATTGTGTGATTGTATGTCACTTTAGCCATTGAGTGACTATATGTCACTTTAGCCATTGTGTGACTATATGTCACTTTAGCCATTGTAAACTATAACTATAGATTTTGTGAAGTTATGTAACTGTCATACAATGGTTTTATTTCATATGTTGTCACCTCTATCGGCTTAATAGAACAGAAAACGCTAAAAGCTAAGCTCTTCTCTTTGACATTTTTTTTTAATAATGTAAGTATGTCTCCCCCGCAGCGTACTCGTCGCTGCAAGTGGCGCGGCGCGGTGCAGCGCACGTGGCCGACCTGCTGCCGCCGCCCGGTGAGTGTGACGTATGACACTGTTGTAGCGACCGACTGCTCTTACTGTGCCATGATGCCCTGGTACTTCGGAGCTGCTCATACATCTTATGTGAAGCTCTCGCTCAGCCATGAGACCCTGGTACTGTGTGCTTGGTTATGATAAGTAGTAGAGCTTGTGACAGCGCGTCAGGGGAAGTACTACCACCGTTGTTATTATTTCTATCGCATTGTGTTCCTATTGTGAAGGGTTGTAGGCACTTGAGACTTAACAACTTCGCCTCAGGTCG
The DNA here is from genome assembly GCF_947172395.1 of Bicyclus anynana. Taxonomy (NCBI): domain Eukaryota; kingdom Metazoa; phylum Arthropoda; class Insecta; order Lepidoptera; family Nymphalidae; genus Bicyclus; species Bicyclus anynana. The sequence goes on from NC_069109.1 coordinate 202,911, forward strand.
ATGGTTTAAAGGTGTTGTTGTTATAACAACACAAATAAAACTCAGACGATAAAAAAACTCTACAACAACATGAATCTAGAAGCACGAAAACCGAAGAGAATAAACCTGCACATATAAAATTATAATCAGTTTTTAACAGTAATACTCTTACTGTGTTATGATCTCCTGGTACTTTTTTCAACTGATTATTTATGACACTGTACTACTGCTTAGCTAATCGTCGATTAAGTGAAGCTCTTCTCACTCAGCCATGAGACCCTGGTACTGTGGAGCCGGTTATGACGAGTAGTAGGGCTTATTATGACGCAGCTTTTCCGGGGAAATACTACTAAAGTACCAACATGGTATCCCTGGCGCATTGTGTTGTTATATGAAGGGTATCGGCTTAATACCTACGCTTCAGGGACGTGTTCCTACTAAAGCAACTGTAATACTTTTTGTTTACTATGATGCCCTGGTATAGTCGAACGAAATCTGTATGACATACTAAAAATAAGCCGCAGATGCCACTGCGTACAGTAGTATTTACAGTACCGTACAGTGGTGCCCTGCCTCCGCGCTCCTACGTACTCGATGATACCGAAAATCTTGTTAGATACGCACGATGTTTGTAAACGTCACAAAGATTGCATCCGACTATACTTTCTAGCTGCTCATGACACTGTAGTACTTATTTGCTAATCCTTGATTTGGAAGAAGCTCTCACTGAGCCATGCTGCCCTGGTACTGTGTAACTGCTTTATGACAAGTAGTAGACCATTGTGAGCTTTCTCTAGGGAAGTACTACTACCATGATTATTTCTGAGTGAACCTACTGATATTATGTGTGTAGTTTTTTTTTGTTTTTTAATATTTGCTATATTTTTTAAATATGACCAATATTCCTACATTCCCCTGTAACTAGTCGGGAAATACTGTGTTAGGAGAGGACGGGGATCGAACCAGCACCCCTCGATGATGATTCCGATCACCACTGAGCTATCGAGGTATTGATTGGTGTGTGTTTGTGTGTGTCTCAGACTTCGCGGTACATCGCAGTCGCGCCACGCCCAGCCCCTCCGCCCCCGCCGCCGCCGCCCCCGCGCGCCGCCGCGAGCGCCCGCACTGTGAGTACCCTCATCATCAGCATCATCATCACCATCATCATCATCATCATCATCATCATCATCATCATCATCTGTAGTAACCCTCAACCATCAGCCGATGGAGTCCACTGTTGGACATAGGCCTCTTGTAGGCCACAGTCTCGAGCGACCAGTGTCGGTCCACCAGCCGGTGCGGGGTCGCCAGCACTTTGGGACCCCAACGTCCATCGGCTCTTCGAACTGTGTGCCCCGCCCATTGCCACTTCAGCTTCACGACTCGCTGAGCTGTGTCGGTGCCATTCTTTTGCGGATCTCCTCAATTCTGATTCTATGCGCATGAGGGTAAAATTTTTACAGATGTAACGTCACGCCGGTATGCAACGGAGGTGTCGAAAAAGAGAGAGAGAGCGATCGAAACCGATTGAGAGAGAGTAAGACAGGGCGAACGTAGCATGAAGCGACTAGCCGTGGAGTGAGAGTAGGGAGCGAGCGAGTGAGAAAGATTGAGAGAAAAAGTGAGACAGAGCGAACGTCGTATCACGCAGTGCTATGGAGTGAGAGGTGGGAGAGAGCTAGAGTGAGAAAGATTGAACGAAAGAGCAAGAGGTTACTAACTTACAAATGTAACTCCAGTGTCGACGGCGGGCGGGGCGGAGCGCCGGGCCTGCGCCGCGCCGGGCTCCAGCGGGTCTGGGGCACCCGGCGGGTCGGTGGGACCCGTCGCGTCCATGGGGCCCGTCGGACCCCTGGGCGCCCTGAGCGCGGGTCCGGCGGGCGCCGGGGGCGCGCGGGGCAGCGCCAGCCGCAGCCCGAGCCCGCGGCGCAGTCCCTACCCGCTGTACACGCTGTACGCACATAGAGACTACAGGTTAGTCCCTGACAGTTGTAGACACAAGTGTTAGACTGCCTGTCCAGAGCGGACACAGACCGGACCGGAGTCTAGAGACTACACTAGTCTGACACTTACAGGTGTTGTGTTGTGGTGGATTTGGGTGCGAAACAGGTCCATTCCTTTTAATGGTCTAAGTTTACAACGGAACAAACAACAAGAAGCAAATAGTCAAACATCAATCTGTTATCTATACGTATATCGACATAACTTCACTTGTGAATTATGTCGATATACGTTTTTAAATTTATTTATTTATTTTAGTTTAGTTTTAAGAATTACTCGTCATTATACTACGTGGTATTTATGTATATTGGCAACACTGCAGTTATAACAAGGTTGTTTGTAACATCTAATGTAGCATATCGGTTAATACAAATACCTTCTTAATTAATTTTCTAACAACTGTAAACTACCTCTCTGCCCAATGTCATCACGAGTGTTATGTTGTGGCAGGTCGGGCTCGGAGCCGCGCAGTCGCGCGCACAGCCCGGCGTACGCGTGACACGCGCCGCCGCCCCACCGCCAGGGGTGAGTCTCCTCATCACCATCATCATCATCATCATCATCACCATTACTAGTAGGTCTGATCACGAGGACGAAGACTTTCGTAGCGACGTCACTGCCTAATTTCCACTTTAATAAAATAAATAATAAATAAAATCTTTATTAACCAAAAATACATACAAAAACCAAGTATTTGATTGCCTGTGGTCTCTACACTAGATGGATCTGTATCGTGGAGGATTTTCTTATGTTTTCCGTTGGACTAGAACTTAAAAATACGTTACAAAAAAGAAAAGTAAAGCAAAAAAACAGTAAGCAGAAACGTTAGATAGGTGTTTTTTACATATTTTATTTTTATTTTTCTGTACAAGTTAGCCCTTGACTACAATCTCCCCTGATGGTAAGTGATGATGCAGTCTAAGATGGTAAGATGGCAGGTTAACTTGTTAGGAGGAGGATGAAAATCCACACTCCTTTCGGTTTCCACACGGCATCGTACCGGAACGCTAAATCGCTTGGCGGTACGTCTTTGTCGGTAGAGTGGTAACTAGCCACGGCCGAAGCCTCCCACCAGATTTGGATCAATTAAGAAAACCTCAATCAGCCCAGCCGGGGATCGAACCCAGGACCTCCATCTTGTAAATTCACCGCGCATCCGTCAAAAAGTGGTCAAAGCTCAAGTGGTTTCGAGATTTTGTGATGAGTGACCTTTCGCCTTTACATATATAGATACGTGAGGATGTCATTGTGTTCTCGGACCAAGGCGCGTTTGGAACCCTCGTAACTTTCATTTTAAGTTTTCGAATGATTATTATCACCATTATCTTAAGTTTAATATTATTACCGTTTCGAAAGAGTTTGTAAACTAAGCCTATTTGATATAAATGAATATTGATTTGATTAAATCGAGTGTATTAAAGTGGTTTTATACACTATTTATAAGATGGTAATAAATAAAACATGACGTGTGTTCCAGGGGAAGCGGCTCGGAGCACGCGTAGCGAAGCGATACGAAGCGGAGCGATGATCTCACACACACGAGTCCGACACTGTGCCCACACACACACACACACACACTGCCGTTCATCGAACACCAACACTCTGTGCGCTTATCCGGCTCGAAGGACCAAAAGTTCACTCGGCACTGACGGACAACAAACCAATCGAAATGTTGATTGTACAAATTAAATACGTATAACTGTTAACTCTGCATCGATGATGTAAAAACAAACATCCAACTTCATATCCAAATACATACTATTGGCAATATGCCTTGAATATGTACTCTGCGGTTATCCGGCTTCGAAGGACCAAAGATAACACAAGAACTGATAAACAAGTTAGAAATGCTGACATTAACCTGACATATACAACATGTATCTGTTACATTAATGTCATATGCTTATAGTCTAAGAGCCAACATTGGAAATATATCCCTCATCTGTTATTTATTAGTGATGAGAAATAAATGATAGATAATACTCACAGTGACACATTGCAATAAGGTTTTCTTAACAACCCATAATCGGCTCACTGTTGAGCAAGAATATGAGGCCTTAGCCCACCATGCTGACCAAATGCGGATTGGCAGTCTTCACACACGCAGAGAATTAAGAAAGTTCTCACGATGTTTTCTTTCACCGTTTGAGACAGTTATATTTAATTTCTTAAAATGCATGCCCCGGACTGGATTCGAACCTACGTCCTTTGAATCTAAGGCACAGATCATATACAAGTCTATCACGTCTCAAGGTTGCCTAGTTAAGACGTATTTTTTTTATAAGAAAACTATGAACTAAATCAAAGGCAACTTAATACAGTTAAATTAAGCATAATATATATAGCTTTAATTTGACATATTAGACAACTAATTAACTTATGAGTATATTTATTTAAATAACATTTATTAACTGTTTATATCTGGCAAGGAGGGAAAAATATTATATAAATTTAATAAAAAATGTAATCATTTAATACTCACCGGGTGCGATTTAACTAGGCAACCTATTTGCAATGTGTCAATGTGAATATTTTATATCAATTATTTCAAGTCCCAAATAAATAACAGATGAGCATATATATTTATTATGCCGGCTCTCTTACTATAACTTTTTTAATTAAATGACAAGATATAAATAAAAGTGAAATACTCAGTCTGTACGATTATCCGGCTTCGAAGGACCAAAAGTTTGTTCATTTTATTAACGTGCTTTTGTCAAATGTTTTGAAATTTAACTGCACTGATTTTACTGTTCTTTCCTCTGGTACGGAACGAGGTTTTATGACCTCGTACTGAAACTTTCTGTGCAGAACGAGGTCAATTGACCTGACAAAGTTTTAGTACGAGGTCAAAAAACCTTGTATCGTACCAATGGATGTGTTAAATGAACGTTTTCTTGTATCATATACTCAGTTATGCGGCTTTCCTATAATTTATTTCGTTATTAAATAACTAAAAAGTTGTTTTTTAAAATGTCAAATTTGACAAGTTACTTTAAGTATTGTATAGTCTGTTTAGTTTCGGAAAACAGTTTGACTTTGAATGTAGAAATGTACAGAGAACAAATATTATTATCATCTGCCTAAGCAACGGTTATTATAAACGGGTTTCTATGTCGTATGTCTGTCTCTGTATCTCTGAAAAAAATAGGCTAGTTGACACTTTTTTTTTAAATGTTCTTAAATAGTTCATTATCATATCATATAGCCTAACATATTTTTTTGAGATGTGATTAAATCAAAATTTCAATTTTTAAATATGTTTTTGACAATACGAGCCAAAACGCCTGTCGGCCATGACAGTCTATATTTCAACTGTTTCATGACGTCACTATTTGACGTCTGATTTGTTTGACAAAAATATGAGTTAAAAATTAGTTTGACGTTTAGTACATCAAGTGTCATTGTGACGTCACAAAATGGACGACAGCGATTTTGACGTTTGGAAAATTTTATAAGGAATCCTTTTAACCGACTTCCAAAAAGGAGGAGGTTCTACGTTCGGCTGTATGTATGTTTTTTTTTTATGTATGTCCAGCGATAATTCCGTCAATTATAGACCGATTTTGATAATTCTTTTATTGTTTTGAAGGGGTTTGATTCCGGGGTGGTCCCATTTTTTTTATTAATTAATATCGATATATTTGGGACCCTTATTCCATGTACTACACGATATTAATAATATTTATATTAAATTTGCTATGAGTCGACTAGCCTCTTCAAAAACGCGTATCTGTTATTCTGACACTACTTACGTACTGCTACATTCAAAGGCTGACTGTCTTCCCGGAATAGAACAACTGATGTAAAAAGTACTTTGTTATAGCTTGGTAAGTTCGTTCGTAACACTACCTATGGTCCGCGGGGGCCGGGAGGGGGTAACGCGTTCTTTTCCCCCCGGCGCCCGCATATCATGGGTGTGTCATCAACAAACTCTTCAAGCAAATTCGTTGATAACACTCCCATGATATGCGGGTGACGGGGGGAAAGACTGCGCGGGGAAGTGACGTGGATTTTCATTCATCGCAACACGCCCCCCGCCGGGGGGCAGTGTTACGAACGAAGTTGACAAGTTATATAGTTGTTTTTTTTTTAATTTGGGCATAGTAGTTGCAAAGGACAGAGTGTTATTGAAAAATGTTAAATTTTGTACATAGATCATTATTAATTATTATTATCACTGCGAGTGTTCAAACGCATTGAAAGGAAATATAAAGAGAAATTAATTTATTTGACACACGTCGTGAAAACGCAACACAACCGCATGCGGTTTTTAACCGCACGATTTGTCATCTGATGACGATTGACTCTGTTGTATGTTAATAGATTTGTTTTATAAAAACTTTTTTTTTAATAAACAATTGTATAAAGGTGATGTCCCACTCTCCATACATTGTTATCTGCAGACAAAAAAAATTAATGCACACAATGAAACTCTTACCTTTGGGTTGATTGTAATGTCTTGGTTAATTATAAATTTTATTTTTGATCCTAAATAGCGGGGTTATTGAATATCATAACATCTCACATAATACCTAACTAGAATGTCAAAATTAAAATGATTTTAAAACCCCGCTATTTTCCAAATTTCTGTTTAATATCTTTCAATATAAAAATTGTGAAGTAATTTTAGCACATTTATATTATTGAGTCTCTTGGAATTTGTCATTTGACCTGGGGCAGTTTTGGGACATCTCCTTTGTTGAATTGCATAAAACATGCATTCGCACTGGCGTTTAACCGCATGCGGTTTTTAACCGCAATGAATCTTACTCAATGATGACCTTGTGTTTTTAAACAATATATTTTTAAATAGACAATTCTATATACATTATTGAATTGCCAAAAAATGCATTTTAATTGAATTTGTTATATTGACAAAACAAATAAATGCATTTCTAAATGGTAATGTGTCAAAACCTATTTATCTGTTATCTATGTGTTGGATTGTGATCAGATAACTGCCGGTGGTTCAGTGGTTGACTTGTGGGTTTGAATCATAAGGTGTTGGGTTCGAATCCTGCTGAGGATGTAAAGTAAAAATTTTCAGCTTATTAGGTTTTTTTTTCTACTTAAGAATCGATTTTTAATATATAGCCTCCTCTATGAAATAAATATAGGCAGTAAAATTCGATGAACGAATGATATCGGTACGTTTTTGTGCGCCACCTATTCTGCGCACCTTTCACCGTGCGCTGCCGCCATTTTTTTTTCTTTACAAGTTAGCCCTTGACTACAATCACTTCTGATGGCAAGTTGGTTAAACCTGGTTATTATCATAATTATCTGAGTCAAACAAATTATCGCCCTAAACCCACTAGTTTGCATTGAAGCAGAGTGGTGGGTGTAAGTTCTATATATCCCTCTCTTATAAGGAAGGAAGCTTAATTAATATGATAGTCTAATAGTTATGAAAATCATTGAATACAGATCGAGTTAAAATTTAAAAAGTTTTGAAAAACTCCCGAAAGTCATGACATTAACTGAAATAACGATTTTTATGTCATAAATTATTTCCAACGTAACAGAAAAGTCTGAACGATGTTGCAACATGTGAACTGATTCAAAGAGAATTGTTTACTTATTGGCTTTCAAGTGAAAAAAACCGCATCGAAATCGGTCCATCAGTTTGAAAGCTACGATGCAAATAAACACACAGACAGACAGACCGACATATATATAACAAAATAATATTATATAAATGTTGCCTCGGGGGGGTAAAAACAACATTTTTCCCTTCGACTGTATTTTAAACACGCTTATATTAGCTTCACTTGTAAATATGTATGTAAGAAAATCTCGGAATCTTAATTTGACCCATTTCCCGGTCTTTAATTAGGATGAAATTTTGCACACGCTCTGAGTTCTGATGACAATAGCTAAGAAACGTCATTACAAATCCAATATGGCGGCCTCCACAAGATGGCGGACTGACTGTTTGAAATCAACCCCCATGATATGGGTATCAAATGAAAGAGTTTGCTGTCAGGAATACGAAAATTAGTGCGTGCTTTTTTTTTAATAAACTAGTTTTTTTTTATTTATTTTAAGTATATTTGTCAGAGCTCATAGAAATATAACCAGTATTACAATAGTTGCAGCGAGCGGGTATCGAACCTGCACTGTAATGGGTTAGATAACCATTGAGCTATCGAGGCTTCGCATAGATTCAGATGGATAGGTTTTTGAGATGAAATATGACACACAGACATACAGTTACTGCCCTCACACAGCAAGCACTCTGTAAACATTCCATACGGTGAAGAAGTAATTAAATTATATTATTGTATAACAAGTTGTAATATAACAAATAATAAACATTATTGTAACATATACGTTGTTTTATTGTGTTGTTATATATGTCAGCGTTACTCATTATTATCATTCATCATTATCAACCCATATTCGGCTCACTGCTGAGCACGAGTCTCCTGTCTGAATGAGAGGGGTTAGGCGTTAATGATTTGGAAGCGTTCTGAGTTAACTTCGAAACGGATTGAAGTGAACATTAAGTGACACAAGCGATACAAGTGAACTCGGCTACGGTTTTAGACAAAGAATTGTCTGAAATTTCTGTATTATAATAATAATAAATTGGGCACTCAAATGTCCCGCAGCGGGAGGGTTGAAATTTTTTTATAAATTTTTAATAGTGTTTTATACTATTAAAAACTTTTAATAGTGTTTTGTATTATACTCGTATTTTTTGTTGTAACATTGTTAAAATATGAAAAAATGGAACAAATAAATAATAATAGTCTTTTTATTTCCATAAAGAATCATGTAACAGATGATGTGCATGCATGAAATAAAAAATTAATTTACAAAAGTAGTTAATAAAAATACAAATAAACATCTCTAAGGCAATAAACCAAAACTTTCATATATTTCAGTGTTGTAACAAATTTTTTTTTTTTTTTATTCTTTACAAGTTAGTCCTTTACTACAATCTCACCTGATGGTAAGTGATGATGTAATCTAAGATGGAAGCGGGCTAACTTGTTAGGAGGAGGATGAAAATCCACACTCCTTTCGGTTTCTACACGACATCGTACCGGAACGCTAAATCGCTTGGCGGTACGTCTTTGTCGGTAGGGTGGTAACTAGCCACGGCCGAAGCCTCCCACCAGCTGAAAGAAAGAGAAATAGTCAACATCTACGCGCTGTGCGTCATCATGTGTCGCATGAGGTTGCAGCGCCGCGCGAACCTGGCGCCGCACACCGCGCACGCGTGCGGCAGCTCGCCCGAGTGAGTGCGCTCGTGAGCAGCCAGACTGTGCCGGTGCTTGAAGCGCGCCGAGCACGACACGCAGCGGTGCGGCGAGCTGCTCGTGTGTGCCTTCGCGTGGCTCGCTAGACTCTGCTTCGTTGAGAACCTCTCACTGCAGAACTCGCAGGGGTAGGGCTTCTCACCAGTGTGAACTCTCATGTGTATCGCTAGACTTATTTTCTGTTTGAACTCCGCTTGACATATTAAACATGAGATCTTTTTGTCTGTATTATTATCACTTTGGTTTGTTTTATTTTTGTGCGTACGTTTGTGAGTTCTCAAACTCTTGCTGTGTTTGAACGTCGCTTTGCATTGATCGCAGTGGAAGGATCGTTCATCAGTGTGGGTTCTCATGTGGCTTTGCAAACTCTGTTTCACGGTGAACTTGGCGTCGCACAGTTCGCAGGAGAACGGCTTCTCGCCAGTGTGGGTTCTCTTGTGTACGGTCAAACCCTGCTTGTGGGTGAACCCTGCGTTACAAATGTCACAGTTGAAGGGTTTTTCACCAGTGTGGGTTCTCATGTGGCCCCCCAAGTTCTGCTTGTTGGGAAACTTCGCCTGGCATATATCACAGGTGTACGGTTTCTCGCCAGTGTGGCTTCTCATGTGTACTTTATAAGTCGTTTTTCGAACAAATGTTTTAGAACAATGTTCACACGAATATGTCTTGTCTCCGGAGTGAAATCTCGAGTGCATTGTCAAATCATACTTTCTTACAAACATAGCTTTACATATAGGACATACAAACGGCTTTTCACCTGAATGCACCTTCATATGATCAGTTAAATGGTGTCTCAAAGTGAATGTATGATCACATAGCGTACATACAAATGGCCGTTCCCCAGTGTGAGATCTCATGTGACCCGTTAAATCATATTTCCTTATAAACTTCGCATCACAAACGTCACAGAAGAATGGTTTCTCTCCTATATGTATCTTCATGTGTTCTGTTAAATTGTTCTTATGTCTGAAGCTAGACAGACACTGCTCACAGGCGAAGGGCTTCTCAACAGAGTGGATCCTCATGTGTCGCTCCAGTTTGTACTTGTATTGGAAGTGTGTCTCGCAGTGGAGGCAGGCGAACGGTTTCTGAGTGTGCGGGGTCCGGGCAGACTGGTGGGTGCTCGGTGAGGGGTCTGCAAGATAAAAGGTCTCTTGTATATTTGTCATCGCTTTTATATGTCAGCTCATACCCGCTACTGTAAGTTTTGCGTGAAAGAGTTCATACCATCTTTACAATCAGTTTTTTTGAAGCCTCAATAGCTCAACGGTAAGAGCAGTTGGCCTCATCACTGAGGGGTGGTGGTTCAATCCTCACCCCGTTGGTCTATTGTCGTACCCACTTCCGGCACAGTCTTTCCCGACTAGTTGGAGGGGAATGGGAATATTAGTCATATTATAAAAAATATGGCTAATATTCTTTAAAAAAAAAAAAAACCAATGTGCTAATCCAGGTCTATCTTCATTCCAAATTTCATCGATTTGAGCATAACCTAACATGTGACCTGTTCAGTTAGATCCCATGTGTGTAGTGTCTGTATGTACATTTTTAGTTTTTAAAGTTAGTTGAATTATTTTACAAAGTTTTAAGTTTAGTATATTCAGAGATTCAAGTTAGAGAGAGACCTATCTAAGATAAATTCTAAAAACTAAAAAAAAAGCTCAAAATTTCCAAAATAAAATTAAAATTGTTGTTATTGAGATAATTTACTCAATTCTGAATCAGATCAAATGTTTTACAAAATAAATGTAGGGCTTTTGACTCACTGACAAATATGAAATTGAATATACATATTACTTACAAGATGGTTGGTCGCTGAGAGGTGCTTCAATGTCTTCGACAGGTTCTGACTGTGAAACAATATACATTATGTACATTTACAGAAGCATCACATTTTTAGTATTTATACCTCAAAAGAAAAAAAACTAAACCCTTATCGAATCACTTGGATATCCCTCTTTCTGTCCCTTTATCAGTTTATCAAGACCCTAGGAAAACTATAACACAGTGCAATGTGTCGTCAAAGCTAAAGTGGCAATGGGAGGGGCATAAAGTTCAAAGAGCCAGTAAATATTGGGGTCTCAAGGTTCTGAAGAAAAATCTCAGGCATGCAGGTTCCCTCGCGATTTTTTCTTCACAGTTTGAGACACTTTATACATATTCGTCGTCATCAACCCATATTCGGCTCACTGCTGAGCTCGAGTCTCCTCTCAGAATGAGAGGGATAAGGCCAATAGTCCACCACGCTGGCCCAATGCGGATTGGCAGACTTCACACACGCAGAGAATTAAGATAATTCTCTGGTATGCAGGTTTCCTCACGATGTTTTCCTTCACCGATTGAGACACGTGATATTTAATTTCTTAAAATGCACACAACTGAAAAGCCCCAGACCGGATTCGAACCCACACCCTCCGGAATCAGATTATACGTATTGACATTTGATATTTAATTTTCTAGTTTGATATTTAATTTCCTAAAATGATAGTGACATGATAGCCTAATGGATATGACCTCTGTCTTCAATTCAAATGGTGTTGGTTAAATCTAGTCCAGTACATGCACCTTTCAATTATGTCATCATCATCATCATTATCAACCCATATTCAACATGGTACATATGGTACAACAATAGACCAACGGGGCGGGGATCGAACCACCACTCCTTGGTGATGAGGCTATACATATAGATGTGCGACACAACATATAAATACTTGTATAATGTATAAACACACCCAGACACTGGAAAACATCCATCATACAAATATTTTACAGTTGCAAGCTAGAACCCACTGCAGACAGAGCTAGAAAAAAAAAAAAAGAAGACAGCAGGGACACTCCCACTGCACCATGGGGCCTTCATGATAATGATTAATGCAATAAACTCACTTTTACACTATGTATCATCACTCGGTGACACAAGTCAGCATCTTGAGGCGACGTCACTTCATCTTCATTCTTTACGACATGCACTTCAGAGTCACATGGCTCTACTTTAACAGAAATTAACGGATCTAACTCTTGTTCAGTTTCAGAGTTATCTAGGCTATCGGGTTCCTCTTTGGGTTGGATGAAGTCGTCTATTTCTCCATTTTCTCTCTCATAAGTGACCTCCACATCTAGAAGTTCCTTCTTGGGTATGATCAAGTATTCTGTTGGAGAATTCTGCTGTGGTTCATCCATTTTTATGTTTATCTTTATATTGTAGGGTGTTTTACTGCTTCCTTCTGAACTGGGTGAATCTGTAAATTATGTACATGAATACATACACAGATTAAAGAATAGTAAGCAGATAGAGCGCACATATGGTTTGAGTCTCACCACGGCACTGTAGAACAGATTCACCGTCTAATAGACATCATTAGCAGAACTCTAGAAAGCAAAGTATTGTTCCTTAATACTGTTTGTTTAGTTGCAAGTCTATTATGAATAAAAAAAAAACTTTTTTCATTGATAAGTAAATAAATATCTTTGTAATTTCTGTAATTACATTTTTTTAATAAATATTTTTTTTTACATGTGTGAACCAAAATTTAATTTCTTAAAATGGACCTCAACCGAAACTAATTGGTGAACCCTTCAATATACTATCCCTTAAAGTGTCGCCATCCACGTTTAAGCCTGAGGCAAATGAGGCATACCTCATAAGCCTCATTAAACTGATAAACACGTCCTCATCTATACCAAAACAACTATGCTGGCATTTGGCAGGAATGCAGAAGAAATAATCTTATTAGGTCTCCAACATATTGAAACAAGTAAAAAAAGAAAACCGTACGATCAATGTATGATTTATTTTAAATAATAATGAAATAAATATGTTTATTTATTAGTTACCTTTAGTTTATTAGTAGTTTCTCAAGGTTTTTCCGAATCGACAGTTTCTTTGTTATTTGTGTCTATTGGACTACAATTTTTTAGTTACATCCATTTAATCGTAAATATTATTATTCTAAAACAATTTATAATTTAATTGATATAATTTCCTAATTAATAAAAATAGAGACTATTAAAATAAAATTTTTATTGTTACAGTTTCTACTAATTCAGCAGACGACAAATGAAGACTTCAATTCAATAGAACGTCAAATGTCACAAACACAAACGTCAAATACTGAACACAGACGACAAATGAAGATACTGAAGATGATTTTTTGTCACAAATTACAGACTAAATATAAAATATATCTTTTTTTTATTGGCTTTATGGCATACAGCGTTTTTGAGCTTACCAAAGAAACACTATAGCTCTGATACCTCAGAGTAAGAATATACCGGTATTAATTTTTCGCCTCCTTTTTATCAACTTGTACCGACTCGTAAATCTATGCTTTTTACACATGAGCATACAAGAATACTTTGTTGATTAAACAAATGCTCACAGCTGAGCTCGAGTATCAGAATGAGACTGGTTAGGCCAATAGTCCACTTCCAACACGCTGGCCCAATGCGGATTGGCAGACTTCACACACGCTGAGAATTAAGAAAATTTTCTGGTATGCAGGTTTCCTCACGATGTTTTCCTTCACCGTTTGAGACACGTGATATTTAATTTCTTAAAATACACACAACTTTCGAAATTCGAACCCACACCCTCCGGAACCGGAGGCAGAGGTCATATCCACTGGGCTACAACGGCTAATATACCAATATCTATTAAACCATTTTAGAATTTAAACTATCGTGAGTGTTATTCATATTAATTGATTATGAAACACGGCTAAAACTCACGTGATATTAGGTCGGAGTATGCCAGACTAGTTTTGAACCCATACGGGGCCCTTAGTCATGAGCTGGTTCTTGCATCGCGGCACGATCCAAACTTTGATCCAAACTTCGAAGCGGCTGCGCGACGCGCCGCTGCACGCATTGCGCGCTGGGAGAGGGGTTGAGTGGTGGGGAGTGAAGGTTCCGTTACACTCTCCGACGGTTCATTAATGTCATCCTCATCTCGCGGGAACCATTGATAATTCTGGATAAAATAAATTCTTGGTTCTTCCAGTGAAAGCCTCATTAAAATCAATTCAGCCGCTTTTGAGATTAACCTGGACAAACAGAAAGACAAAAAATCTTTAACTATTCGTGTTTTAGATGAGCGATTGAGAAAACATTTGTTTGGAAATTACAGACAGGCACTTCCGGTTTGGACCGACTTGTAAATGTATGATACAGGGTGTCCCGTAATTAATGGTACGTAAGAAAAATCCGTAAAAAAATTATAACTTGGTCACCCTAAGGATTTTTTTAAACTATTAAATTCAAATTAGTTTTATATAGTTAGGTGATGTATCTACCATTTGCGTTTTATCCATTAATTCCGGTACATAATTATGTATTGCTGTTTTTTAAATAAAAGTCTGTTTTTAGGAATGAGTACATTATAATAATTTTTTATTCATCAACACGTAATCAGGGCTGGCGCACTCCGTGTTTTAGCGCAAACGTACATGGTCGCGTTACCCTGGGGCGACTTAAACATACCCTATATTCAATGTATTATGTAATCTATGCTTAAACAGGCGAGTGTCGTCACTGTCGCCGCTCGGATCGGACGCTTTTGCACACGCTGCGCGACGTGCCTCGCCTTAGACCATTATTAATGGTCTAAGTGCCACGCCCGTTCGTCGTAATATTACTAACCAAAAAAAATAATAATGGCAAAAAATATTGTTGTGCATTTGGCTGTCTAAATAATAATAAGGATCGGAGACTCAAATTTTTCAAACTTCCAAAGGATGTAGGAAGGTAATGGAAAAAAATGTTTTAAAATAAAAATATATTTTTTGCACACGCTGCCTCGACGTGCCTCGCCCGTTTGTCGCTCATAATATTATCAACCAGAAAAAAAATAATGGGAAAAAATATTGTTGTGAATTTGGCTGTCTAAATAAGGGTCGGAGACAAACTTCCGAAGGATGTTGGAAGGTAATGAAAAAAATATATTTTAACTAGATACTTAAATAATATCTACCGAATAATTACTTTGGTTTTCTTGTTTATGTTAGGTATGTTATTAACGTTCAAGTACGTAGTTAGAATATATTATTTGTATTGTTCCATTGACACATTTCATAAATATTTTGCACGCAAAGGCAAGACATGTTTGGATCGAATAATTAATTGTATATTTAATATTATAACAAATGTAACCCATGTTTAGAGCAAATAAATACATTATTATTTTTCTCTCATTTATTTATTACTTCTTTTTTTTTAAATTTTTAACAATATAAGTATAAAATACAAAACATTATTAAAAATTTATAAAAAAAATTCACCCTCCCGCTGCGGGACATTTGAGTGCCCAAGCAACCGGTGGTCAGGGCTCCAGAGTGAGGAACCTCCTCACAATACACGCCGTCTCAAGAATCACTGCCTTTTGTATCCGACTCTTGATCCAACAGTTAAGCGAAAGCTTCTTAAGGTGTTGGTCGAAGCTTTTCGCTATAAGACCATTGACTGAAACAACTATCGGAACAATAATAGTTGACTCAACATTCCACATGGCGGTAATCTCGTGAGCAAGGTCCAAGTATTTTGATACTTTTTCCTTTTCGGCTTTAACCAGATTATCGTCATGTGGAACTGTAATATCAACAATTATTGCACGACGCACTGACCGATCGACTAGCACTATATCAGGTCTATTGGCTACAATATACCTGTCAGTGATAATCGTTCGGTCCCAGTAGAGCAATGCACTGCTATTTTCAAGAACTGACGCTGGGTCGTACCTATAGTAAGGCATCTCAAAATCGATAAGGTCATATTGAAGAGCAAGCTGTTGGTGGATTATCTTGGCTACTTGATTATGTCTGTGCAAGTATTCGCCGTTAGCAAGGTGAGAACACCCGGACACAATATGCCTGAGGGACTCCCCAGGACGATGACACGCTCGACAGATGTCTAGAGTGCCATCTTTCATAATGTGTTTCCGGTAGTTTCTCGTCTTTATAACTTCGTCCATAATTGCACAGACAAAACCCTCGGTTTCCCCAAAGAGGTCACCGAATTGCAACCAAGATACAGATGTTATTTGATCTACATCCGGCCCAGTAAGGGCCTTGTAGAATCGTCCATGCAACTCCTTGCTCTTCCATATTGCCACACGATCTGAGTTACTAATTACTATAGGCTTGCGCCAGTTCTCTTTGCCTAGGGATAGCGGGGTAAGTCCCTTATCCACTGCAACGACATCCTGAAACATACTCACATTCATCTTGAGAAAATGATCTCTGAGATTGCACACCTCACGATTATGGAGGTTCTTGGCGTTTAAGAAGCCACGTCCTCCACACTTGCGTGGGATGTACAATCTCATTACAGATGAACGGGGGTGATGCATCCGGTATGACGTCAGCAGTTTGCGGACTTTACAGTCCAGGGAATCCAGTTCGGTTTGAGTCCACTTTAGAATGCCAAAAGTGTATATGAGTAAGGGCATGACCCAGCTATTGAAGGCACGCACCTTGTTACCGCCTGATAAAAGACTTTTGAGGACTTTTTTCAGGCGGCCAAAGAAGCGATCCTTCACTACCTGTTTCATATTCCCTGTCTCAATACCAAGTGCTTCTGTCATTCCAAGGTATTTATAGGTCTCGCCTTCAAGGAGTGATCTGAGAATGATAGTTTCTGAAATAACTATATTCTCGGAGCTCACTATCCTTCCTCGCTCTACATTGATGACCGCACACTTGTCTACATCAAATTATTATTATTATTATACATTATTATTATTATTATGGTATAGTTAGATACTTAGCTACCTCCCAACCAATTTTCGTTTATAAAGTTATTAATATACCTATTAATGTAAGTTTATATACATTATATACAGTATAGGTAGGTAGGAATTAGAAATGCTCCGAGTAACAATTTTGGCAAGTAACGAGTACCGAGTTTTACTCGGTTCAATTATTTTACAACCGAGTACTCGGCCGAGTAACTCGGTTCAATCGAATTCCCATTTCGCGCGCGTAAACAAGTATTAATTCAATTCAAAATTGTTTATATCAAGTAGGCTTAGTTTACAAGCACTTATGAAAGGTTGACTTTGACTATTTGCAGTGACTACCACCCAGCTCGGAAGGCGCAGTCTCCTGTTGAGAAAAGAGGGCGAGAAACTCTACAGTT
Source organism: Bicyclus anynana (assembly GCF_947172395.1). Taxonomy (NCBI): domain Eukaryota; kingdom Metazoa; phylum Arthropoda; class Insecta; order Lepidoptera; family Nymphalidae; genus Bicyclus; species Bicyclus anynana. Next base: position 220,295 of record NC_069109.1, read on the forward strand.
GCTCTTCTTAACTAAGGTGATAAACTATACTTTGTTAGTATACTAACAAAATATACTTGGCATTCACCGACCGAGTTATTCGGCCGAGTACGAGTATCATAAAATCCGACTAATACGCCGAGTACCGAGTATCAACCGAGTACTCGGCCCATCACTAGTAGGAATGTTTTAACGCCTATTTGTATTGTATAGTTATTTATACCTTCCCGTATACTCGTAGTCTAGGCTAGGACCAATCATTCTTATATTAAGTATACTTATTCTTAAAGAAGTTTAGTTTCATATACAATATACTTAGTTACGTATGTTGTAGACACATCTTCGTAGAGTACCTATCATAGGGCAAACAGTGTAAAATATTTCAAACTTTTTTGCATTACGTAATGTGGTTAAATATGTAAAAAGTTGTGTTGATGTATTGTTAGTCCAATTAATGACGAACGCACTACTTTTTTATTTTAAGTATTTTTTATTTGAAGACAACCCTCACGTTGTTTGAGCAGATGTAATAAAAATATAAACTGTAGGTAAATAAAACAGTTCGCTAATAATTGTGTTCGAACTGAATGGGGATGATGACTAGGTTTGAATATATTGATTTTTATGATACATTCGGGTAAATAAGGTCAATGTTAACTAATTTATACATAAAAAGCAAAGATTGACTGAATATTTGCAAAATAAATGAGATTATAAAATTTCAAAATCTATTAATTTTTTTTTATCGTAATTTGATGAAAATTCATACAGTTTTACCATCCTTACAGTAAATGTGACATTTTTTAATAGTTCAACTATACACATAAACGCACAAATAACAAAGATATTAGTAATTTTGTTTAAACGCCCATACAAATCTAACGATCATAATGTACCTACGACGTCATTAATTCACACCATTTTGTATGGAGCGTTTTTCAGGGATCGCAAATCTGACCCTTTAAATCCCTGTAGCTCCGAAAGTAATGATCGCAGATACCCTGTTACTTTTACAAAATTGCTTTACTATTAGCATACTCTTAATTTATATACAATTTCAAAAACTGTCATCATCCCTAATTGAGTCGTAGAGAGAGTCGCTATTTATTTTAATGGCGTTGCGGAGTGAATCTTCTGTACTTGAGCATATGTTGGCTGTGACTTACGAGTAATTCTCAGACCCCTGACGACGTTGTGTACCCTCATATGAGTCGACAGACTGCGTTTATGTGGGAACCGACCTTTGCATATTTCGCAACAAAATGGCTTCTCCCGGGAGTGCATTCTCAAATGCCTCAACAGATTCCACTTCTCCCGAAACTTCGCCTCGCACATGTCACAAGAGAGATTTTTCTCCCCCGTATGCACTTTCATGTGGGTAGTCAAATTGGATTTCTGTATAAAACTGGCTTGACACACAGTACATGAAAATGGCCTCTCTCCCGTGTGTGTTCTGTGGTGTATGGTCAAATGGGCTTTATATTTGAATTTATTATCACAAAAATCACAAGAATACGGCGTTTCGCCGGTATGCGACCGGAAGTGGGTCTTCAATTGACCTTTCAATTTGAATTTGGAATGGCAAACGTCGCACGCGTACGGCTTTTCGCCCGTGTGCGTTCTGACGTGAGCTGTCAGTTGACTTTGGAATGGAAACTTCGCGTCACACCAGTCGCAGCCGAAAACAAAGGACGTTTTGGATTTGTGCGTCTTCAAATGGCTCGAAAAACTGACGCTATCGGTAAACTTTTCAGCACAAGTGTCGCAAACGAACGGTTTGCTCCCTCGGTGTGCGCGTGAATGGACAATGTAGTTGTATTTCCTGGAGAACTTCGCCGGACACGTGTCGCAGGCGAACGGTCTCTCGCCCGTGTGTGTACGCATGTGCACAATGTGTGCACTGTTGCTTTTGCACGATTTTGCACAAACATTGCACTTGTATTCTTTCTTCTGTTTGGGGATTTGCAACTCTTTCGACGAGGTGTCTGAAAAGAAAAAAATAGTAACAATTAACATAACTAATTTAAAGTAATTAAAAAAAACTTGAACCTCTCAAGTTTTTTTTAATTATTTTAAATTAATAAAGTGAAGTTCGCTATCGCAATCTCTACCGCAATTCGCTATCGCAATCGCAATCGCTATCGTTACAGCTATCATCATTCATCGCTAGCTTGGAGCTCACCAGCTATCTCTAGGTCACGGACAAATATAGCAAAAACATTACCCTCCTTACGCAGTCGGGTAAATAGTGTCGGTTCAATTATTAGTCTTAATTTTTCCCGTCTAGCGGGAGTATGGTAGGGTAAGTGTAGGGGTAGGGTACTTGTAGAAGTAGGGGTAAGTTAGTAGTAGGGTAGGGGTAAGGTACGTGTAGAAGTAGGGTAGAGTAGAAGCAGGGTAGCGATAGGGTAGAAATAGGGTAGGGTAGGGGTAGGATAGTGGCAGGGTCTGTGTAGGGTAGCGGTAGGATGGGAGTAGAATAGGGTAGGGGTAGAGAATGAGTCAAAGCAAAGCTTGAACGGGTTTGCTAGAATTGTTATAGATAATATAGATCAAATGCCACATTAAAGCGCCGCGTCGTTTCAACGGACGACAGACAGTACTCTTATTTATATGAATTATTGAGAATGAATGAATGTGTGCAAGCCTCAATAGCCTCCATAGATCAATGGTATGGATAATGGATTCATCACCGAGAAAGGGTGCTGGTTCAATCCCCACACTGGACTCTGTTGTATCCACTCCTAATACAGTCTTCCCGACTAGTTGGAGGGGAACAGGAATATATTTAAAAAATATGGCAAATATTATTTAAAAAAAGGGCCAACTTGTAAAGAATAAAAAAAAAACTCAACCTTTAACAAAGAAATACCAGCGCTTACCAGGTACTGGGGCAATGTCTTCAGAGACTTTCTCTTCACATGGCTCACACTGAAACCGAAACAGGGAAATAAAATATAATTATGCTAAAATTAGAAATAGGGAAAATGAGATACATGTCAAATACAGCCGGGCTAGCATGGGCAAGGGATAAAATTTTTATCCACCCATTATATCCACTGACTAAGGATATAAATCCACCCGTCATAGCATGGCCACAAGGGAAAGACAAATTAATCCCCGATTGACATTACGCGTGGAGATCTTTTCCTCGACTATGGCATATGGAGTGGATAAAATGATATACTTTGGGACTTTTGACATTTAAACGCGATAAATTTATCCCTGTGAAGTTGATGTGGGGATAAAACTTTACTTAAAAAAACAATTATGTCTCGCATGTTTTGGTCTTTAACAATTGCTTCGCAATATGGGGTAGGGTAGGGGTAAGGTAGGGGTGGGGTAGGGGTGGGGGTGGGGGGTTAGGGGCGGGGTAGGGGTGGGGTAGGGGTGGGGTGGGGTAGGGGTGGGGTAGGGGTGGGGGTGGGGTAGGGGTGGTGTAGGGGTGGGGTAGGGGGGGGAGGGGTGGGGGGTAGGGTTGGTGTAGGGGTGGGGGAGGGGGGGTTAGGGGCGGGGTAGGGGTGGGGTAGGGTTGGGGTAGGGGTGGGGTAGGGGTGGGGTAGGGTAGGGGTAGGGTAGGGGTAGGGCAGGGGTAGGGTAGGGGTAGGGTAGGGGTAGGGCAGGGGTAGGGTAGGGGTAGAGGTAAAGAAGGGTAGAGTAGGGATAGAGAATAAGTGCACTTATGTCAAAACGAAGCTTGACCGGGTCCGCTAGTATGATAGATACTATAGATACCTACTACAAACCACCGCAAAAAACAATCACCAAACAAAACAATGCCAACAGAAAACAGATAAATAATATGCACAAAAAAACCAAATATTATCAAATTTACGTTTATTTCGGACTATTAATATACCTAATGCCAATTTATAAGATATATACAAATGGGTTGACAAGTCTTTCCCTCCGTTTATCCACCGGGGATATTATATCCACCGACGTGCCCATGCGCGGTGAGTGGATAAAACGAGTGTGGGGGATAAACGTTTTATCCTCTCCCCGTGGATAAATTTCTCCCTTGCCCGTGCTAGCCCTGCAGGTATAGGTAAATAATACAAGCTAGAAACAACAAGCAGTTTGAAAATACTGAGACAGAATATTTTACAACATTTAGAGTAATAAAATAATAATTTAAAAAAAAATAATGAAAAAATTTAACTGACTTCAAAGACTTTCAGTTATTTTGTTTTTAACACAAATCAATTTTAATGAAAATGAAATGGGACCAATCTGGAAGAATAATCTTTCCAAAAAAAGTATTTTCAAAATTGGTTAATAAATGATGAAGTTATGAGGTTACAAACATTAAAAAAAACATACGCGTTCAATTGAGAACCTCCTTCTTTTATTAAAAGTCGGTTAATAATATAAAATAAAAATTAAATATAATTTAATAAAAATGACACTGCACTGGGCAAAGATATTTTTTGAAAGCTGGACTCAAATCCAGGACTTAACTCCACTGGGCCAAATGGGTAAGTAGTAGTAGCAGTAGTAAGTAGTAGTAGTAAGTAGTAGTAGTAGTAAGTAGTAGTAGTAGTAAGAAGTAGTAGTAGTTAGTAGTAGTAGTAGTAGTAGTAGTAATAGTAAGTAGTAGTAGTAGTAGTAAGTAGTAGTAGTAGTAGTAGTAATAGTAAGTAGTAGTAAAAATGACACCTGCCACCCGTCGGGAATGACATGTTTTTTTCCACTCAACTAAATATAATTTTAATAATTTAAAGAAATACAATAAATAATTCAAATAAAATATAAATTATCATCAATATCACAAGTGAATAATACGATGAACCCAAATAAGATAAAACATGCGACGTGGAGGCGGCAGAACGAGCGCACAAATCAAGAACTATGAATCGTCGTCATCATCGCCGTCGTCGCCGGAGGAATTTAAAACCCCGCCAACATCTGCGGGGGATGTGACACCCACTCCGGTTCGGAGGACTCATCGGGGTGTCACCACACGGCGGCGGCAACAACAACAGCAACAATACCAGCAGCAGAGTGACGACGATATACTACCGGAGAGCTTGGGGCAAGTGGAGCTGCGGGCTCCAGTGAGTGCTCCCGCTACCGGTGGTATAGTGCGCCGCATGAGATGGTCTCGTCCACTCAATGAGAGCGTCATGCGTGCGTACTATGGGGCAACAGAGGGGGGAACTAACCTTACTGCGTACCGGTCAAGGATGTTGTCTATGTTTCAGACTCTTGAGCCAACAGTGACCGTGACTGCGCAGCGACTATCGGATCAGGTGCGAACTATTATTGTTCCGATAGTTGTTTCAGTCAATGGTCTTATAGCGAAAAGCTTCGACCAACATCTTAAGAAGCTTCCGCTTAACTGTTGGATCAAGAGTCGGATACAGAAAGCAGTGATTCTTGAGACGGCGCGTATTGTGAGGAGGTTCCTCACTCTGGAGCCCGGACCACCGGTTGCTTGGACACTCAAATGTCCCGCAGCGGGAGGGTGAATTTTTTTTTATAAATTTTTAATAATGTTTTGTATTTTATTATACTTATATTGTTAAAAATTTAAAAAAAAAAGAAGTAATAAATAAATGAGAGAATTAAAAAGTAGTAGTAGTAGTAATAGTAAGTAGTAGTAGTAGTAGTAGTAAGCAGTGATAGTAGTAAGTAGTAGTAGTAGTAAGCAGTAGTATTAAGTAGTAGTAGTAGTAAGTAGTAGTAGTAGTAAGTAGTAGTAGTAGTAACAGTAAGTAGTAGTAGTAGTAGTAGTAGTAGTAGTAGTAGTAGTAAGCAGTAATAGTAGTAAGTAGTAGTAGTAAGTAGTAGTAGTAGTAAGTAGTAGTAGTAGTAAGCAGTAGTAATAAGTAGTATTAGTAAGTTGTAGTAAGTAGTAGTAAGTAGTAGTAGTAGTAAGTAGTAGTAGTAGTTGTAGTAAGTAGTAGTACTGAGTAGTAGTAGTAGTAGCAGTAGTAAGTAGAGGTAGTGATAGTGAATAGTAGTAGTAAGTAGAGGTAGTGAATAGTAAAAGTAGTAAGTAGTAAGTGGTAGTAGTAGTAGTAATAGTAAGTAGTAGTAGTAGTAGTAGTAGTAAGCAGTAATAGTAGTAAGTAGTAGTAGTAGTAAGTAGTAGTAGTAGTAAGCAGTAGTATTAAGAAGTAGTAGTAGTAGTAGTAGTAGTAAGTAGTAGTAACAGTAAGTAGTAGTAGTAGTAGTAGTAGTAGTAGTAGTAAGCAGTAATAGTAGTAAGTAGTAGTAGTAGTAAGCAGTAGTATTAGTAAGTAGTAGTAGTAAGTAGTAGTAGTAGTAAGTAGTAGTAGTAGTAGCAGTAGTAAGTAGAGGTAGTGATAGTGAATAGTAGTAGTAAGTAGAGGTAGTGAATAGTAATAGTAGTAAGTAGTAAGTGGTAGTAGTAGTAGTAATAGTAAGTAGTAGTACCCTACTTTCACATGTAATATGAGTAATAGTAGTACATAAAAAAATATATAAATATCCTACTTACTTTGATGAACACAATGGCATATTGAGTGGAAGCTGACGTCTCAACCGGTGACAGCTGGCTCTGTGTGACGTCACCCACTGTCACTGCAGTCGTTGCACCCACTGTCACTGCAGCATTGACTTCATTATTTAATGTAATAGTAGACTCTTCTGTAGGAATGCTTCTGTCGGTATCAAGTGAGATTTCTACTTCGTCAAGTCTTTCTACTTTAGGAACAACAAGGAATAGTGATCCTGAAGATTTGACTTGGTCTTCCATCTTGAAATAATATTTTGTCTATGATCTTTCTTTTTTGGTTGTAAAAGATGTCTTTCTTGTCTATGATCACTCTTGACTGATCATATTTTTATTAATTTCTTATGTGATTCTATCTGTAAATAAAATAGTAAGTAGTATTTTTCCATTTATTTATTTATGTCTAACTTTAACTATTATCATAATAACTTTTAATAGTATCTGGAAATAATATATTTATTTAATCAAAATGAAACATAGCCATATCAAACATGCTACATAGAGATGGAAAGGAACTCTGTTGAGATTCATTTGATCAGATTATGATCGAGAAACTGATCTCCGATAGACAAAGGAAAGAGAAAAAAAAAAAGTTGTATTGTGTTTTAGTATTTTCAGTATATTGTTGAATTTGTTATTTAGCCACAATATAAATCATAATTTGGTGATACATGAATCCTGATGACAGACAATTAGTGATGGTCAAAAATGCATAAAGATAAGTTGAAACGATCTTTTTTATCTTGTCTATCTGTTGTGTTGAATGCCTAAAAATTACTGAATAAATGATTTTTTTTTTACTAAAACATTACTGATTTGTTGTTTTTCACATTTGTATGGAAGATGACTACTATTGTTTCATTCAGATGATTATATATTACCAGATACATATTTATTGATTTAATGTTAGTTCCTTTTATTCAGATAGTTGCCTGGTAAAGATGGTTAATAAGCGATAAGGCTGCCTTTTGTAAACAATAGGTATTTTTCTCTATTACATGTGATATCTTATCTTAAAATAAATGGTAAATAAACAATTAAAGAAATAAATTATTACCAATAATTCAAAATCCATGAAGTTATAATTAATGTGGAAAATCTTTCTAATAATATTTCTTCTTCTTAATAAACTATTTTAAATTCAGAAAACATATCTTTGTATAACTAAGCTAAAACATTAATAATTATAAATTTACTTTTTCACTATTTTGATATTTTTCACTGAAATCACAACTAAAATTAAATTATTTTACTCTTTGACTGAAATTGAAAATGAAAAGCACAGACGACAAATGAAGATGAAAAGTGGAGTGAATGTGAATCACAGAGTACTTTTTATATATGATGTGAATGAAAGAAATCCAAACAAAAAGCGACCGAAAACGTTGGACATAGCAGCGACATTATTTCCGCATACGAAATATTTTTGAATTAAAGTCAGTCAAATGGAGATTTTTGATTTTAAGTTTTTTTTCATCGAGGTAAATCAATTACTTACTTTAAAAATATTTGAAGAAACCAATTGAGCAAAAAATAAAGAAATTTGCGGAAATGGTAGCGCTGCTATGTCCAACGTGTATGTTCCTTGACTTCTTCTTGGAGCATATATTCTTTGGGTCTGTTTCATTTATCGTAGTCTGTGGTGTATCTATTAAAATCTGTCATATACTTACTCTACTCTTTGCTGTGTCTGGTCTGTGGTTAAAAATTTGTCAACATCAACAACGGTGCTGATTTTATTTTGCGAATTTCATAAAAAAAAAATACTTATTTGTTCGTAGTTATTATTATAAATATCTAAATAACTATCATCGTGATCAGTTTACGCAGTTAACATCATCGTGTGAACAGTAAGTGCGCGGGTTTTTACGTATAAAGTAACATGTGTAAGGCGCATGAGGTCATCGACATGACCCTCATTCCAGATTTAAATTTTATAAAAAATATAAAGGTACTAATGCAGGAGTAAGGACTAAGGAGTTTATATTTTAAACCAATAATTTAAAGCGAGTGCGAATTTTATAATTCATCATTATCAGCCTATTTTGACGGCCTCCTACTTAATAGAATACTTTCACGGTCTTCCAGTGCAATTGGCGATTTTATTATGGTGATAAGTTAATTTCATTTCAACATTATACCCTTGTTGGAATCTTTATGACGTCTTGGAAAATTGGAAATCTACTGTGGGTGTCTCTACACGCGCAGTAGGTCGGAGGAAGGCCCGCGCGAGGTTAGGTCCTGCCCCCGCCCGCCCACGTTACCGTTGATACCGAAAATCTTGCCTGTCTGCTGTTAATGATAATGACCAGGACCAATGCCTTAACATGCTCTCCAAGGCACCGGGGTGACGCCACCAACTTCCTAACTCGGGGCTCAGAATTTTTGACTACTGTAGGTCATAGTGTTGGTGGACCCCCTACCAAGTGAACTGATGACATCAAGCGAGTTGCAGAGATTCGTTAGATGCAGGCGGCTCAGGATTGTGATGTTTGGAAGTGCCTACAAAAGGCCTATGTCCTGCAGTGGACGTCCATCGGCTGATATGATGCTGAAATAGTTACTAAGGCTTTCACTGATGATATGAGCGTGGTGTTTCAGTTGTGTTGAGCTGGTCATCATGGAGCAGGTGCTGCAGCAGGTGGCACAGACGGTGGAGCGGCAGCTGGACAATGAGCTGGACAGGTACCTTCTCATTTTACTTCTTTGATCATCTTTGTACTCATAACAGCATTAACAAAACGCTTATGGAAAATAGCGACAATCCATTTGTGAAGCATTACATTTGCTTAAGGAGGATGATGATGAAGATAATGAAGATTCACAAATGGTATATACTATTGAAAAAAAAAGAAACTAAATATCACGTGTCTCAAACTGTGAAGGAAAAACATTGTGAGGAAACCGGCATATATGAGATTTTACTGAGAATTTGTGTGAAGTCTGTCTATCCGCATTAAGCCAGCATGAGTTGTTAATGATGAGATACTATTGTAACTAACATATATTATAATTTTGTTTTAAGTATGTTATCCATGTTAGTGGGTAGTAGAGTAAGGGTAAGGCAGGGTAAAGTATACTTAGCTTACCCTACCTAGGTGAGAGTAGGGTAAGGTAGGGGTAGAGAGTAGGGGTTTGTAGATATCTGCTAAAAATGGATTTTGTGATGTACAGATTAAGGAGGGCTAAGGACGGTGCCTTTTTGTATAATATGTCTATCTATTTGTTTTGTTTCTGTTATATTGGTGGACAAATAAAAGTGTAAATAAATAAACAATCTCTTATCTGAAACTTTACCTCGTTATAATAGTAGTGTATTACTTGCAGACTTGTTACTCATTAATTATTTTACTTATTACTCGTTTCTTAGAGCACAAAAGCTAAAGTGTAGATAGGTTGGCCATATCGCTACAGATCAACGATGGACTCACTCCACAACCATATGGCCAGGTCCAGGAGGAAAACAAAGTGTAGGGCGTCCAAAATCCTGTTGGTGTGACGACCTTATACATTAGTTGGAAAACAGTGGAGGTTCATGACAAAAGACAGAAATAAGGGGAGGCCTATACCCTATATAGCCGTGATAGCCCAGTGGATATGACCTCTGCCTCCGATTCCGGAGGGTGTGGGTTCGAATCCGGTCCGGGGCATGCACCTCCAACTTTTCAGTTGTGTGCATTTTAAGAAATTAAATATCACGTGTCTCAATCGGTGAAGGAAAACATCGTGAGGAAACCTGCACACCAGAGAATTATCTTAATTCTCTGCGTGTGTGAAGTCTGCCAATCCGCATTGGGCCAGCGTGGTGGACTATTGGCCTAACCCCTCTCATTCTGAGAGGAGACTCGAGCTCAGCAGTGAGCCGAATATGGGTTGATGACGTCGATACCCTATAAGGGATCCTTATAATTTTAAAACAAACTTAAATTAATACTACAAAGTAAAATAAATAAGTAAATAAATAAAACAATGTATTGCTAAAACTAACAAACTAAATAATAGAAACATTAAATGTACTAACACTAGATTTAAGAAAACTATTGTAACACTAGAGTATAAGGAAAAATAAAAGGCTTTATTATTATTATTATTATCACTTGCAGGCTCGATGCACTGGACAACAGCGACCTGGAGGCTATCCGGCAGCAGCGCATCGCAGAGATGAAGCAGCGCGCCAAGCAGAAGCAGGAGTGGCTCGCCATGGTGGGTACACCGGCTGCTGTCGTTATAATATCTATCTTGGCTCTGGTCTGGTGGTACTGTGATATTACAAGTAGTAGCGACAGTGATTGTACCATTATTTTGTGGAAACACCTTGAGAGTAGGTTTAAGCGATCCGTTTAGAATGCATCCACACTCACCTTCCCTGTTTGACATGTTCTCCATGCCCACACTAAACAATTTGTGATAAACAATAATTACAACACCAAACATTATCAATAATTACAACATAAAACATTATTGCACAAAATTACATACGCGACTGGCAGCGTGACGGTGTCTACGCTGCCTAACAAACAACTGAGCTCAAGTCATCGACACCTATCTTCCCTGTTTGACATGTTCTCTATGCCCACACTAAACAATTTGTGATAAACAATAATTACAACACCAAACATTATCAATAATTACAACATAAAACATTATTGCACAAAATTACATACGCGACTGGCAGCGTGACGGTGTCTACGCTGCCTAACAAACAACTGAGCTCAAGTCATCGACACCTATCTTCCCTGTTTGACATGTTCTCTATGCCCACACTAAACAATTTGTGATAAACAATAATTACAACACCAAACATTATCAATAATTACAACATAAAACATTATTGCACAAAATTACATACGCGACTGGCAGCGTGACGGTGTCTACGCTGCCTAACAAACAACTGAGCTCAAGTCATCAATTACCCTCTTATACCAACACTGATACCTCCCCTCTACAATATCATAATTTGAATACCACCTGTAATTGAGGAACTTGTAACATTAGGCATCAGACTCTACTAGTTACCATCCTACTAAAACAGGCAAATACTTTTGACGGCCTCCGTGGCGCAGTGGTATGCGCGGTGGATTTACAAGACGGAGGTCCTGGGTTCGGTCCCCGGCTGGACCGCTCGAGGTTTTCTTAATTGGTCCAGGTCTGGCTGGTGGGAGGCTTCGGCCGTGGCTAGTTACCATCCTACCGACAAAGACGTACCGCCAAGCGATTTAGCGTTCCGGTACGATGTCGTGTAGAAACCGGAAGCTTCCATCTTAGACTGAATTATCACTTAGCATTAGGTGTGATTGTAGTCAAGGGCTAACTTGTAAACAATAAAAAAAAAAATACGTCAGACAAGAGAAAGAGCAATGATGCTAAATATTACTAGGATCATACTTTACTTTCTGAATCTCTCCAGGGTCACGGAGAGTACTCGGAGCTGTCCGACGAAAAGGAGTTCTTCACTGTATGCAACAAGAGCGAGAATGTGGTGTGCCACTTCTACCGCGACGACACGCCGCGCTGCCGCATAGTGGACAAGCACCTCAGGATCCTCGCCGCCAGACACGTGGAGACGAGATTTGTGAAGCTTAATGTGGAGCGAGCACCGTTCCTGACAGGTAACGTTTGACATTATCTATATATTATATATAAATAAAAATGAATTGCTGTTCGTTAGTCTCACTAAAACTCGAGATTGAACAGATTTATCTTATCTTGGTCTTCAAATGTTTGTGGAGGTATAGGGAAGGTTTAAAAGGTGTGAAAAATTAGAATAATTTCTGGTGATATCATAAAAACAACCCCTTTCTAGTCAAGTGTTAGAGAAGGGACAGAGAAGTGCACTTTTTTTATTCTTTACAAGTTAGCCCTTGACTACAATCTCACCTGATGGTAAGTGATGATGCAATCTAAGATGGAAACGGGCTAACTTGTTAGGAGGAAGATGAAATCCACACCCCTTTCGGTTTCTACATGGCATCTTACTGGAATGCTAAATCGCTTGGCGGTACGTCTTTTTCGGTAGGGTGGTAACTACCTATGGCCGAAGCCTCTAGCCAAACCTGGACCATTTAAGAAAACTCTATTGTCCCAGTCGGGGATCAAACCCAATCCACCGCGCCTACAACTGCACTACTGAGGCCGTGAGACAGAACCTTCATCGTTGTAGGTAACATAGGACTGAAAAAGAAATTAAATTAAATTGTTGAATAATAATATTGTATTGTCGTGTCCAGCTCGTCTCAAAGTGCGGATCATCCCCACCATCATGCTGATCAAAGGCAACAAGACCACAGACTTCATCGTGGGCTTCACAGAGCTGGGCAACCGGGACGACTTCACCACTGAGATACTGGAGTGGAGGATAGCTAGGTATAACTTATAGTAATATCTTGTGGCTTCGCTTCTAAGGGTGTAGGTTCGAATCTGGCCCGAACATGCACCTGTAACTTTTTAATTATGTGCATATACCTGTATATGCACATAATTAAAAAGTGCTCGTGAGAAGTTCCCATTACTTAGGGCTATATTCTTTAAAGAAAATTAATTTAAAATGTTTACGGAACTTGTGTTCTTAAATGAATATTTTCAGAGTAAATAATATTTCTTTTGTAAATAGATCTTAAAGGGTGAATATTATATCGCATCTTTATAATAATGATGTAGCGAAACTTATTCATTGATAAACATCATGAAGTAGCTTACTAGTGAAGTGCGGAGTGCCAGTTGCTATATCTCGTCGCTGTCGTCAAAATGTAGTGTAGTACATAACTGTCATCATCATCTTAACTTGTCATTGAATAAAAAACATTTTTTTTTTCGTTTTACGCTAGCGGACGCCCGCGACTTCGTCCGTGTGGAATTTAGTTTTTCACAAATCCCTCGGGAACCATTCTATACTTATATCTTAATACCAAATTTCACCTAATTCGGTTCAGTAGTCGAGGCGTATATCATCAAAATCATCAGTTTTTGCAAATCTCGGGAAACCATGAATTTTTTCGGGATAAAAAGTATAAGCTTATGTGTTAATCCTGAGTAAAATCTTTTTCCATTCCAAATTTCAGCCAAATCGGTTCAGTAGTAGCGGCGTCAAAGACAACTAACATCCAAACATCCATACAAACTTTCGCGTTTATAATATTATAGTAGGATAAAGGCGTGTTTACATGGATAGTCGGAATTATTTGAATTACTTTGTATGAAAACATTAAAAGTTTTGTTTTTTAGTTAAAATAATTAATTATGCAGTTCAGCTCCTATAAGTGGTCTTACACCCGTCAACACCCTGTATAAATAACAAAACAAACTAAATTAAAAAGATATTTTAAGAATAAATAAAATGAGAATAATGCTATAGAACTTTGGTCAGAATTAAAGTAACGTGTGTACTCCTGTCTCCAGATCCCAGGTGGTGGAGTACTCCGGAGACCTGACAGTTCCTCCGGCTGAAGCCAAGAAGCAGCGGGCTCTGAACATCCAGGCCAAGAAGGCGGTCCGGGGAAGAGCTGACAGTGACTCTGATCTGGACAGCGACTAACATCATCATCATCAACCATAATCACTATCGTCATCATTCAAATCCTCAATAGCTCAACGTTAAAGGAGTTGGACTCATCACCAAGAGGTGGTGGTTAGAACTGGACTATTGTTGTGCCAACTCCTGACACAGTGTTTTCCTAGTAGTTGAGGAATGGGAAATTTGGTCATATTTGAAAGATATGGAAAGTATTAAAAAAATCACCATCGTCATCTTCATCATCATCCATCATCATCATCCATCACCATCATCTTATTGGCCTAGAGGCATAGCATTCACTGTCAACCATTATACAGGATTTTTTTTGTTGTGTTAATTTTTTTGGTGGTTCTCTATTATTGAAAATCATTTTACCTTTAGCAGTTCTCTTTATGAAAATTATTTAAAAAAAATAGTCTCATCATCATCATTTCTTCATCAAATCAAAAATTGTAAACAATTTTCAAATCCATTCCAATTGATAATTTTTTTTTTAATTTGTCTAATCTAAATAATTGCTTATTAATTATGATTTAGAAATCCAAATTTTTAATGTTTAGCTTATAATGAGTGCATCATCATCATCACTACACTACAACTAGGACTTGAGTTGTAAAATGAAAAAACAAACAATAAACTATGTCTACTTTAAAAATGCTAGATCCTTATGCTGTAAAGTTATAAAAAAAAAACAATCTGAACAGGGTAGAGAACCACGTTTTCTAACTTCTAACCTGGTGGCTAAAACAGGAACTAACTTCACATCCATTCTCGGGTCGCCATTTTGATTTTATTTTTATTTAGTTTAGTTTGCTGTCTAATCTGTTGTTTACAGTAAATTGTATTGTTTTTTTCGTTTTGTAGTTATAAACTGCATAAATAATGCGTAAAGCAATAAGAAGTGCACAAAACTTGATACTAAAAGCGCGACAACAGCGACATCCTCACTGAACTAAATAAGTTTGTGGCACTTTATCATAATTATTTAGGCTTTGCCTTTGTATTTTAAAGAATACTCAAGAATTAAATATGACTAGACACATTCTATGGTCACCAATATTTCTGTCCCATAGAGATAAATTGGAAAAAGTGATAAATTTAATTCGAGAAACTACTGTACTGTATTGTGTAGACTATTTATACAGTACAATACTGTAATTTAAAAGCGTGAAAAGCTAAAAGCCAGTTAGCCTGTAATCTTTCACACATCTAACTTTATTTATCTGTTTTCAATGAGCTTATTGCTTGATGTGATATAATTCAATTTGTATTTTGGAAAGGCTTGTATTTTATGATATGGGTCCAGCTGACATAAGTGTTTCTTTCATGTGTTTTAGGGATTTTTGAAAGAAATAATTTAATATTTTATTATGAGACATATAACTAACTATTAATTTATATTATAAAATTATAGTATTGTATTTAAATTGTAAAAGTGCTAGTGCGTTTTTATTATTAATAATTATTTTTAATTTTTTTTATATAGTTGTTTTATTTTTAACCCATGACTGTTTTACCTGAAGTTTTTGTTTGTGATTCTATTTATGCATGTTCGACGGTTTTCAATTATTTAATAACCGTTAATCAGCTTTTATAATAGCTTCTGCTCCAGCCCACATTAGTGCTTTCTGCTGCGTTGCAACGATCAACCCATTGTACGGTAAAAAGCGTTGCGATGACGTACGAAGTCCCAGTGATAGAGGACGACGCACGCACCCAGTCAGTCTCAACAATGGATAGAAACGAGTGAAACTCCGTCGTAGCATGTAGTAATGGAACATCGTTGAAACGTCGCTGCGACGATGCACGCACCCAGTCAAGTCAGTCTCAACCATAGAGTAGAATGGTCTCAACCATAGATTTACGATTCGGTACAAGGTGGATAGAAACAAGTGAAACTGTCCGTCGTAGCATGGAGCAATGGAACATCATTGAAACGTCGCTGCGACGGTGCAGTTTTAAGTAGACGATGCACAGTGGCATAGTGGTGTAACGCGCTGATGAGACAGTATCATGGTTATGGACGTTCTGTTTTATAAATTAATTCAAGTTTCAACACAAACAGTTTCGCATTGATCTACACCTAGATTAATGTTCATAAGTCTAAATATATGAAAAGAATACCCAAGCGTTCCATGTTATTAAATGAATTGTATCAATATCAACTTTGAACGTTTCTTTGTTGGTCAAAATTGATCAAATTCTTGATAAAGGTCTATAATTTGAAATTGCCGCGAAACGTAGACCAATAACCCTATATGAAAGAGGGTTCCAAGTTAACGTAATAAAACGTCAAAAAAGGTAGATTCCAAAGCCACATGATTAAAAAAAATATATCAGCTGTTAAACGTCAAACTACAAAATATGTCATTGTCATCGTCAATGTCATTTGATCATTTTTATTTTTTTATTGTAATTCCAATTTCCATAGAAAATGGACTTGGCGATCCGTGAACTTATTTGAATTTTGAATCGTATTGCGTCTGAGAATGTACGCCGCCTCTAAATAAATATTCTAACAGACATAAAGTTAGACTGTGACATATTTAGATTAATCGAACACTAAAAATTTCTTTTTACGAAGTGCAAAAGTGGTTTAGTGTTAAAAATAGTGCGTGCTTAACTTCCAGAACTTACTCCCATGGATTATAGTAAGTACTGCAATTATCGTTGATGGAACTATTGTTCTCTAAATAGAATTAAAACGTTGTTTCTAATATTTATAACACAATTTGAAGGTTAGTTAATAATAATAATGCACTTTGGACTTTGAGCCTTTGCATAGTGCCATATTAAAAGAAAACAAATATTTAATGAATTCTATTTTTAAACTGGAGGTTAAATTTATTATCTATGTTTTTAATTGCTGTAAATATATTTTTACCAGTTAAAAACTAATCTTAGATATTTCCTAATAAAAAGTAAACAATCTTTTAATATTTAAATGGATTTATTATCATACTAAGGACATGTTAAATTTAAGCATTTTATTTATTCATATATTCATATAACCAAAAATTTGCATGTGTTATCTTAAATATACTTTTAAATTGTTATTTAATTACCTAATCCATTGCTATCTTAGAGCAATATAACAATGAGTCAACAGTTTTTAGGTACAAAGATAAGAAGTTTGTGGTTAGGTTGAACAGATTCAAGTCTTGGCCTGTTGCCTAGAAAAAAAAATTACATAATTTTTTAAACTGTAAAACTAACATTGCCACTTTGCAAAGAGTATACATATAATCACCACCCACTTCTGTTTTGAGAATGAAAATCTGATGAATTTTAAAAATTAAAAACTTTTCATATGAAATTAAAGTTTTAATGGAACTTTATTCAACATCCTCTTTCCTCTGTGCTGGGTTTTTGAGACTACTTACTTAATATTAAAATTATTAAAAGGTAAAGTGTTTGAGTTTGTGTGTGTGTAAGGTTGTAGGGCCATTGGCATATCTAGGATTATTTCCTAGGGTGGACCTGGCCCCTGACTTCAAGTCTATTATTACTTAGTATCATAATAGAATTCCTAGCTTTAAATCCTGGTGGGAACTGGTCCATTCTAGGGTGGGCACAGGTCCATTAATTCTAGGTGTCCCCTTATATACGCCCCAGGGTGATCTCTGAATCTATAAAACTGATTTTTCATTCTTGTAGCAATAGAAATTCTTGTAGACACATTATTTGTGAATGCCATAGGTCAATATACCATCATATCATCCCCATATTCTGATGGGAATGTGATCTATGCAGGTGAGACTGGCACATCTACTAGTAATCAATGAGCATGGCAGTGGTATTTTCTCAAACAAGCTCTGTCAAGAAATTCTGTTACTACTAAACACTAAACACACACAAAAAGACACATTACCATAAACAATAGTTCCTTAGAATATTAAAGTATAATATTAGCTTTTGAAATTTATTACACAAAATGACACACAGACAATGGTTCCTCAGTTAACAGAGCTAATGTTTCATCATTATCATTAACAAACCATCTTCGGCTCACTGTTGAGCACGAGTCTCCTCTCAGAATGAGAAGGGTAAGAGATAAAAAGGCTCATTGATTTGTTGGTTTGAGTCCTAGGCTGAGCGGTGAAATTATTCTTTCTTGTAAGAAATATTTTGTTCTTAATATAATATCAGAGTGGGGAAGTTGTGTTACACTCCTGAGTCTCAGAGAGCTTGTTAAGTCATCAATCTCTATTATTATTATTAACGTCTGATAGTGGTTGTCAAAAAGTTTAATGTTATCTTCATAAGCCCACCAACCCACATTGGAGCGGAGTGGTGAGTCTAAGCTCCATTTACCTATCTAATGAAGGTAGCCATGTAGTGTGCTGTCAAAATAGTCTAAGAATGATATTTTAACTGTCAATATCAATTCTTTCAATTAATTTCATTCATCCTTTTGATTTATTCCATACTGTAGGTAATCGTAGTCTGAGACGGATATGACGTCACTGGATCTCGTATTGGCTCTTTCTCGTTGGCCGACGCTAGGTGGCGCGACTTGTTTCCGTAAAGAGTAGGGAGTTAGAGAGGGGTAGCGATCAGTTGGCGGGATTGACTTGCGATATAAGGTGCTCGTCCTACGGCCGGCTTCAGTATGCTCGTAGCTTTCGAGCCGTCAATTTCCCTGGGATAGGCGGGGAGAGTGACTTGAGTGGAAAAGGGGAGTGTTTGTTAACTGTCAAAGGACCAATTAACCCTACACACAACGTCCACAAGTGCGTGACTCCACTCAAGGTCTCTGCCATTCTAGGGTTTGTTTTGGTTACAGTTTCATTTGTTAATTAAGTTGTCCTGACAAGTGTTGTGAATCATAACTGTTGTTTAACTTAGTTTTTACTTTTGAAGCCTTTTACTTTTGAAGCCTTCTGCTAAAAATACATTATCACACTTCACATGACAATAAATAAAGTAAAGGCGAAAGTTTGTGTGTAAGCTATTTAGCTGAAATTTGGTATGGAAATAGATTTTACTCTGGGTTAACACATAGGCTACTTTTCATCCCGGAAAAATCCACGGTTCCCGCGGGATTTGTGAAAAATTTAATTCCACGCGGACGAAGTCGCGGGCGTCCGCTAGAACAACATACATGTGAAAAACATAACACTTCTTCCTTGTAGTAGGGTAACAATGATATCAATTATAGAAGAAATATATTTAATTACATCTTTTACATTGTTTTACAAGTTATTTTATGATGTATTGTTATTGCATTATATTTTATGTAAATAAGGTAATGTTGATGACCTTGGCTAATAATATACATGTTAGGTATAAAGCTCGGCGCACACGAGCCACTGTCCACTGCCAGTATTACTACTAATATTCAGTAGTGGCGAGGGACGATAGAAATCAATGTACACTTTCAACCCCTATTTCGCCCCCTTCTATTTGTATTTTCGACTGTTTTATATACATATCTTCAATGTACTGAATTGGACCTGCTACCGTTTTATTATCAATCAAGTCACCATCATCATTATCAACCCATATTCGGCTCACTGCTGAGTTCGAGTTTCCGTTCAGAAGAGGGGTTAGGCCAATAGTCCACCACGCTGGCCCAATGCGGATTGCCAGACTTCACACACGCAGAATTAAGACAATTCTCTGTATGCATTCTCTGTATTCCTCACCATGTTTAGCTTCAACGTTGGAGACTCGTGATATTTAACTTCTTAAAATGCACATATTTACATGTACATTTATTATAAGTGTAGATTGACTTGGACCTGGGTGACGTTGTCGCCTGGGTTCGTCAGCTTTTCGCGGATAATAGCAAAATGAATAAATTATTATATACTAGCGGACGCCCGCGACTTCGTCCGCGTGAAACTCGATGTAAACTTTCAACTACCCCTACCCTACTCCTACCCTATTCCTACCTACCCTAACCCACTCCCAAAATCGGTCCAGTAGTTTTTGAGCCTATTCATTACAAACAAACAAACATACAAAACAAAGTTTTCCTCTTTATAATATTAGTATAGAGCATAGATTCATGATGAACTTCCGCAAAGTAGCGCCTGCTTCTATCCAATATTTAGATTGACTTGGTTGCGCGGGGCGGCTCGTATGCGGCACATCTAACGTAAAGTCTTGCAAAGTCAAACAGGTATCAGGTCGCTAATTGTTTACTGTGACGGTCGTTGACCGTTGAGTCGGTCGCTTTGTTTATTATCTTGTTATCTGTAATCTATGAATAAACATTTGTCTCTTTGTGTGTTTGCCCTCTGCTCTCTGAGTGACTGATCCGATTGTGGTGCAACTTTAGCGTGTCGTTTTTGTTTATACTCTACAGGCTAGCGGACGCGACTCTCTTCGCGTGAAACTCTGTTTTCTATAAATCCCACTGGAACCTTGGATTTTTTGGAATAAAAATTTACTATGTTGTGTTAATCCAGAGTGAAATCTATCCAAATTTCAGTCAAATCGTTTCAGTAGCCAGCCAGTAAAGGAGGACCAAACATACACAATTACACACACATAAACTTTTGTCTTACCTAATTTTAATGTGATATCAAGTACTTTATCTAAAGTACACTAGCGGACGCTCTCGACTTCGTCCGCGTGGACTTCAGTTTTTTACCAATTCCGCCGGAACTATCGCGGACTTTTTTTAGAACTTTTAGAAAGGTGAACAATTCTGTGATACATGATTTTTACGAAACTTTAACCGTTTACGCAGCGTAAGCTCTCAATAGGAAAAATTCTACCACAAACTGTAACATTCTTCATTGGTGCCCCGCTCCTATTGGTCTTAGCGTGATAATATATAGCCTATAGCCTTCCTCGATAAATGGGCTATCTAACACTAAAAGAATTTTTCAAATCGGACCTGAGATTAGTGTGTTCAAACAAACAAAGTCAGCTTTATAAAATTATAGATAGCTAAACCGGAAAAAAAAAATTAACCAACAATATTTTTGGTGAATTGGTCTGAGGCTGATGACGATGATGATGATGATGATGACGATGTATTGTTTGTTGTTGTTGCAGAGCGCCATGTGAGCTGCCCGTAACATGGCGGTGGGCGAGGCGCGCGTGCCGCTGCTGAGAGAGGAGAGACATGCTCACCATGGTTTGTACACGAGTACTGTCCCGGATAACATATAGCCTATAGCATCCGGGGACAGTGTAGCTTCCCAACAGTGAAAGAATTTTTCAAATCGGTTCAGTAGTTTTGGAGCCGTTTCAACACAAACAAACAAACAATCAAATCTTTCCTTTTTATAATATTAGTATAGATAATATACTTAAACACAAGAGATATGCGGACGTCCGCAACTTCTTTAGCGTAATAATTATATACTTGTCCTTCGTAGCATGAGGAGGAGGATGTCTTTCGCAGGGTCCCAATCTATTAATTTTTAATCTTTTCTGAGACGTAGTTATATTGTTTGTACGTTTATGTTATTAATATTTTTCCTTCAAAGCAATTTTTTATTTGCACAATTGTTTCATTCAATTAATAATTGAATAAATATTTATTTTTGTCTCACAAGCTGATTAAAAATAAACAGTTATTTGCAAAAAACAAATGTCTTGTGTGACAACAGCAGGAACGGACCTAGTACAATCATCTGGTAGTTGTGTCTCGACAGTTATCCGGGAGTTTTGAAAATGGGTACAGTTGAGGTGCTCATTTCATTCATTTTGCTATCTGGAATTTGCAGCGCCACTTTGCTGAAAAATGCCGTCTGAACCCAGTGTTTTGACGATATTTTCTTTATGAGTCATTTCAGGATAAGAACATTTATGAACAAAATAAAGTACAGAAATTTAGTTACCAATTGTGTCACCGTCACGCAGGCGAGGCGGTGAAGAGCAAGCAGCTGTCGGGCGGCGCGCTGGTGGTCACCTCGCTGCTGTCCGGTGCCGCGGCCGGAGCCCTCGCCAAGACTGCCATCGCCCCGCTCGACCGCACCAAGATCACCTTCCAGATCTCGTGAGTATACTACAGCAGCAACAAGACACTCGCTGACACCTCGCGGTGCCACCCGCGTAGTTTTCGTTCCCGTGGGAATACGGGGATAAAATTTAGACGTTTTTTATCAGGAATAACGTAGGATTTTGATAGCGCTTGGATTTTTCAAATCTGCCTGGAAAGGCTGCCTTAACCCTTCCCCTAAATAGATTGAAAAATATAGTGAAATGTAAAGCAACCAAAATAGATAATGCTATTAATTTGTTTCAATAACAAATGCCGTAGTCTCGCACTTAAAGAGTATAAACCCTCCTGTCTGTACTCCAATTTGTATTTATTTCCTGGCGTCTGGTGATGCCTTTTTTGTTGAGTTCTCTTCAAACTATATCATATTTTCGCACCAAGAGTTATGGCGATCATTTTGTTTACCGGTCTTTCAACTTCATATCGAAAGGGAGTAACTGTCCATGCTATCTCTTCCGTTGTGATGGAATGAAGAGTAAAAGACAGCGAAACGCGCTTACCTAAAACGTGCTCTGCCTCCTCAATCATCCAATCATCCCTTTGTTTGAAAAGTCGCACTGGAATCGAAAACTTTGCAATGCTAATCGGAAACTTTTATGGTTATGCTACGACCATTAGCCATGAACTGTGTGTTTGTCTGTGTCACAGTGAGACCCCGTACTCATGGCGCGCGGCGGTGCGGTTCATCGCGCACAGCGCGCGCACGGAGGGCATGGTGGCGCTGTGGCGCGGCAACAGCGCCACCATGGCGCGCATCATACCCTACGCCGCCATCCAGTTCACGGCGCACGAGCAGTGGAAGCGGGTGCTGGCGGTCGACACGCCGCAGACCGCGCAGTGAGTGGTCGATTATATATACATAATATACATGGCTTTTATGGAAATAGCTTCAGTCTCCATGTGTGTGGGCAAAGCTCCGGTTCCCACGCGAATTTATCAGGAACCCATCAACTGGTCCAGTGGGAAACCGGGCGCACCGCGAAACGAAAGCATTCAAACAATTGGTTAGATAGGCAATGAATACTTCGGTTGAAGTGTTGCGAGTTGACCTAGGTTGGTTGGCCCCGGCTGACGGTCGAAGTGGTGCGAGTTGACCTAGGTTGGTTGGCCCCGGCTGACGGTCGAAGTGGTGCGAGTTGACCTAGGTTGGTTGGCCCCGGCTGACGGTCGAAGTGGTGCGAGTTGACCTAGGTTGGTTGGCCCCGGCTGACGGTCGAAGTGGTGCGAGTTGACCTAGGTTGGTTGGCCCCGGCTGACGGTCGAAGTGGTGCGAGTTAACCTAGGTTGGTTGGCCCCAGCTGACGGTCGGAGTGGTGCGAGTTGACCTAAGTTGGTTGGCCCCAGCTGACGGTCGAAGTGGTGCGAATTGACCTAAGTTGGTTGGCCCCGGCTGACGGTCGAAGTGGTATGAGTTGACCTGGGTTGGTTGGCCCCGGCTGACGGTCGAAGTGGTATGAGTTGACCTGGGTTGGTTGGCCCCAGCTGACGGTCGAAGTGGTATGAGTTGACCTGGGTTGGTTGGCCCCGGCTGACGGGCGAGCAAGTGTGTAATGTGTCTAGAGTAGGTCGAGAATTGTGTATTTCAATGTGTTCACCCGTCTGCAGGCCACAGCGATCCTCTGCTAGCTATCACAACCACAATTTTATCGTCCACTACCGCGGCAAAGGTTAGTTAGTTATCCAGAATACACACGCGCTTAACTTTGTCGTTGTAGTTCAATAAAGCTCATTGTCGTGTGTCAGGGAGGCGCCGCTGCGCCTGCTGCTGGCGGGGTCGCTGGCGGGCGTGACGTCACAGAGCGCCACGTACCCGCTGGACCTGGCGCGCGCGCGCATGGCCGTCGCCGACTACCGCTCGCTGCGCGCGGTGTTCACCAGGGTGCTGAGGGAGGAGGGGTTCGTCACGCTGTACCGGTGAGTGCGACCCCCCCCGTACCGCTGGACCTGGCGCGCGCGCGCATGGCCGTCGCCGACTACCGCTCGCTGCGCGCGGTGTTCACCAGGGTGCTGAGGGAGGAGGGGTTCGTCACGCTGTACCGGTGAGTGCGACCCCCCCCGTACCGCTGGACCTGGCGCGCGCGCGCATGGCCGTCGCCGACTACCGCTCGCTGCGCGCGGTGTTCACCAGGGTGCTGAGGGAGGAGGGGTTCGTCACGCTGTACCGGTGAGTGCGACCCCCCCCGTACCGCTGGACCTGGCGCGCGCGCGCATGGCCGTCGCCGACTACCGCTCGCTGCGCGCGGTGTTCACCAGGGTGCTGAGGGAGGAGGGGTTCGTCACGCTGTACCGGTGAGTGCGACCCCACACGTACCGCTGGACGTAACTCAGGATAGCAGGGGATAACTTAGGAGAGCAGGGGGACAACTCAAATAGCAGAGGGATAACTCAGGATAGCAGGGGATAACTTAGGAGAGCAGGGGGATAATTCAAATAGCAGAGAGATAACTCAGGATAGCAGGGAATAATTCAGGATAGCAGGGGATAACTTAGGAGAGCAGGGGATAACTCAGGATAGCAGGGGGATAACTCAGGATAGCAGGGGATAACTCAGGATAGCGGGGGATAACTTAGGATATCAGGGGGATAACTCAGAATAGCAGGGGATAACTCAGGATAGAAGGGTATAACTCAGGATAGCTCAGAGGCTGTCCCGAGGAGCTGCACTGATACAAGTTGTTCTGGTTTGCAGCGGCTACCCCGCGACAGTGCTGGGAGTGATCCCCTACGCCGGCGTCTCGTTCTTCACCTACGACTCGCTCAAGCACTGGTACCTCGGTGAGTTGCGATTACCCTGACATATTTGACAACTTGTTAGACGACCTCAAGGTCAACATTCAAAATTCATTTATTTGAAGTAAACTTAGTTTTACAAGCACTTTTGAAACGTCAAGTTTAACTATTTGTAATTTGACGGTTCGGAAGGGAGGTCTGCGAAGACGGCCACGCGTCATGGAAATGGCAGATTGACACCCGTCCAACCAAGAATTAACAGTTATTAATTCAAAAAAAGTTAGAGTTGATTGGTTAGTTAATAAATTGTTTGGATGTCATAACAGTACCCAAGAAAAAAAAAAAGTGTGCCTCTCCGGAGAGAAAAGGAAGCCAGACAAAGCGGCGCCGTAACGCGTTACGTTACGAAGCGGTATACCCTCCCATTGAAATGTCAATCCATCCAACTTTACTTTTTTGACATTTACTCACAGCACAAGAAAGTAGTCAATTGTCTTATTTCATTTACAAAACTCTCCAATCGGTATGAAACCACTGTGAATTTAGATAAAGTTTCGTGGACCCCCTGAGAATTGTAAACCCCCATTTTCTTGTCACGCCAACGCAGACGTTTGGGTCACCTGGACCACTGGGAATCAATGGTTTAAATAATTCGTTGGTGTGACAGAGTATACGGGCGCGAGTCCGCGCGGCATGACCAATGTGGTGCTGGGCGGTGCGGCGGGCGCGCTGGCGCAGAGCGCGTCCTACCCGCTGGACATCGTGCGGCGCCGCATGCAGACCGCGCGCCGCCGCCCCGACCAGACCTACCCCTACCCGACCATCGCTGACACCCTGCGCACGGTGTACCGGTGAGTACCTGTCTAGCCCGCCCTTATTGAGGCAGCGTGGTGGGTATGACTCTCACATCCCCACTCCTATAAAGTAGCCTGACTCATTAGTATACTTAAAATACTGACAATGGTAATGATCTATCTACTACTAATAGGCAACTTAGGTAATAATATTACCTGTCTACTAATAAAGGTAACGTAGGTAATAACTATTACATAATTAATATTAACTGACCACTATAACAGGTAATATAGATAACTAACAGACGCCTGCGACTTCGCCCGCGTGGAATTCCGTTTTTCACAAATCTCGCGAGAACCATGGATTTTTCGGGATGAAAAGTAGCCTATGTGTTAATCCAAAGTAAAATCTATTTCTATTCCAAATTTCAGCCAAATAGCTTCAGTAGCCGCAGCGTAACAGAGGAACAAACATACTTACACATTTACACAAAATTTCGACTTTATAATATTAATGTGATAATATTACCTGTCTACTAATAATGGTAAGTTAGGTAATAGGTAATTAGTTTCATCTTCAGTATGATGTCTTATACATACTCATGATGGTTGGTGGGAGTTCGATCCTCGGCCGCTCTATTACTGTCGTACCTGCACCTGACACAGTCTTTAACAAATAATTGGAACAGATTATTTTGATGGGAATATTGGTCTTATTCTAACGATAAAGCTAATATTATTTTTAAACAAGAGAGACTATACGAATGTCTCAGCATGACTCTGCTCGGAATTTTTCTCTCCACCATGAAGGTAGAGAGAAAAATTCTGAGCAGAGTCCTGGACTTGTGACCTTGACAATCGATTAACACTCCGCTCGTGCTGTTCTAATTGCTTAGCCAAATTTGGTAAGAGTCTACTAGAGCATCTTTGGATGTCCGTACCAACGTATAGACGTATAGACCTTGTTGCAGTTCGACAGAGGTCTTTAAGCAAGTTATAGAGAGGTTTTACTTGTAATGGTAAAATAATAAATTAAAATATCCGTGTTTATTTCTTACAGAGCCGAGGGCTGGCGCGGGTTCTTCAAAGGGCTGAGTATGAACTGGGTGAAGGGGCCCATCGCGGTCGGCATCTCGTTCGCCACGTACGACGCTATCAAGACTGCGCTCAGAGATATATCACTCACACTCACCACGTGAGGTGTTGGGTAATGTTTGATTACCAAAAATACCCGTCAGTTTGATGCATACAATGCGGCAACAAAGGGCATTGCTCAGCGTACATATAAACATTTAAGGTATCTACAGTCATAAAAAAAATGGTGTAGCTAATTAATGATTACCAAAGTTACCTGTCAGTTTAATACATACAATGGGGCAACAAATCAATCTAAAAAAAATTGTGCTCAACGTACAAATAAAGGTCTAAGGAATCAACAGTCATAAAAGATGATTGTTGGGTAATCAGTGATTACCAAA
This sequence comes from Bicyclus anynana, assembly GCF_947172395.1. Lineage (NCBI taxonomy): Eukaryota > Metazoa > Arthropoda > Insecta > Lepidoptera > Nymphalidae > Bicyclus > Bicyclus anynana. The sequence continues at coordinate 247,230 of NC_069109.1, forward strand.
CTTACCTGTCAGGTACATAATTACAATGGGACACCAGAGGTCAGTGCTCCGCGTACATATAAAGACTTAAGAAATACAGTCATAAAAGAGATATGTGTCGGGTACTCAGAGATTATCGAAATTACCTGTCAGTTTAATACGAGTACAGTCCGATGCAAACTTTATGACGTCTCAAAAATAAACTGTGAGTTTAGCTTTGTAGGCAATACATAAAGTCAAGAATCGTGAGGTGACTGCGGGTATGAGAGGGGCGCGCGCAGGCTGTGCCCTGCCGCTGCGTCAATACGTCCCGCTAATCCCAAAAATTTTGCGTTGCGCATCTTAACGTACGATGTTCCGGAATGCCATAAAATCGTACAAATAGTCATACAAAGGTTAAAGTGGACTGTATGATTGTAAATAATATAATAAATAAAACTATATGGAACAGCAAATAAAAATAACGGACACTTCTAAGAATTCATTTATTTTATAAATATTCTCAAGTGTTCATTAAAATATGGTAGTTAATGGGCAAATTATTATAATTTGGGCAATGTCCTTTGACAATTATAGTCAGTTGCAAAGCATATATATGCCGATCGGTATGATTCCTATCTCGTTATTATGAAATGAAATGCTGATTGACGTTTTGAGCACAGAGGAAAAGCAATAATTTATTCTTGTTAAATGTTTGATATATTACTTTAGCGGCTTAAGTCTCGTATTGTCAAGTATGTGTATTTTCATTTTGCATATCTGAATAGCTCTACGGCTTAAGAAGTCGGACTGTACACTGAGAGGTCATCAATAGTCATTAAAATTTTTAAAACGCTCTTTCTAACTGATTTGAGGGGATTACTTGCCTTATTTACAAAATATGACTAATAGTATTAACAAAAATCAAATAACCATTATACGTCTCCTAGCGTCAGTCGCTGATCCGAGAGTAGAGTCCGCCTTAAATGCGCAACACGACATATCTCGAGATGAGAAAACCAGTTGGTAATGTTAATGTTAAAAATTGCAAATCAATAAATATCGCTGTCTCTATCGTTGCGTGGACGAAAGAGACAGCGATATTTCAACTTCTCCGCTATTGGTATATTCTATATACCTTTTTCTCATACCGAGATATGTCTTTGTCGCATGCTGGGCCTAAAGTATACAGAAAATGCCAATCAGCCGTCGCACTGAGTCGCAGTGAGCTACTATGCTTATAGTTAAGAAAGACTTCAATTAAAGTTAGACTAGCGCACATTCGAATTAACTTGAATCGAAGTTCACGGTGAGAACAAAATAGAAAAACGGCTAAACTCAATGGTGATTATTATCGGAGCTTATGCGCCAAATTGTTTAAAGAGATTGGTTTACATGAAATAAACTATAACTAACTAATAGCTCATAACTAAGTACCCCGTATGGAGGTTAAATAAGTCAGGCGTACTCCGTCAATAACCACATCAGCTTAACCGTATATTCTGTATTATGTAAAGATATTTGCATAGTGAATATATTTCTCGTTGTGCTATGGACTTGTATTGGTAATCATTGATTACCAAATTTACCTGTCACTTTATATTTGTTTTTATTGAATGTTTACAGAGTTATGTGTACAGTGAAAATGTTATTTTGTTAAGAATTTTATGTGTGTTTTTGAGACACATCTCGTAAGGTAATTTTAATAATTTTTTAAACGGCGCCAGTATTTCATAAAAAAGTTTTTTGTTATTAAAATAGTACGCTCAAAATACCATTTTGTATGTTACATTATTTTTACAGTTAATGCACTTCGATAATCTACGGGTAAAATAAGCAATATTAAAATTACATAATGTATTATGTATGTATGTATTACTGAGGTAATATATTACTGAAATATGAAATATTTCATCTGATGTGTTGTGTATTAATTTATAAAATTATTTTCGTTCAATATTTGATTAAATATTCCATCAAAAAGATATTACCATCGGTAACAATTACCTAATTTATATTTTCCAAGTCGTTTGACGTTAAATTATACACGTTTATGTTATTTAATAACGTAGATAGATAAAATATTTAATTGTTAGATGTATAGAATCACCGTGTCATGAATTTGTGCAATGAATTGATTAGTGAGCTTAATTATATATAATATCGCCACATTTTTATATAAAAATAGTTTCGCAATAATTTTTATCATTGACTTTTTATTTTATTATGATTGTTTTATCGAATATAGTATATTAGTATATTGTGTTATATTTTTACTGTTTATCTCAGATGTACATATTAAATAGTTAATAGAAATAGGTTTATTTTTATTTTTTAATAAAAATCCTTGACCAAGCTGACAACTCATAGTCTAAATAGTCCTTTCCTTTTGTACAAATTATGATAAGATTTTTTTGCTATTCGCCAAATATTAAAAAAAATGTGGTATTAATAATATTTTATCATTTTCCCTAATTTATATTAAATTTTTAACACTGTTAATAAAATACACAAAACACTATTGAAATTAAAAAAAAAATCTGTGTAACTTAATGTACAAAGTTACTAAACACGCTTTGTTTTGATAAAAAAAATAAAACAATTCTTTTAATACGTATTACCTGCGTTACCTTCCTCCTGTACTGGAAGGTAAAATAGGTAATTATCGGAAAGTTTCACTAAAAAATTCGTTATTACATTAAATAATTTTTCGAAGTCTGTACTTATCAAAAAAATGTCTTCATAATCAGGTAAAAATTACTGTTTTTTTAACGTAAAAACCTTCGCCATTTTTGAAGCCTTTAAATATTTTGAGTTGTCAACTTGGTTAAATATAACTAAAACTTTAAAAAGTTTGCGTCAACTTCTAGTTTGCTCTGAAGCAAAGACGATTCAAAGAAGTATAATATGATACGTGATAGTCCAGTGGATATGACCTCTGCCTTCGATACGGAGGGCGTAGGTTCGAATCCGGTCCGAGGCATGCATCTCCAACCTTTCAGTTGTGTACATTTTAAGAAATTAAATATCACGTGTCTCAAACGGTGAAGGAAAACATCGTGAGGAAACCTGCATACCAGAGAATTTTCTTATTTCTCTGCGTGTGTAAAGTCTGCCAATCCGCATGGGCCAGCGTGGTGGACTAACCGAACCCCTCTTATTTTGAGAAGAGACTCGTGCTCAACAGTGAGCCGAATATGGGCTTTTGATGATGGTGATGATGGTGAACAGTCCCGCTCAGAGCTGACTCGGAGTTTGGGCCATACTATAATAGGTAATAAATATTTTTTCTTTTTAAATTTTCAGAAACTGTTTTTGATATTGTATTTTCCTAAGAAAGAAAATTATAGTCCAGGGAACAAGAACTACATATTTATTGACCGTATTACAAACACTTGGTATAAACTATGATCGAGATGAACCATGCAGTGTGGTCATGAATAAATACCTTGTTCTGGGACCCGAGGATAATACAGATTCAAAAAAAAATTAGGCAACTCGTGCGATATTTGACTGAATGTAATTTAGGACAATAAACATTGTATTGTAATGTTTTCATTTGTATTTCAGTTTTTATGCAATTTGTAAATTTATAATTTTTATTTTAAAATTATGTATAAAAATATATTTCAAAAAAAGTACAAGCTTTTATATGAATAACTAGCTGGGCCCCACGGTTTCATCTGCGTAGTTCATCCCGTCGGAATATGGGGATAAAATATAGCGTGTGTTACTAGCGAATAATGTAGCTTTCTATTGGTAATGATCGATGATGGAATTTGAATTGGTGGTAATAGGTTAGTTGACACTTTTTTTAAATGGGTTATGGCTTAAACTGTTCATAATAGTTTTACTAGAAAGAAAACAAACGTATTTTTTGTAAGATATCTCACGTGAACGGGAACTACGCGGGTAAAACCGCGGGGTGTCAGCTAGTATAACAAATATAGACTGAGAGCTTGCAGCAGCTAGATCTACCTCATTTTATAAAAGCTGTAATTTTGTCACTTCATGCTCCTACCATTGGTAAGTACGTTACGTATTGTTTATACAATTTGTGGTCTCACGCTTACCCCGGGGGAAAAAAGAAATTATTTTTTTTTAACTTTTCTCATTTCTGTAGTGAAAATCGAAGCAGTTTTTTATGTTCTTTTTTCCGGGAATCACCAGAATCAATGCGATTGTGGATTACAGTGTACTAATTATTGCTTTAAATACAGTAGAACCCGGTTAAAACAATCACGCTTAAAACGATTTCCCGGTTATACGTCATTTTACGCCAGTCCCTACAAATTGAGACATATTTTCATACATTTCCTAACGCTTAATACGATTCGTCATCCCGTTTAATACGCATACATTTGGAATTAAACGCGTGTAATATGTAGATATTACACGCGTTTAATTCATATATCTTTAAATGAATTACAACAGATAGATCAGGACATCATAAAAGTCCATAAACAAGGTTGCAGGACAAGATTAATACATGATATCTTAAAGAACTGAAACACCCTGACAGCAAACGACCCTTGAAATGATGCGATTCAAAATTGAAAATTTTGAAGACGCACTGCAAAAGTAAAATTTAATTGAAAATTTCTTAATTGCTAATGCATCAAAATCTTTTTGTCGTACCAGAATAAGCGATTACTTTAAGTAGCATCATTAGGTAGTCTTTACACCAAATACACTAATTATTATAACTATGTATGTATGTGTATTAGTCGTTATATTTTTCACTAAACACACTATTACCCCACCCATATCCCGTTTAATACGATTTCCCGTCTAAGACGCGTGTTTAGTTGGCTCCCTGCGAAATCGTACTAAACGGGTTCTACTGTAATAGGGATGATGACAGTTTTTTAAATTGTATATAAATTAAGAGTACGCTAATAGTAAAGCAATTTTGTAAAAGTAACAGGGTATCTGCGATCATTACTTTCGGAGCTACAGGGATTTAAAGGGTCGGATTTGCGGCGCTGCCGCGGATCCCTGAAAAACGCTCCATACAAAATGGCACGATTTAGTGACGTAGTTTGCTCGCTGATCGTTAGGTTTGTATGGGCGTTCAAACAAAATTACTAATATCTTTGTTATTTGTGCGTTTATCTTTATAGTTCATTTATTGAAAAATGTGACATTTAATGTAAGGAAGCTAAAATTGTATGAATTTTTATCTAATTTATCTAATTACGATTTAATAGATTTTGAAATTTTATAATCTTATTTATTTTGCAATTATCCAGACAATCTTTGCTTTTTATATATAAATTAGGTAACATTGACCTTATTTACCCGAATGTATCATAAAAATCAATATATTCAAACCTAGTCATCATCCCCATTATAATATCCTGTAGTCCGGCTGATACAGTGCTAGCTACGCCCCCGTTTCCTATCATACTATAGTACAAGCACGCGCGGACTAACTTAGTCTTCATACAATGTGGTATGTCTAACCATTGCAAGCTCTAGTTCAGTCTCCGCACATTGTGTGATGTAGCATCTGTGGGTTTGACTAGTGTTGTACCAATGAGTTTTGTAACACGTGGATATTTGTTATAATAGTATGATATTGTGAACATATTAATACATATTTGAATTAATATGTTTTGATGTTTCATTTTACCGACTCATGTATGAATTGTGAACTGTCTAAATCTAAAAAAATTTTAACAAAAAAAATTCAACCGACTTCCAACTCAAAAATTAACCTAAACTAAAAAGCAAAAAATAACATCTTACCTATGTGCTACCTTCTGATCAGTTTGAAGGCGGTGCCAAGCCAGTGATGTTTTAATTCAAGCCGTTTAAATTACACAATTTCTGTGGTTCTTTCAGAAACGGCTTTAATTAAAACATGTCACTGGATTGGCACCGCCTTCAAACGAACGTAGAACCTCCTCCTTTTTGGAAGTCGGTTAATAATATTGAATTCATAGATACAGAGATAACACCACAAACTTTACCTTTATAATGTACAGGGTGCGGGAGTATTTCCCATAACTTCGTGTTGACGAGTCCACTGATAGGAGCCAAACTGCGTAACTTATATTTTTTTAACTAAAAAAAAAACTTTATGTTTTCATACAAAGTAGTTCAAATAACTCCGACTATCCATGTAACACACGGCTTTATCTATCTTTGTATTTTAAAATACGTAATCGTAGTAAGACTGTCGATATCGACGAGATATTGCAACTGGCTCTGCACTTCGCTAGTAAGCTACTTCATGATATTTATCAATGGAAAAGTTTGGCTACGTCATAGTATAAGGATGCGATATAGGAGACACTATTTAAAATCAATTCACAAAAGAAATATTTTTTACTCCGAAAATATATGATAGAAGATGTTTCTTAGACATTTTTAATTAATTTCTCATAAAGAATATAACCCTAGAGTTATGGGAAATACTCCTGAGCACCCTGTGTATTTATTATAGGTAGATTTAAAGGATTTTTCGTTATTTCTTTTTTCTGAAGGTCTGGGACCAAAATGGTTGGGTTACTTTTCTTCTCTCGTGTGATCGTGTCGTATTATGGTCAAAGAAAAAGAAAGAAACATAAATATAAACATAGCCTCGAAAAACAAAAACTGCTGTAAAAGGATTTAGGAATAGAAAAAAAATCACCACACTTCTGCGGATTAAAGTATTTTGACAGAAAAAAATGTTTATTAAGTATTTATTCACAGAATTTCTTAAAATTACCTTCATGTCAATCTTACATACTAGTATTGCACATTGTGTTACATTTTAATTATATTACTATTTAGCTTAGCCTAGTTTAAGTTGTTTTAAGTTAACCCTTGACGACGAATTATCCGATTGAGATTTGATTATTTTGGGAGTCAACACCCATTTCACCACATTAGGCGTTAAATTTTAAAAATTCCTGAATCACTCTATATTACGTATTGTTTTATGATTTGTGAACAAAATTTTAAAACTCAAAAAATTAAACTTTCCATACAAACTTTCAACCCCTATTTCATCCGCTTCTGTTTTTATTTTAGGGTCAAAAAGTATCCTATGTTTTGCTCCAAGATCCCATTTACCATTATACCAAAAAAATTATCTTGATCGCTTGTCCTGTCATGGATTATTGTGTATCATTCAGAGGTGGATTTATAGGCTAAGTAGACTGTACCCTAGGGCGGGAGACTTCAGGGGGCGGCAAATTTGACCAAAAAAACTTTCTCTTTACAGCAATTTTGCATTATTCCTACTAAAATATTAAAACTTACAATTTTATTGACACGAGTATTGATTACGAACTAGGATAACTATCGAATTTCAGAGTTCAGTAGGGGCTGCAAAAAATCAATAGCCTGCTGCCTACTGGCGGCAAATTTGTAAATTCGTCTCTAATATCATTGCCTATACGTGTGACAGTTGTTCGTTCTGATGATTCTGATAATTCTTAGCTAGTTGATGATGATTCTGGTAATTCTTAGCTAGTTGTGACTCATGATACGTAAGAGTTCCTACTGAGATATGATACCCTGGTACTACCAACTGGACGCGGCTGTAAACCGTGTTCGAAAGTCCATCGGCTGATGATGATGATGAGTTAGTTGTTGATTGTAAGTCAGGCGTCGTACTGATGATGTTTACTATTGAGCTGATTGTGACATATGTTATGTAAATTCTTACTCAGGCATGCTACCCTAGTACTTTCTTACTTATTGTGGATGCTGATGGCTCAAAACCGTGTCGTTTGGAAGTCCTCAAGAAAAGCCGGTTTTCAGCTATGTACATCGACTTATGATGATGATTCTGGTAATTCTTAGCGAATCGTGACATGATACGTGAGAGTTTTTACTGAGAGATGATGCCCTGGTACTTTCTAGCTGGATACGACACTAGTATAGTGATGAACGTGTCGGCTGATGATGATGATGAGTGTAATGGTGTGAGTGGGTCAGGCGTCGTAGTGCGCGTGCGGGTAGTAGCGGCGGTAGTCGGGCGCGGGGGGCGCGGGGGCCGCGGGGTAGGGCGCGTATAGCGACAGCACGTCGTAGGGCGCCGGGGGGGGCGCGCGCCCCATGCTGAACAGCGCCTCGGGGTCGCACACGAACTTGTACACGTAGCGCTCGCCTGCATACAAACAAAAGTTATCATCATATGACCATTGTTCCATTATTAGAAGGCTCAATGTCACTCAGCGACGGAGCGAAATCAGATCAGGAATGAGGAGACCAAAGTCCGCAAACCATAGTCACAGCTCAGCGAGTCGCGAAGCTGAAGTGGCAGGTCACATAGTTCGAAGAGCCAATGGACATTAGGGTCCCAAGGTGCTAGAATGGCTCCACTCGGTAGAGATATCAAGCGGGTTGCAGCGAGCCGCAAGATGCTGGTGGCTCGAGACCGCTGTGCTTGGAGGTCCATGCAAGAGGCCTATGTCCAGCAGTAGACGTCTATAGGCTAATAAGGTAAGGTAGGTAAGGACCATCATTCCAATTCCTCTTCAACTAGTCTGCATTAGGACGATGATAGTTCGACAATAATCCAGCGTGTGGAGATCGGACTACCACCCCTCGGTGATGATTCCGACCCCTTTGCCACTGAGCTCTTGTAGCTTTAAGTGTTTTGGGACAAGTGTGTTGAGGTATCTTGCTGTTGTTCAGAAGGGGGGGTTACAGCTACTACTCACCAGCAACCTTCTGCATGATCCCCTTCTCGTAGTAGTAGCGCAGCGAGCGGGACAGCTTGTCGTAGTTCATGGCGGGACGGTTCTTCTGCGCGCCCCAGCGTCTCGCCACCTGCAACAGTTATGTTTTCTAGCAAACGCACGTTGCTTTCCAGTGGTATAAAAGTCGACGTGACTCAAAGCACATTGGTGGACGAAGGGAAATCGACGTTTATTGACGTAACAAGGAGGAGAGTGCGTGGAATGGAACAAGAATGACGGGAAAAGAGTCAAGAACGCGTTTTTGACTCCCGACAAAGGAAATCTCTCTCCCTCCTGGCGTAGGAAAGACGAAGAGTAAATACCAGGCTTGCCCTCCCAAAATTCGGCCTGAATGACTGTGAAATCTGCCTGGGGGGTGGTGGGTTTTTCCCGTGTCATGGATCATGGGAATACGGGGATTAGATATTATACGTGGCTTTCTATTGGTAAAAGAACTTGTTAAGGTAACTTGTTGTACTAAGCAATCATCACCTTTTTAAGATCCTGACTGAACCGAAAGTCAACGTCAATTTAAAATGCGTGGATTTTGAAAATGCTTTATTTTTCGGGTTTCGGGTGCTCGTTATTTTTCTCAATCGTCTTTGGTATCCCCCAAACTGAATGCCCTAAGCTATTGCATAAATAGCATAGGCTGATCTAGGACTGGTCTCCTTTATTGTCAGAGCAGAGCAGTAATGTAACTATTTGTCACAATGTCAATAGTCAATAATCAATATTAATTTATTTCAATTAAGCTTGGTTTACAAGTAGGTACTTGCGAAACTTAAAAATAAATTTACGAGGGTGCCAAACTGACTGCTCGCCTCTCTCTCTGTCACAGTTTTGACAGAGTTTCCCAGGTTGCTCTATCTACTGAACCCTCTCAGCCTACCTCCTCTGGCTCGTGCAGTTTGAACTCCAGTCCCCGGCCGGTCCACGCCACACAGCGCGCGCCCTCCGCCAGCAGAGACACCAGGAACTGCCACAACTGCAGCGCACCGCGACGCCCGCCGCTGCCTGCACCATAACACAACCAGGAATTACTTGTCTAGAGAGCAAGCATCTGATCCATGTTCCTCCATTGTAATATTTATGCGAAAGTCGTTCTATGCATGGTTCAGAGTCACTCAGCGGGCGATGGAACATATCTACATGATATTTACTATCAGAAATGAGGTGATCTGCGGGAAAACCAAAATCACTGATAGCTCAATGAGTCGCGAAGCTTATGTGACATGGCAGGGCAGACAGTTCGAAGAGCCGATGAATGTTAGGGTCTCAAGGTGCTGAAATGGCGTTACACCGAAAAATGGTTACGGGGTGAAACCGTTGTGTTTGGTGGTCTTTACAGCAGCGAGTCATGTTAAGATGTTCGTCTCTGAAAATTATTCAGACAAGTTATTTGACTGCTATCTTACTTGATGTTAAGTGACGCTGCAGACTAAGATGGAAGCAGGCTTACTTGGGAGAGGGACACATTTATTCTACCCATACCTCCGACGGTTTCTACGCGATATCGTACCTGAACGTTAACGCTTGGCGGTACGTCTGTGCTGGTGGGTGGTTTGCCACAAGAAGCCTACCACCAGAAAAACCTTAGAGCTCAGATACGTACCCTTTTTCGACATAAATTATCCTCTATTTCGTTTCTCCTCGGGTAAGATTAAACGTATTCCCGTATTTGAACTAATTACTCTGTCCTTCTGGTTAATCGCTCTTTAATATATTCTCCTACTGAGCCTCTAATCATAAGACCTCTAACTATTACCATATACGGAGTACCGCTCACCGTGTGTTGTGGAGACGTGATGCGGCGGCGGCGACGCGCGCGCGCGCGACTCGCCGCAGTGCGAGCTGCTCACTGCAGAAACGACAAAACGGTTATTCCAAATAATCTATACTTTTGTCTATCATCATCATTACAACCCATATTCAGCTCACAGCTGAGCACGAGTCTTCTCTCAGAATGAGAGGGGTTACGTCAATAGTCTACTACGCTGGCTCAAAGCGAATTGGCAGACTTCACACACGCAGAGAATTAAGAAAATTCTCAGCGGTTTCCACACGTTTCCTCCTTTATCGTTTGTGACACGAGATATTTAAAAAATTCTTTCACTGTTGGGAAGCTAGACTATCCTCGAGTGCTATAGGCTATATTTAATCCTCGTATTGGACCAGCGTGGTAGACTGACTAAGGCCTAACCCCTGTCATCTTGAGAGGAGATTCGTGCTCATACCGAATATGGGTTGTTAATGAATCCCCGTATTCCTACGGGGACAGGAACCACGCGGGTGAAACCGCGTGTCTACTTCTGGCAGTCTATATTTGTATGGTAAGGTAGGAACTGGTAGAAAATAACAGTTCTATGAAAAGCAATGATGATATTTTCGAGTAGGATAGGACGCACTTGCCAAGAAAGTGCCAATTCAATCTTGCCTTGAAGGTGTTTAGATTGTAGATAGCATGAAATACACCTAAATGTCGCCACACAGCGATGCTACTCCGCAGGGTTCGATGATTTGGAAACCTATAATGAGACTTTAATCCATTCCTCAATACCAATTCAGACTGTACACATTCAAATGCAGGTTTTAAGTGCTAGTCCCATATGGTAGACAATAAATGATAATAATTTACTAAAATTATTGCGACTCCTTTGTGTAGAATTTAAAGATTTTATGTTTGTTAATCTTCAGACTCACCGAGTGCGTCGCCCCAGCTCTCCACGCTGCTGGAGACGGGCTCGTCGCGCGGCTCGACGCGCGTTTCGCCGCGCGGCTCGCCGCAATCCGTCTCGCCCGCGCACTTCGTGTAGCCGCATCTGCGTTACATTTACACCTAAACTACTTTCTAGTCTTTACATATTATTAGAATTAGCCACAGAATTTAATTTTGAACCGATTTTATGTAAGTTCACCGATTACTCAACTTATCATTTTATTAGAATAGAATAGAATGATGAATTGACATAATTGTATCATCAGTGAGTTAAGGTCCTGCCCTTGCATTCTATTAAGATGGATCAAAATTAATCGTTTAAGGCAGAATTTGAAAGGTCCATCCAGAAATTGAGTGAGGACGTTTTTAGTCGTTGACAGTGAGTATATTTTTATAACAGAGATTAATTAATAAATAATTAAAGCTTTGTGTGATCTCAACTATATTTTTTGTAGTTTGATTAGACTTGGTTGTTTTTACCTGTGCAGGTAGTCTGTGTAGTCGACACGTGTCTCCTCCGCCTCGCCCTTACATCTGCGAACATTACAAGAGACTTAGTGATACTTGAAGTGGTTTCAGAGAGGATCCCAGAAACTCTGTCTTGAGCGATTTAGTCGGTCAAGTGTAAAATTTTGAAAAATTCAACGGAATATCAAGAGACCTCGTTAATACCGTCATTTAGAAAGAATACAATAAGGAACTTAAGCTAACTTATCCTAATAACTATACAAATCATGTCCACGTGGAATGGTGGCAAGAATACTGGCTGCATTTCCGCGCTGGACAGCCAGGCTGATCCTTTGCGCAAATAATGAGCCAGCCCTTCTGTCACTGTCACTTGACTTCAGGGTATTTTGACCGACCGCCATTTGCCTCATTGACGATGACCTCCATGCAGGTGATGGACACAGAGAACATGGCACTTACCAGAGATATGTCCTCGACTTGATGACGATTTCAGTGTCCACTTTATGAGAGACCCGGACTGATACACTCAGGCCAAAACACCCTGCCAGAACGGCCCTCTAAACCGAAGTCCGAGTCTCAGAGGAGAAACACATAGAGAGTCGCTGCGCCCCATCAGGTGATGCTTCTGAGCTCGCCCAAACCCCTCTGACACCACTGTTGTCCCATTAAGGAAAAACATATATTATAGGAGCCGCTGGCTCGGTCGCGATGGCTTTCGGAATGATCCTGTGGCTGAGACATCTGGCGACGAATCGGTACACCGTGGTTTAGTCGGTTGAAGTCCGACATAGCCTTCTTGCCTGCCTGTAACTGGTGGGTGGTACTCACTGTGTGTGGTCGGGTGCGTGCGTGCGCGCGTGCGAGTACAGCGCCGGGTGCTGCGGGTGCAGGTGCTCGTACGAGTCGCGCCGCGGTGCAGCCTCCCTGACACACACAAACATCATTAGTGACCTCAGACCAATTATAGAAGGACCTGTATCGCGCTCATAGTCACAAACAAAATTGTCTGTCATTATCTGAGGAAAACGAGCTTAGATTTGGTATATATATGATAGTAAACTAGAAATTTTTGCCCGTTTATTACACAATTCAATTACACAAAAAGGTGTTTTTACGGAGCTCTTTAACCGACGAACACGATTACAACTATTTAACATCGATTCTATAGAGACAGTTTTTATAATCGCATTAGATCGTTGATCATATACTTTGACAGAAAAGTAACGTCTCGCGAGGCAGGTCCTACACAATAATTGGTCTGAGTTAGTGACTCACTATCATTTTCAGCCTATTTGCAAGGGCCATTAAAGGGTTTGCTTAGGATTCCATAGTCAACAAGGCACTTTTATCTAGTCTTGTGATAGTTGTAGTATGTATGACATCTGCGATGTAAGGAGAGTAGCCCTAGACCAGTGAGGAAGACAGATATCTTAGAAGCATCGCCAGTGTCTATGGCATGCCATTTGCGTTTATGGTATTGTTAGCGACTCAAATACCATTCTTATTATTTAATCTGTGTTAATAAAGAGGCAAAAACGCAGCGTATATGGTGACAGTATACGTCATACTTTGACAGTCTTTTAAATAAAATTAACGACTTTTACACCAAGTGCCTAACCGTCACCATATACGTTCCCAACTTAAGCCGTTTTAACAAGTAAAACTGTTTTTATTAAGCCTGGCCCTTACAGGTATGTTACCTGTATATGTGTCTGATGGTGTAGTTGGTACGTCACCTGTGGTGCGAGGCGTGCGGGGAAGGCGGGGGCAGCCCCCACGGCAGGAAGGGAGGCTGCGACATTTCAGCGTCGCCTCCGCCGCGTCTCACCGGCACGCCGTCTGTGTCTGATGGTGTAGTGTAGTGTAGTGTAGTGTAGTGTAGTGTAGTGTAGTCAGTACGTCACCTGTGGTGCGAGGCGTGCGGGGAAGGCGGGGGCAGCCCCCACGGCAGGAAGGGAGGCTGCGACATCTCAGCGTCGCCTCCGCCGCGTCTCACCGGCACGCCGTCTGTGTCTGATGGTGTAGTGTAGTGTAGTGTAGTGTAGTCAGTACGTCACCTGTGGTGCGAGGCGTGCGGGGAAGGCGGGGGCAGCCCCCACGGCAGGAAGGGAGGCTGCGACATCTCAGCGTCGCCTCCGCCGCGTCTCACCGGCACGCCGTCTGTGTCTGATGGTGTAGTGTAGTGTAGTGTAGTGTAGTCAGTACGTCACCTGTGGTGCGAGGCGTGCGGGGAAGGCGGGGGCAGCCCCCACGGCAGGAAGGGAGGCTGCGACATCTCAGCGTCGCCTCCGCCGCGTCTCACCGGCACGCCGTCTGTGTCTGATGGTGTAGTGTAGTGTAGTGTAGTGTAGTGTAGTCAGTACGTCACCTGTGGTGCAAGGCGTGCGGGGAAGGCGGGGGCAGCCCCCACGGCAGGAAGGGAGGCTGCGACATCTCAGCGTCGCCTCCGCCGCGTCTCACCTGCACGCCGTCGACTCCGCATCCTCTGTAGAGTCAAAACAAGTTGAAATTTTGACAATAGGGATGATGACAGTTTTTTAAATTGTATATAAATTAAGAGTATGCTAATAGTAAAGCAATTTTGTAAAAGTAACAGGGTATCTGCGATCATTACTTTCGGAGCTACAGGGATTTAAAGGGTCAGATTTGCGGCGTCGCCGCGGATCCCTGAAAATCGCCCCATACAAAATGGCACGAACTAATGACGTCGTAGGCAATGTAATCGTTAGATTTGTATGTGCGTACAAACAAAATTATTAATATCTTTGTTATTTGTGCGTTTATGTTTATAGTTCATTTAATAAAAAATGTCACATTTAATGTAAGGAAGCTAAAAATGTATGAATTTTCATCTAATTACGATAAAAGATTTTTAATAGATTTTGAAATTTTATAATCTCATTTATTTTGCAAATATCCAGACAATCTTTGCTTTTTATATATAAATTAGTTAACATTGACCTTATTTACCCGAATGTATTATAAAAATCAATATATTCAAACCTAGTCATCATCCCCATTCCTTGATGGGGAGCAGATGAGAGGATTTTGGGATTTACTCGACCTCGTTAATAAGCTTAAGGGAGGAAACTTTCATGCTTTTTAATACCTGCATTATCATCATCATCAGCCTATATTAACATCCATATAGGACAGAGAATACGGAGCTTTGACCCACCACACTATTCCAATAAAAGTTTGCAGGCTTATTTGTTTTTTTTTTTATTATTTACAATTTAGCCCTTGACTACAATCTCACCTGTTGGTAAGTGATGATGCAATCTAAGATGGAAGCGGGATAACTTTTTAGGCAGAGGATGAAAATCAACACCCCTTTCGGTTTCTACACGGCATCGTACCAGAACGCTAAAACGCTTGGCGGTACGTCTTTGCCGGTAGTGTAACTAGCCACGGCCGAAGCCTCCCACAAGCCAGACCTGGACCGATTAAGAAAATCTCAACCGCCCAACCGGGGAAAAGGTTGCTAATGTTAAATTCTGGAATCCAGGACCTCTATATTGAAAGCCAGCACTAACAACTATGCTAGCTATGCTATATCTAAAGCTAAACAACAAAAACTAAAGCCTCGACCGGCGGCGCGGCGGTGTCCCGCGGCTTCCGGCGGATATCGTAGTTTGCGTCGAAACTCGATTTCTTTGCGATCGTAACGAATTTGACTGCTACCCTCAAACAGACGTTCCTTGAAATCTCGATGATAATGTTTTGTGCAGTAAAGTTATGTAATTGTATGTTTACGCGACATCATCATATTTTATCTGTATTCCCTTGTTTTTAATTTTTAACAAAATTTATAAAATACAAAACACTAAATAAAATTATAAGAAAAACTAGCGGACGCCCGCGACTTCGTCCGCGTAAATTTCAATGTCAACTTTACTACTACCCCTGCCCTACCCTACCACTACCCTACCCCTACCCTACCCTACCCCTAACCTACCCTACCCTACCCCTAACCTACCCTACCCTACCCCTAACCTACCCTACCCCTACCCTACCCTACCCCTACCCTACCACTACCCCAACCCAACCCTGCCCTACTCAATCCCTACATCTACCCTACCCCTACCCTACCCCTACCCTACCCTACCCCTAACCTACCCTACCCTACCCCTAACCTACCCTACCCCTACCCTACCCTACCCCTACCCTACCACTACCCCAACCCAACCCTACCCTACTCAATCCCTACATCTACCCTACCCCTACCCTACTCCTACCCCCACCCCTACCCTACCCCAAACCCCAAACCTATCCCTACCCTACCCCTACCTTACCTACACCCTACCCCAATCCTACCCCTATCCCACCCGTACCCCTATCTCACGCCTATCCTACCCCTACCTTACCACTTCCCTATCCTACCCGTACCTCTACCCTACCACTACCCTACCTCTACCCCTTCCCTACCACTACCCTAAACCCGGCCCTAAACCTACCCTACCCCTACACTACCCCTACGCTTCCCTAACCGTACCCTACCCTACCCTGTAACTTCTCTATCTTACTCCTACCCTTAGTAAAATCGGTCCAGTCCTTCGAGAGTGGTGGTATGACCAAGAGAAATAGAGACTTCTATGCTAATAATATAAAGAGGTAAAGTTCGTGTGGTTGTAGGAGGTAATCTCTGGATCTACTGGACCGATTTGGAAAATTGTTTTACCAATAGAAAGCTATGTTATTTGCGAGTGTCATAGGCTATATTTGATCCCCATATTCACACGAGAACGGGAACTACGTAAATGAAAGCGCCGGGCGTCATATAGCGGAATTTCTGCGTCTTTTAGAAATTTTGTATTATCTCCGAAACTATTTAAGTAATTAACATACTGTAAAAGGCAAATCTTATCTCCATAATATCCTTGTGATTATTAAATAATTTATTTTAATAAGGATTAAAGTTTAGTTGTATAAATAATGACGTAAACCTAAGTATATAAAATTAATATTTTTTAAAACACAAAAGGTACTATATCTGCTAATATATAGAAGATAGGTATATGGTGTCGCGGACTTTTTTGTAGAACTTTTAAAGATACATAAAGTCTCTATACATTAATTTCAATTTTACACAATAGTTAAGGCAGCGCATGCGAATAAGTCTGTTTAAGAGGATTTTCAGTCCGACCTGTATGACAAAAACTGTGATAACTCGACTAATATATATGATACAAATATAAAATATAGCCTATAGCACTCCCCGATAATGTAGCATTCTACTGGTGAAAGAATTTTTAAAATCGGACCAGTAGTTCCGAAGATTACCCCATTTAAAAAATGTGACAAACTTACAAACTTACAAACTTTACCTCTTTATAATATTAGTATAGATATAGATCAACCCTTCCGCAGTGGGAGTTTAATGCCCTAGCAACCAGAGTGAGGATCCTCCTCACAATACGCGTCGGCTCAAGAATCACTTGATCTAACTGTTGAGGGATAGTCTCAAGGTGTTGGTGAAGCTTTACGCTACAAGACCGATTATTATCAGAATAATAACAATAATAAGGCGTCATCGTCAATAGCTTAATAGCGAACACTGCCAATGTTGTTAAATGCCTAGTAAACATTAAAAATCTTTTTTGTTGACAGTACTTTGTCTTGATTTCTGTATTTTCTTCTGATTTTTAACCGACTTCAAAAAAAGGAGGAGGTTTCTCAATTCGACCGTATATATATTTTCTTATTTTTTTTAAATTAATATTTTATTAATATTTTATTAATATTAATTGCCGGATGGTTGGGGTAGGCCTGGGCATTCCCTTTTTGAAATATAAATAGATTTTACTCTGGAATAACATACAGACTACTTTTATTCTCGAAAAAATCATAGTTCCCGCGGGATTTGTGAAAAACTGAATTTCAGAATGAAGTCGCGGGCGTCCGCTAGTAACTACCTATTTTAAGAAATTCTGCATAAATTATTTATCCTGTAATAAAGACATTATTATATCTGTCAATATGACAAGCAAGCGATCGACACTGATAACCCTGCAATTTGCCGATAAAAGGAATCTTTTATGTAAAGTAATGACTTGATGCCGTGGGGAGGGAGCGCGCAGCGGGAGACGGGGGGACAGGCGCTGTCAGAGAAATGGACTTGTTGTTGTGTTACTTTGACTACTGAAGGTAGAGACTAAAATCGTCTGGTACTTTTTTTTATCTTTACAACATAACTAAATTGTAGTACAATCTTATCTGGTAAGTGATGATGCAATGTAACTTGTTAGGAGGAGAATGAAAATTCACACCCCTTTCGGCTTCTACAAAACATCGTACCGGAACGCTAAATCGCTTGACAGTACGTCTTTGTGGGGTGGTAACTAGCCACGGCTGAAGTTTCCCACCAGCCAGACCTGGACCAAGAATTAAGAAAATTCTTAGGTATACAGGTTTCCTCACAATATATTTCCTTCACCGTTTGAGACACGTGATATTTAATTTCTTAAAATGCACACAACTGAAAAGTTGGAGGTGCATGCCCCAGACCGTCGAACCTACGTCCTCCGAGGTCATATCCACTGGGCTATCCAGTCACGCGCTTTGCATGTAGTAGTGCTAGTGAGACAACACTAACACCTTTGTGTGTCTGTGTGTAACTTAAAGGAACACAAAAATGGAGTAACTTCTCCCGTTTTCCCAACATTTCCCTTCACTGCTCTGCTCCTATTGATCGTAGCGTGATGAAAAGTATACTATAACCTGCCCAGGAGTATGAAGAATTATTGTACCAAGTTTCGTTAAAATCCGTCCAGTAGTTTTTGTTTCTATAACAAACATACAGACAGACATGGCATCAGAATCGGTCACTAATAACTGATAGGTATTTTGGAAATATATTTCATGTACAGAATTGACCTCTCTACGCAGATTTATTATAAGTATAGATAATAGATTAAAGGTGACTTATGTGCGAGTGTTCTTAGACATGTTTGATGAAAATCGGTTGAGCCGTTTAAAAGTCGTGGGGGGTGAAAGTGGGGAAGAAATACCGAATGTCTGCATATATACTCGAGTGGGGTCTCAAATGAAAGCGCACTGAAAGAGAATATTGATGACTTGATCGAGAGTGTAATTAATAATTTCATGACCTTCGGAGGTTTTCAAAATTTTCAATGTTATGTTATTGTCAATATTAACCCAAGATCTCTTAAAACCACAGAATTCTGAATGCGCTAGAAATGTCGCCTAACTTCAAATCACACTTATAAGTAGATTATAAAGTCGGAATGTCTGTGTGCCCTCCAATTTCCTCCGCCGGGAGTCGAACCCGCAAGTAGGTAGGCACACGCAATATCCGGCGCGACAGGCGGCGGCGGGCGCGGGGGCGGGATCATTTCCGCTTTCACTCGCGACGCACCTCAATTGTGTTACTATAATAAATTGATTTTCATCAATTTCGTGTGAAAATCGAGATTCTATAACTGAGAGATAGACTATTGAAACGATTTTCTTTCGGTTTTTACCAATAGATAGAGTTTAATTTAAATTAATTAAACACTCTATCTATTGGTGAAAATCTCCTTTAAATTATTAAATTGATTTAATTTTCATAATTTAGAGTAGGTAATTGTTTATTTAGTACAACTACTTATTTTTTTATTAACACAGATATAAAGCAAAAGTCTGACGAAAAAATCCATTTGTCGTAGAAGTGATCTTTAGTTTTTTTTCGAGAAAAACTAATTTATATTAAAAGAAAATAAACTTTATTGGAACTCATATAGAGTATACTTTAGTACATATTGCAAGGCAACAGTGCTATAGTAGGTACTTCGTACAAACTACAGTTTACTCTTTGTAATCGTTATTAAAGTCCCATCATTCATCATCATTACAACCCATATTCGGCTTCTTTTTGAGCACGAGTCTCCTCTCAAAATGAAACGGAAGTCGACCACGCAGAGAATTAAGAAAATTTTCTGGCATGCAGGTTTCCTCACGATATATAGATATTTAATTTCTTAATATGCACACAACTGAAAAGTTGAACGTGCATGCCCCGGACCGGATTCGATCTTACGCCCTCTGGAATCGAAGACAGAGGTCATATCCACTGGGCTATCACGGCTTTCTTAACAAACACATAAGCGTACATCTATACTAATATTATAAAGAGGTAAAGTTTGTAAGTTTGTAAGTTTGTCACATTTTTTAAATGGGGTAATCTTCGGAACTACTGGCCCGATCTTAAAAATTCTTTCACCAGTAGAATGCTACATTATCGGGGAGTGCTATAGGCTATATTTTATATTGGTATCATATATATTAGCCGAGTTATCACAGTTTTTGTCATACAGGTCGGACTGAAAATCCTCTTAAACATACTTATTCGCATGCGCTGCCTTAACTATTGTGTAAAATTGAAATTAATGTATAGAGACTTTATGTATCTTTAAAAGTTCTACAAAAAAGTCCGCAACACCATATATCTATCTTCTATATATTAGCAGATATAGTACCTTTTGTGTTTTAAAAATTATTAATTTTATATACTTAGGTTTACGTCATTATTTATACAACTAAACTTTAATCCTTATTAAAATAAATTATTTAATAATCACAAGGATATTATGGAGATAAGATTTGCCCTTTACAGTATGTTAATTACTTAAATAGTTTCGGAGATAATACAAAATTTCTAAAAGACGCAGAAATTCCGCTATATAACGCCCGGCTCTTTCATTTACGTAGTTCCCGTTTCCGTGTGAATATGGGGATCAAACATAGCCTATGACACTCGCAAATAACGTAGCTTTCTATTGGTAAAACAATTTTCCAAATCGGTCCAGTAGATCCAGCTATTACCTCCTACAACCACACGAACTTTACCTCTTTATATTATTAGCATAGAAGTCTTTATTTCTCTTGGTCATACCACCACTCTCGAAGGACTGGACCGATTTTGCTAAGGGCAGGATTAAGATTGAGAAGTTACAGGGTAGGGTAGGGTACGGGTAGGGTACGGGTAGGGAAGCGTAGGGGTAGTGTAGGGTACGGGTAGGGAAGCGTAGGGGTAGTGTAGGGGTAGGTTTAGAGCCGGGTTTGGGGTAGTGGTAGGGTAGGGGTAGAGGTAGGGTAGTGGTAGGGTAGAGGTACGGGTAGGATAGGGAAGTGGTAGGGTAGGGGTAGGATAGGCGTGAGATAGGGGTACGGGTGGGATAGGGGTAGGAAAGGGATAGGGTACGGGGAGGGTAGGGGTAGGATGGGGGTAGGGTACATCGAAATTTACGCGGACGAAGTCGCGGGCGTCCGCTAGTCTTCATATATGAGGATTCGCCGCCTTGATTCTATTGCTAAAGCGTCAGGTTTAGTGTTCTACTTTCTGTGTTTACATTCGTTATCAAATCGTGGTGAAACCCTAGACAACAAACAAACCCTTTATCAAATTAGTGTAGACAGTCACTCCCCATCAAGTGTAACAGAAACCAATTACCAAAGAACATAATCGGCAGCGAAATGAGCCAGTCAACATCGCCCCGCAAATGACCACTGCATATTAAGTGGTACGAACGATTAGCCGGTTTACAGATAGGGTGGAATGTTAAGGGTTAAATGTATAGAATGCGCAACAGGGGTGGATTACGTATTAATAATAGATTATTAATTAAATGCGTTTTGGAAATAAGCTTTTAGAGGGTAACTATTTTGAAACAAAAATAATTTTTAACGATTTTAAAAAGGGAGATTTTCAATTCATACTAATATTATAAACGCAAAAGTTTGTATTGTGGTGGTCACACACACATAGATTGTAAATGAAAATGCTACTTAAGCATTTTCATAATTATGACGAAGTCGATACGGGCGGTTTGTCGCCAGTCGTTACCTAACCGTTGTAACTGATAGTCAATATAAGTGTTTTATCAGTGGAGCCTACTATTATTTATCACCCATAACCGCTACCCGGGATACGAAATACCTTACTCAAACCCCAATATAATAAGTATTAAAATAGTAGGTACAAAAGTATGTTTGTTATTCTTTAACGCCGCTACTACTGAAGCGATTTGGCTGAAATTTGGAATGGAAGTAGATTTTACTCTGGATTAACACATAGGCTACTTTTTATCCCAAAAAAAATCCATGGTTTCCCGAGATTTGCGAAAACTGATGATATTGATGGTATGAATGTTTGTTACTCTTTCACGCCTCGACTACTGAACCGAATTAGCTGAAATTTGGTATTGAGATATATTACAGAGTAAATTAAAAGACTACTTTTTATCCCAAAAAAATCCATGGTTCCCGAGGGGTTTGTGA
This sequence comes from Bicyclus anynana, assembly GCF_947172395.1. NCBI lineage: Eukaryota > Metazoa > Arthropoda > Insecta > Lepidoptera > Nymphalidae > Bicyclus > Bicyclus anynana. The sequence goes on from NC_069109.1 coordinate 269,337, forward strand.
AAAACTAAATTTCAAGCGGACGAAGTCGCGACCGTCCGCTAGTTTTTGAATATTTGTTACCAATTTTTAATCGACTTCAAAAAAAGGAGGAATTCTCAATTTGACGCGTATGTTTTTTTTAATGTTTATTACCTCATAACTTCGTCTTTATTAACCAATTTTAAAAATTATTTTTTTAATGATATATTTTAAAATTTTATAATGACAGGGGTCCAGTCTTTTTAACCCCTGACGCAAAAGAGGGGTATAATATATATTAGGTATATTATTCTAACCTATACGCCATCGAGGCAGTTGTCTAGAACCTTAAATGTGTGTAAGTTACCCCTACCTACCCTTAGTGTGTGTAACAAAGCGTCCAACAACAAGCAGGTGACGTCACAACAATTATCTGTATTGATACACAATACTCTATAGTCTATGGTCTATTGTATCGCCGGTATCGACAGAGGGCGGCGCAAACGGGCGGCTTGTTCCTTTTTAACCTTTAACGCAAAAAGACGAGTGTTATAAGGTTGATGTCGATGACTGTCTGTTTGTGGGATTGTAGCACTCAAACGGGTGTACCGATTTGGATGCGATTTCATTTCATTTGACAGTCAGTAAGGAATTAATTTTTCATGAACTCTTAGATCACATATTGCAACACTATTTAAACTTTACTTTACTTTAACATATTTTCTGTTATGGTGGAAAGAATTTCTGGCATGATAGTCAGTATTCTACCAATTCCTTATCTTATGGGGTGTAGACCGGAGCTCAGCAGTGAACCGAATATGGGTTTATAGTGATGATGGGGTGTAGGTATAATTATAACAAATATGCTACTATTAGCTAGCAACTATCACCTTTTACTAGGTTATGTAAGTTAAGTATGACAGAGAGGTAACATCTAGCGAGGCAGGTCCTATGGTAATTGATCTGAGGATGAAACTAAAAATAATTTTAACGTGTGGCATAATGAAGTAATGAAGTATTTTTGGATTTTACTCCTTAAGAATCAAGTTTTCGAAAACACTGCCCATATTTATTTCATAGCCCCCGGTATGGAATAAATATGGGCAGAAAGAAGAGAACGAATGACAGCGTTACGTTTTTTCTGCGCACCTTTCACCGTGCGCTGCCGCCAACAGCGAGCACGCCGCGGCCTGCTCCTCGGTTGGCTTTAGGCGTGAGTATTGAGACGTACACAGAGTATGCTGCGGGGCAACATACACTATTCAGACAGTCGATCTGAAAGTGTAAACTCAATTCGTGCGTCGGAGCTGACACAGACTTTTTTCATTTCTAAAATTAATCCTTTTTAGTATCGCTTAGCTTTATGTCAAAAGACAAAAAAATTGGGCGACTTTTTGTCTCAAGACAGTCGCGCGACTGCGTCACTATCAGGAAGTAATATCGGAATGAGGTGTGAAACTAATTAGTTGATGCGACTTCACTTCACTCCGCTAACAAGGAAGCATTGCTGCGGCACTGTGTCGAACTACCCCATTGTTCCTCTGACTGCGGGGGGTCGGTTGAATGTACACAATAACATAAAGACAAATAGGACACCAGGGGACATTCACACCTTTTTAGGGTCTGCACCTCAAAAGAAATAACTTTTATAGAATCACTTAATGTTTTAAAGTCCGACTGTCTGTCTGTCTGTCAAGTTAAGACGCTTTATCTCGAAAACGTGTGGAAGCATCAAATTGATAAAGCCATATTTTTTTTTAAGAATATTTGCCATATTTTTTTTAAATGTGACCAATATTCCCATTCCCCTCCAACTAGTCGACAAAGACTGTGCTAGGAGTGGGTACGACAATAGACCAACGGCGCGGGGATCGAACCACCACCCCTCGGTGATGAGTCCGACCGCTCGTTGAGCTATTGAGGCTTAAATTTATTAATTTAATTAGTTTAATATATTCATCTGATTTTTCTTTTTAAATAGAGTAGGCAGTCTTTACTTCAAGTATACTTCAAAAAAAGTATGTAAGTACAAAAATATTAAAACTATTTAAATGAACTAACGCACATCAAAAGAAAAAGTACAGAACTTTTATAGAATTATTTATTGTTGACTTTCAGTCTGCCTGTCTGTCTGTCAAATTAAGACATAAAATATCAATTTCAAATATCCCAGAAAACGATGTTTAGTAAGTACTAATGTTAACTAAGTCATCATCATTACCAACTCATATTGGGCTCACTGCTGAGCTCGAGTCTCCTCTCATAATGAGAGGTATTAGGCCAAACGTTCACGCTGGCCCAATGCGGATTGGCAGACTTAACACACGCAGAGAATTAAGATAATTCTCTGGTATGCAGGTTTCCTCACGATGTTTTCCTTCACCGTTTGAGACACGTGATATTTAATTTCTTAAAACGCACACAATTGAAAAATTGGAATTAGAAGTACATGCATCGACCGGGTTTGAACCTATAACCTCCGAATCGAAGGTAGATCATATCCACTGAGCTATGAGGTTTCTCCGGACGAGTTAGTTTATAAGTTCATTTTTAAATTTAAAGTTCTGTAACTGCCGGGATCTATATTTTATGAAGACACGCAACTTTTATAGTTATATTCACCCGCGTATTTGCCATTCCCGTTGGAATACAGGGACTCACAATAGCCCATGTTACTCCCTGATAATATAGCTTTCCAGCGTTGAAAGAATTTTTTAAATTTCCCTACCCACATTCTGAAGAGTCAGACGTGTTTACGAGTGCTCCTTATAAATAATTTTATTAAAACGTATAAACATAGTGTTCATTATATTCAAAGTGAAATCCATGAAAAAAATTAGATAACGAACAAAAGTCACAGTGAGAAGTTTTCATTTCAAGTGCTCAATCGTAAATATTGGAAATGGTTTTTGCACTGAAGAACACCGTTATAAGTGACAGATGTTAAATCATATTAGTTCATTATTTTAGTGTGATATAAAATTGAGAAAGCAAAAAACAAACTGTTCTCTGTTGTTATCAATAATATCCAGTGTTAAATCATAAATATTCTAAACACAAAGTTCAAACATTACAATTGAAAATAAGTGATTAATAGTATACACGTATAACGCCATCTTACGAGGAGATAATTATTTTACAGTGTTTCAAAGTTTTAAAAAAACTATTACAGATATCAAAAACACTGTGTAAAACTACTATTATTAATAATATCGAGTGGTAAATCATAAATCATAAACATTGAATCATACGGTTCAAAGGTCACTATTTAAATTAAGTGATTAATTTTGAAGTCAAAGTACGTCTAACGCCATCTTCCGGCGAGACGATGAACGTGGATTAGAAAAATCAATACGGATCGCTTTTTGGAGTATATTGCTAATCGTCCGCTAGCCTAGTGGTGCGTGCAGTCGAACTGAATGCCGTTCAATCTTACGGTACCCCAAGATCGAGCCCCGACCCAGCCATACGTTTTTTCCAACTTTACTACAAAATTTAATTTAATTTAAAACAATGCAGTGTAGCTTATGTAAAGGCCCATTAAAAAAAGGCTCATATGTACAATGCACGGGCTGCCAAGATAAATTTGATTTCATCTGTTTGGGAATTACGAATGATCAACAAAATTCATTATCGAAGGAATACTTTCTGTCCTGGATTTGCCCGACTTGTACTTCTGTAACACGTCGCAAAAAAATTCGAGATGATACCCCAATAAAAAGCAAGTCGTCTGCACCAAAAACAGAATTTTTGAATATGTCTTTAGACTTAAGTATGGATGCATCACAAACATCTCGGGATATTTCACAGCACGTAACTATTGATAATATTAGCACACTACTGGATCAGAAGTTGAATGCATCGTTCGCAACTTGTTTCGCCAAAATGAGAGAAACTTTAATGAGCGACATTAGGTCACAAATCAGCAATGAAGTCCGAACTGTTGTCTCATCTATTAAAGAAGATTTTGCCGTTACTACCAACTCTTTAAATAAAGAACAGAGCAATATAAGGGCCGATTTGGGAAAGTTGGAAAAGAGAATTGGAAATTTGTCCTCGTATATAAAGACGGAGTTGAACAGTGTACAGTCGGTTACTTCTGGGTTGAGATCGGAGTTTAACGAACTGATTGATGTAAAATCACTGGATAACTCACAGAACCTCACTTTGTTACAAAGTAGACAGGCACTCATCGAAAAGGACTTAGAAGATCTGAAAGTCGCCGTCCAGTTTTCATCTAGCCAGGTCGATGATTTCAAGAACAGTTTATCTTCAGTAAGTGGTACGTCTAAAACAATTGAACTGATTAAAGACGAGCTATCATCAACAAAAAATAAATTACAAGAACTGCAAAAGGAAGTAGACGACCGGCAGCAAATGGATCGACTCCTCAATATTGAAATTGTTGGTGTCCCTGAATGCAAAAATGAAAATCTCCGAGACCTTCTTATCCAAACGTCACAATATATTGACATACCACTCACACCTTTTGATATAGATCACATTCACAGAGTGCAGCCGAGACAAAAACTAGATGGACGCCCTAGAGTCATTGTTTGCAAGTTACGATCAGCAACTGTCAAAAGTAATATTTTAGCTGGATTTAAAAAAACGCGTGGCCTAAACACGGGCAACATAGGAATTGAAGGACCAGCTATCAAAATTTATATACGCGAACACTTGACTTTTAAAAATAAGGAAATATACAAAGCAGCCCGTCTAGCTTGCGATCAAAAGGGTTTTAAATATTGCTGGATTAAGAACTGCAAAATATTTGTCAGGAAGAATGACAATTGCCCTTTTTTTCAAATAAGTGGAATGGAAGATATAAAGAAGATTTCTTGATAGAAACCTACTGTTTCATATATGCTTATACTTCGAATTTAGCTAATATGATTTTATGTTTAATCTTATCAAAATACAATACACTTATCTCACACACATGTCACACAATTCACATCTCACACACGTACATATTCATACGTACATTCACATCTCACACTCACATATCACACACATACATTTTCATACGTAACCACCCGTTAATGCAAACATTAAGTTTCCCAATCCTGACTTATAACTCAGTCAATTATAATAACTACTGTGAATTTCAGTCCTTTCATATTAGTTTCGTTCATTTGGTTTCGTTCTACAGTGAGTTATTAATGGAATATCTATACTATATCATACTTTTTTTAGTTATATCAATATTATTTGTTACACTTATTAAAAATGGCTAATCAGGGACTAAAAATTTATTATCAGAATGTTCGTGGTTTGCGAACGAAAACAAATGATTTACAGAGGAATATATTACTCCACGATTTTGACGTTTTGGTTTTTACAGAGACTTGGTTAATTCCCAGTATTCATGACAGAGAGTTCTGCGATTTAAGATACGAAGTATTTAGATACGATAGGGACCTCGCAGCTACCAATAAAAAATCTGGGGGTGGAGTAATGATATGTGTCAAACGTAGTTTACACGCATTTTCTCTTGACCTAATTTCTCCTAATCGAGCTTTGGAGGTAGTAGCGATTACAATCCCCTCTGATTCTTTACACACTAATAGTAAACTTCATATTTTGGCAACTTACATTCCTGGCAACACAAATATTCAGCCGTGTTTGCTGGAGGACTTTTCATTAATAATCCATAAATTAAATACTAAAATAGAGAAGGACCATTTTTTGATTTTAGGTGATTTTAATATGCCCTTCATAAAGTGGTCCAATGAAGGTTCCTCCATTGCAAGTAATGCTCCACAAAATCTCCGAGAAATAGGCATGGAATTGGTACAGTATCTGAACTTTAAAGGTCTAAATCAACACTCGTTTTTCAAAAATCTTAACGGCAATACTTTGGATCTTATTTTTGCGAACTTTCCTGTTGAGATCTCGGTTTCAAGTTATCCTTTACTAAAGCAAGACGACTTTCACCCGGTTTTATTAATTAACGTAGCTTCTTTGACTATTAGAACTTTACCATCCGTACCTCGGGTGAAATTTAAATTTCATAAAGCCAATTATGATAGTATAAATAATTATCTCATGGCAATTCCGTGGCAAGAATGCCTATCTGAAGGATCTTTGGATGAAGCAGTCAATCGGTTTTATGAACACCTATATAAATGTATTTCTATGTTCGTACCTTTAACTATAACGAAGAAAAATGACACATATCCCAAATGGTATAATAAGTCTCTTATAAAAATTATTCGGGAAAAGTCTAAAATTCATAGACGCTGGAAAAAATACCAAGATCCTTTAGATTACCTAGAATTTTCCCGACTAAGGAAGAGAGAAAAGACGGTAGAATCAGAATGTTACACTAAATATATTAAACTTAATGAAGAATGCTTAAAAAAGGACGCAAAACAATTCTGGTCCTTCATTAAATCTAAGCGTAATACCACAAATCTACCTAGAAAATTAAAGTATGAAAATGCTGAGTCTATTACCAGTAAAGACCACGCCGAAGCGTTTAATAAGTTTTTCTACAATGTGTTCTCTCACCCACTAAATGAGTATCCTCTCTTAAAACTCATTCCCCCAGTTAACCTTTCTACTCCACACTCTCAGTCCCTCCACGTTGACGCTTATGACATAAGCGGTTTGATCATCAAGCTCGACACTTCTAAAAGCTCCGGGAGTGACAAAATACCGCCTTATTTTATAAACTCCGCGCGAAAGTCTCTTATTTCACCCTTGTTAATAATTTTTAATAGATCAATAAAGGAAGGGTACTTTCCAACTAAATGGAAAGAAGCTCATATTGTGCCGATATATAAAAAGGGTACCAAAAGCCTGGTTGAAAATTATCGTCCAGTTTCAATTTTGAATATATTTGGTAAATTGCTAGAAAAAGTTATCTATAACACATTATATCCTATTTTAATTAATACGATCCCTACAGAACAACATGGTTTTATTAAAGGTCGTTCAACTTTAACAAACTTAACGTCATTTACAGAAGACATTTTAGTTTCTATGGATAAGGGCGTGCAGGTAGACGTGATCTACACAGATTTTGAGAAAGCTTTTGATCGTGTCGATCATACAATCCTGCTCAAGAAACTTGAATATTTGGGAATTCACGGAGACCTTCTGAGGTGGATTAAATCTTACTTGTCTAACCGCTCACAGGCCGTTGTAGTTGGTGGCAGTCGTTCTGATTTCTGTGAGATCCCGTCTGGTGTTCCACAGGGTTCTCATTTGGGACCACTATTTTATAATTTATATTTATATGACATTTATAGTTGCTTTCTTAATTCAAATTTTTTAATGTACGCCGATGACACAAAAATTTATTTAGAGATTAAAAATGTTAACGATTGTTTAAAGTTGCAACAAGACCTAAACCTACTTTCCCAGTACTATAAAGATAACAGAATACAAATCAATATCGGTAAATGTCAGCATATAACTTTCACTAGAAATAAAAATAGAGTGAATTTTAATTACAGTATCGATGGAAAGACAATCTCTAAGGTAGATAAAACGCGTGACTTAGGAGTTATACTAGATGACAAAATGTCTTTCAATGAGCATATTGATGTAATCACCACTAAAGCTTTCTCTATGCTGGGATTTGTATTAAGAACCTGCAAGCCTTTTCATAATATCAATACACTTAAAACTATTTATTTTGCATATGTCCGCAGCAATTTAGAATACTGTAGTAGTGTATGGTCACCATATTATATAAAGCCAAGGGAAGATATAGAGAGAATTCAACGTAAATTTATTAAACACTTAAATTTTCGTACACATACTGTTCCTCTAAATTACGATGACAACTGTGGCCATTATAAATTACAAACCTTAGGACAGAGAAGGCAAATTGCTGATATGTCACTGTTATATGATATAGTAAATGGGCATATTGATAGTCCTCACCTGTTATCAAAACTTAAATTAATAGCAGCTCCTACTCGACTCCGCCGAAAGACGTTATTCCAAGTGCCACATAAAAGGAAAGTCTTTACTAAGAACTCGGTAATGACCAGAGTTACAGATAGCTACAATAAGCTATACGCACAAATTGACATATTCCGGTATTCAAAAAAGACTTTTAAGCGACATCTAGCGGAAACTAAATAGTTAATTACTTAGCACACACTGTCTTCACACACACACACACGCACACGAAACACACACAACACTCACACCACAGTCAATCACACACACACACACAATTTCTTATACCAACGTTCACTCGTACATACGTTTTAATGTGATTTTATTTTCTCTCTTTTTCTTTATTATTTCCTTTTCTTGAATGTATTCTCAGATTGTGTTTTTTATAAATTGTTATAACTATGGAAAATCTGTAATTGGCTGTATCATACAGGAAATATTGTATAATTGTATTCTTGGTAACGCTGTTGATTTTTCTTAAAAATAAATAAATAAATAAATAAATAAATAAATAAATAAATCGGTCCAGTAATTTTTAATTGATTCGTTACATACAACAATACAATTTTTTCTTGTTTATAATAATTTCTTAGTGTTGGTTATGTATCTATATGTTGGTATTACATTATAAGACAATGTCGGGATCGAACTGGCGACCCCTGCGCGCGGCGCCTCAGTGTGTCAGTAACATCATTAGCTAATGTGCGCCCCGCGGCGACCGGCCGTAGGTGCGCTACGTATCGATTGATAGCACGGCCACGAGGTCGCGGGTTCTGTTCCCGCTTGTATAGTTATAACTAGCTGACGCTGCGCGGTTTTATGCCGCGTGGTTCCTGTTCCCGTAGGAATACGGCGATAATGTAAACAGGCTACCTAACACTGAAAGAATTTTTCAAATCGGACCAGTAGTACCTACCTGAGATTAGCGCGTTCAAACAAACAAACAAACTCTTCAGCTTTATAGCATTAGTATAGATAGTATAGATTGACACATTGCAGCTTCTTTCAACTTTTCAGTTATGGGCATTTTAAGAGATTAAACACGTGTCTTAAATGGTGAAGGAAAAACGTTGTGAGGAAAATCGAATTGAGAACCTCCTCCTTTTTGAAGTCGGTTAAAAACTTTACAACAAAATTTATTTAACCGACTTCAGAATCACAAAAATAAACTGAAAAGCGATAAATAACATCGTATGCGCTACCTTCTGATTACTTTGAAGGCGGTGCCAACACAGTGACGTATTAATTAAAGCCGTTTCTGAAAGAATCACTGAAAACTGTTTGAAAATCCCAAAAACTTTATGATTTTATACGTGTATTTTATGTGTTGGCATCGTCTTTTTTTAAGTCGGCTAAAAAGTGTCTTCATCATCATCATCATCATCATCAGCCGATGGAGTCCACTGCAGGACATAGGCCTTTTGTAGGCACTTCCAAACATCACGATACTGAGCCGCCTGCATCCAGCGAATGTCTGCGACTTGATGTCGTCAGTCCACTTGGTGGGGGGTCGGCCAACAATGCGCTTACTAGTGCGGGGTCGCCATTCCAGCACTTTGGGACCCCAACGTCCATCGGCTCGTCGAACTATGTGCCCCGCCCATTGCCACTTCAGCTTCGCAACTCGTTGAGCTATGTCGGTGACTTTGGTTCTTCTGCGGATCTCCTCATTTCTGATTCGATCACGCAGAGATACTCCTAACATAGCTCGTTCCATCGCCCGCTGTGTGACTCTGAGCCTTCTTATGAGGCCCATAGCTAGCGACCAAGTCTCGGAACCATAGGTCATCACTGGCAACACGCACTGTTCGAAGACTTTTGTCTTCAGGCACTGAGGAAGTTTTTTTTTTTTTAAATGTGTCTAATGCGGCTATAATATATGTTTCACTTCAAAAATGAGTAATTATCCCAGTCCTTCAACTGAACCAACGTTACGAGGGCCTACGAGTTCCATCTAACAAACTATAAATATACTAAACTATCTATATGTTATTATAAACATTGTCTGTTATTTGCTGATAATAATTCTTCATTGTCATTGATTACAGTTTTTCGTTTATAAGATACTGATTTGACTAAACCTAAAGATTCTATCTTTAGCTTTATCATTTATTATTTAAACTCAGATTAAACTATTTACATTTTATAACTAATTTAAATATTATAATGATATTAATTTCATAATGTTAGACTAAGACGTAAAACTGTATAATTAAAAAGTAGTTGTAAGATACAGAAACCATTTTGAATTGTAAAACTGTTTGAGTCATAGTCGGTAATTATTTTGTCGTCTGGTAGTCAGTCGAGCGCGATCTTTCTTGGTGATAATACAGTTTGTTGGAATTATACGAAGATTTTCATTGCTGAATACACATTCCTGACATTACGCTGCCCGGCTCAGTAATACCAAGCATCGAACTTGAGACCTCTGACAGCTTAACAAGCAGCAGTGAATGAAATCAAACAGTTAGCGGCATGAATAGTGAATGCGAGCAAGTCCCCGGGGGCAGGCCCGGCGCGGAGCATTAGCCAGCCTACTAATGCTTTCAATAAACAATATGCTTTGCGAACTGCTCTGTTGTCTATCTCTCTGGGAGCACGGCAGTGATCCCGCCAAGTTGAGCAAAAAATATGCAACACGCCCGTACTTTTTTCGAAGCAATTCTAGCCATGTACAACTAACTGTACAACCTGTAAATTCGTTGTGGATGAGACTTGGCAAGCGCTCTAAGCAATCTTTTTTTTGACGTGATAATTCGATGGAGCCGGCTGCACACTCGAAAAAAGATGACGTCATGCGTCGTTCCCTCGTTCGATCTCGGGTTGCCAACTTATTTTATAAGAAATAAAGTATATTCTGGTCTATGAAGATTATTAAACAGTATTTCAGAAAAACTAACTTTTTCTTTTGAAAAATGCAACCATTCCATCAGTACCTTCTTATGACGTTGTCACATCGAAACATCCATACAAACTTTCAGGTTTATAATATTAGTAGGAGTAGGGTTAATGATGATAATTTATCTAAAGAAAGAACTCTCCATACCCCACAACCCGACCAAGGCTCGACCCCAGGACTCAGCGAACCAAACATAAACTAACCACGGCACCATCGAAGCATTTCAGAACGCAATATAAAGTTTAAAACAAACAGCGCACTTCCGCTTCCGGCCCCGCCCATGCACCCCGCACCCCGCACCGCGCAGACCCCCGGGGGGTCGTATAGTATGAGATGTGTTGACTGTTGACTGTTGACCTTACAGATTTACTGTTGGTGTTGAACTGAACCAATCGACTAACATTCAGTACTAATATCAGTTTATTATAACTTGTGCAAATAGATTTGATGTGTGATTAGGGTTTCTCAAACTTTCGGCTCCACGAACCCCTGTTAAAATTTGTGTGTGTTATAAAAAGTGACCCCTTACTAACTAATGGAACCTCCTGGAACTAATGGAATGAATCCTGCAGGCTAATTTTTTTTTTTTTGGGCGGCAAAGAAAAAAAAATTTGACTGTTGATGAAAATAAGGTTATTATTTGAATAAAAGTTAACACATAAAGTACCAAAAGAAATGTCTTTGTAATATTAATGTGATGGGTGTGCTTGTTTCTTGTCGCAAATGGATTCAATGTTAGGAGTAATTTTGGACAATTTTAACCTTAATTCTGACTCGGTATCAGTTACGTAAATCTTGTCGCGAACCCCCTGCCGTCGAATGGCGAACCCCTAGGGTTCGCGTACTTTGAGGAACCCTGTCCTACAACATTTAACGTAGGGGAAGCTCTCTCCATGCTTAAAAGCTTATCTATGATGAAACTGAAGATCTGTTGAATGTTATTAAATAAATTCTGATTTAGTTCAGGCCATCTATTTTAATATTTCTGTTTATTATCTTAATAAACAGAAATATTAAAATGGATACACATTCAATTGAAGTTACACACACACATACACACGCTGATGCACATAATTTTCACCCGACTACGGCGAAGCCTAAAGGAAAGGTATAGAGAGAAATAACGACGATGAACGAGAACAGAACAGCAAGAGAAATTTCAATTTTAAGCACACTAAAAATGAAATATATAATGTAAGTAGACACAGAATTGTGCATGATTGGCTCAGCTGATTCGAATCAATTTTTGCAGTAATTTTGCACGTAACATGTCTATAATATACAAACTAATCAAGCCCAAACAAAAGGTAACTGCTGTAAATCGTTGACGAGTTCCATCGTCTGTGTTTCGGCTCCATCATCAGACCAACTCCAGACCTTCATAAAATTGTAGTGGTTTAAAATACCTTATGGAAACACTAACAAACGCACTAGTCGTCTCTACGATTTTCGAAAGTTTCCCTCGATTTCTCCAGGATGCCATCATCAGATCCTGACATGAAAAAAATGGGACCATGGGAATCGAACTCTTCAAAACAAAAAAAGAATTTTGATAATCGGTTCATAAATGACGGAATTATCGCTGGACATACATGAAAAAACATACATACAGCCTTCTCCTTTTTGGAAGTCGGTTAAAAATCATTTAATCATTTTATCATTTAAAAATATCATAGCGAGCGGTGAACCCGGGACCTTCCACTGGTCGGCGCAAGCCGTGCCACCAGCAGTCATGAGTAATGCAATTAGAGCTGTTTGCGTATCGGATACATTAGACAAACACTCGCGCAAGGCGCAGAACACATATACACGTGCGAAGGGTTGCTCTGTGGGAACTATTCCTGTGGAAATACGGGGTTACAATATAGTCTACGTTACTTCTTGATAATATAGCTTTCAATTTGTGAGAAATAGAAGTCTGCATCCATACGTAGTTGATGTCCCCTGGACACGAACGAAGCGTTTCGCTTTTTCGTTCCTGATCCGCACTGCGAAATTATGGCATGCCCTTCCAGCTTCCGTTTTCCCTACAATATGGGTATCAAGTCATGAGTGAATAGGCATCTTCTAGGCGCGTGCCACCATAGGCTTCATCATCGCTTACTGTCAAGCATGATTTTTGCCTAGCGCTAGCCTATGTAATGTCAATAAAAATAATCGAATCAGTTGCGTAGTTTCACATTAAACAAACAATCAAGTCTTTTTACACTAGTAAACGCCTGAACTAATCAAGATGAATTTAGATTTTTATTTAGATGGTGTGTATTTATACTGTTACAATTCTTACTATATATACAATCTATACTACAATTCTTAGTTTTAATTTAAATATTTTATTCGTCATTCTATTGTACGGAATATAAGATTATCTATTTAAAAAAAAAGATGAATTTTGGTATAGCAATAAATGGATTCTTGGAGCTGCATATACTTTTCGTTCCTTAAATAAAAAGAAAAGGGAGTGAAAAATATGCATTTTACTTTATTAAGCTATTGCGTAGCTTTTTATCGCGGGCTTTGAGCGCGGCGACCGAATCGGCGAACACCGTTCAAAGTTTTTTATTAAATTTATTTAATCTACTTCCCTCGTTGGTTAATTAAAAAAGTATACTAATGTTATCGCCGCGTTGCAACGACTTGCGGTACGGACGGCTTCAGCGTGCTCGTGGCGTTCGAGCCGTCCACATCTCTTGTTGTGTAATTCTTTATGGGTTACTTGGGATAGGCGGGGAGTGACTTGAGTGGAAAAGGGGAGTGTTTGGATACAGTCAAAGGATCCTTTAACCCTACACACATCGTTCACAAGTGCGTGACTTCACTCAAGGTCATTCTCTGCCACTCAGGGTTTATTAGTAACATTCTTAGTGGCAATTGTTAGACCTGACAGACTTTCACTCGATAATTGTGCTTTGCAGACAACCGCTTCTGATGTGAAACCCCTTATTCTCTGACATTATTACCTGACGTTTCGAAAGAGCTTGTAAACTAAGCCTATTTGAAATAAATGAATATTGACTTTTGACATTTGATCCGATAGCCAGAGTATCTTTTTAAAAAGTTTATAATATCGCGATAGCAGTCAACTCAAAATTCACGCAAGCAATATGATGACAACGAGCCGGGATGCTGCGAAGATGAAACACAAACACGCAGGTGCGCCGAGCGCCGCAAAACCTCAATCCAATTTGTGAATTGATTGCCGCACAAGGGATCAATCAGCCGACGCCGCGGGGCGCCATTTGCATGCCCGCGCCCGCCAGCCCGCCGCGCGCGTGACGGGCGTCACAATGTCACAGGTAGCGAGGTGACTGTCACATTTATTATACACTACATATTTTTTATTGATAGCCCAGTGGATATGACCTCTGCCTTCGATTCCGGAGGGTGTTGGTTCGAATCCGGTCCGGGGCATGCGCCTCCAACTTTTCAGTTGTGTGCATTTTAAGAAATTAAATATCATGTGTCTCAAACGGTGAAGGAAAACATCGTGAGGAAACCTGCATATTGAATTATTATGAATTTACCTAATTCTCTGCGTGTGTGAAGTCTACCAATCCACATTGGGTCAGCGTGGTGGACTATTGGCCTAACCCCTCTCATTCTGAGAGGAGAATCGAGCTCAGCAGTGAGCCGAATATGGGTTGATAACGACGAATGATGACTACCAACTGACTACAATCCAGCACTCCAAATATGTCTAGATACTCTAAAGTCACGTATATGTCACCGTTAAATAGTAAAATACGTTAGTTATAATCTCACTCGCGATATGGTAATCTGTCGATATATTGTGAACTGAACATGATTACAATTTAACGTGTTATTTTTCGGTTTACTATAATCTATGGAAGTGAACAGTGCACAAGTCTCGCCTGATCTATCTATATTAATATTATAAAGCTGAAGAGTTTGTTTGTTTGTTTGATTGAACGCGCTAATCTCAGGGACTACTGGTCCGATTTGAAAAATTCTTTCAGTGTTAGATAGCCCATTTATCGAGGAAGGCTTTAGGCTTTAAATTATCCCCATATTCCTACAGGAACGGGAACCACGCGGGTGAAACCGCGCAGTGTCAGCTAGTTATTAAATAATCGGCAAGCATCTGTCTATTATCAAAAGTAGGTAGCTACATGTCTGTCAGTCTGTCGCGGCTAATCTCCGCAAGTAGTAATCGAATTGTCGGCGTCATCAATGTTCAATCAGTGTACCTGAGTAGGCGCACCACGCGACGCCGCGCCACAGGACGTGTCCGCTGAGGTGAGTTACAAACAGAGCGTTTGATTATCATAAAAAAATATATTAAAAAAGTCATATAAAAATTGTCAAGATACATTGTTACAATGAAAATTGAAGTTGAGTTAAAATACAATGGGGATGATGACTAGGTTTGAATATATTGATTTTTATGATACATTCGGGTAAATAAGGTCAATGTCAACTAATTTATACATAAAAAGCAAAGATTGTCTGGGTATTTGCAAAATAAATAAGATTATAAAATTATAAACTTATTAAAATATTTTATCGTAATTAGGTGAAAATTCATACAAGACATTTTTAATATGTGAACTATAAACATAAACGCACAAATAACAAAGATATTAATAATTTTGTTTGACTGCCCATACAAATCTAACGATCATTACGTACCTACGACGTCATTAGTTCGTACCATTTTGTATGGGGCGTTTTTCAGAGATCCGCGTCAGCGCCGCAAATCTGACCCTTTAAATCCCTGTAGCTCCGAAAGTAATGATCGCAGATAGCCTGTTACTTTTACAACATTGCTTTACTATTAGCATGCTCTTCATTTATGTACAATTTAAAAAACTGTCATCATCCCTATTTTCATTTGATATATTGTCACACTGCAATTTTCTAAAAAACTCATTTTTCATCTTTTTTCGATATTCAGATTTCATCTATTCACTGCGTTTGGGGTCCCACAAGTAGATAGATGTACAAAAAGAGATTGACCCTTTTTCAATCTATGAAATTTTGGACTCAGATTTAATGAATGAACCGTGTTGTTCACAATGTTCAAATTACTGATATTTATCAAATAAGAATATTAAGTAAAGACTGGTATAATAATCAATATATGGGCAAACTATATAAATTTAACGAAAAAAACATGTATTTTAAAAATATAAACAACTGTGAGCAACATCGAGCAACGCGGGACATTTTAACCCTATATACCTACCCAAGAGAATAAGAATTACAGGAAAACCTCGGGACATCTGCTACATTTGAATTTAAATTAAACAAGGACTGTCCTATAAAATAAAAAATCATGGTTATCCTTAATCTCCCGCGGTGTTGAATCAAAAATATGTTATTTGCTTGTCTCTACTTACACATTTAAACTGCGTTCGCCCTGTAAACACATACTCCTTATATCCACAGCATAAAGATCAAATTTGTTTAACAAATGCTTGTTGAAACGCAAAAAAGTTTGTTCGCGGTTAAACAACTTGTCATAATCTTTGTAAATGTCACTTTATCTGTATAAAGTGTATCTTGTGGTGTAAGCAATAAAGGTCGAATTTGATTGATATTCATTTTAAAACAGCAAATAATTTTGCGACTATAGTCAAAGAGCTGATAATAATAATAATAATAATAATAATTTATTTATTCATCAGAAAGCAGGTTTACAAAGATTACTTAAATATAATAAGACCCTGATACTCTCTACCATAATAATTTGGTGTATGAAAAATTTAAATAGACTATGTATAATCCTAATTTAAAAGCAAACAAATAAAAAAAATGTAATAGCTTATACAATTTAACATTTTAAGATTCAATGATTATGACAAATGTAACTCAAAACTACTGTGACAGATAAAATAAAATAATAGTCATAATATATACTGTCAAAATTATTAAACCTTGTTAAATTGAGTGCAAAGTCAAGTAATTATTACCAGTGAAATGTTAAAATGTCAATTAAAATTATGTCAAACACACATGTCAATTAAAATTATGTCAAAATATTTATCATACGTCAAAAAAAAAAAAAAGAATATCATTAAAATTTGTAATTTAAATACTCATTTAAGTTATAGAAACATTTATCCATAAGCATTTTAGAAACCTTACTCTTGAAACTATTTACATTGTCAATCTTATAGATATCTGGTAGTTTGTTATATATTGAAATTGCACTACAATGTACACTCTTAGCGAACATGTCAAGCCTTTTTGGTGGCATTATTAGCTTATCTTTTCTTCTTCGCCTGACATCACTTAACTCATTGTAACTTTTAAAATATTTAGGATATCTTTTAACTAGTAATAATATTTCTAATATATACAAACAAGGCAGAGGGAGAACATTGAACCTTTTAAACAAAGGTCTACATGAGTCAAGCGTGTGCAAGCCACATAAGGCCCTCAAACAAGCCTTTTGCTTAACGAACACAGTGTTTATAAGTACGGAGTTTCCCCATAAGATGATTCCATACCTTAACAGTGAAGAAACATATCCATTATATGCCAACAAAGCTGTTTTGTAACTGTTGGTTTGATATAATCTTCTAAGAACAAATACAAATCTATCCAACTTGGCGCATAATTGTTCGATGTGGGATTTCCAATTGCAATATTTATCAGTTATTATCCCCAAGAAAGTTGTAGTTTCTACTTCATTTATAGACGACCCTTTATAACTAATTTTGAAATTTGAGGATATGTTGTTATATGGCATATATTGAATAAATTTTGTTTTCTGCATGTTGACTGACAAATTATTTCTGTCTAACCATTGGATAACTTTTGATAAAGCATCGTTACATTCAAACTCAATAGTTGATCTATCCTTGCCAGTAACGACAATAGTTGTATCATCAGCATACATAATGCATTTGTGTTTGATGACATTCGGGAGGTCATTTATATACAAAATAAATAATAAAGGACCTAGGATACTGCCTTGAGGAACACCATATGGATTTTGAATTTTAAAATTTGATCGGTATGTATTACATCGAAAATTATTTGTATTTAAAATTTCAACACATTGCATTCTATTGCTAAGGTAACTTTCCAACCACTGTAAACATTTTCCTCTAATACCATACTTTTCCAATTTATCTAGAAGCGTTTTATGACAAACTAGATCAAATGCTCTGGTCATATCTAGAAAGATACATACAACCGACTCCTTCGCATTAAGGTTCTCTGTGATAACTTTGTTAAGATTATAGCAGGCTAGTGTAGTACTGCAATTCTTTCTAAAGCCATATTGCTCATCTTTTAGTATGTTGCAGTGTGATATAAAACTAAATAGTTTATTGTGCATAATTTTTTCTAAAACTTTTGAGAGTACAGGTATTAGAGTTATAGGACGGTAGTTTTTTATATCACTTTTATCGTCTTTTTTGTATACTGGCTTTACAATTGACAACTTGAGTTTTTCTGGAAACACACCTTCCACAAAAGATAGATTTATAATATGCATAAGTGGCGGTGCCAAATAAGCAGCACAGCGTTTTAGAAGTCTAGTATTTAAGTTGTCATATCCCGTTGAGTTCGTCATATTTAGTCCTAAAATTGTTTTATATACATCGTCTATGTTTGTTGGCGTCAGATACAGTGTTTTATGATTACTATTTATGTCACAAGTCAAATTTGATGTCATGATATGGCACTGTATTGTAGAAAAAATTATAAGTTGTTAATTTAAATTGTCACTAATTGTTTTTTCCTTAAAACTCTACAAAAATATTAATTCAACTAAGTAATAAGTGTTTTTTGCCGCAAAGATGTCCGTGTATCTCTTAATGTAATCATCATCATCCACTGTCCAATATACCATAGAAAACATATGTGTCTATACTGATATTTTAAAGAGATTGTAAAGATTTGTGGTGTTGTGGTCTTATTGGGGCTTATCTCTGGATCTCATAATCATTACCAACCCATATTCGACTCACTGCTGAGCTCGAGTCTCCTCTCAGAATGAGAGGGGTTAGAACAATAGTCCACCACGCTGGTCCAATGCAGGTTGGCAGAGTTCACACACGCAGAGAATTAAGAAAATTCTCAGGAGTGCAGGTTTCCTTACGATTTTTTTCCTTCACCGTTTGAGACACGTGATATTTAATTTCTTAAAATGCACACAATTGAAAGTTGGAGGTGTATGCCCGGATTCGAATCAACCCACACCCTCCAGAATCGGAGTCAGAGGTCATATCCTCTGAGCTACCACGGCTCTCTTATCTACTGAACTCTCTAATCGGCTAATCTCTGGATCTACTGAACCGATTTTGAAGATTCTTTTATCACAAAAAAGCCACGTTATTTGTGACTATCACAGGCTATATTTTATTTCCGTATTCTCACATGAACGGGAACTAAGCGGGTGAAACCGCGGGGCTAGTATACAATACAATCGAAAAACCTGTAATCTGCACAAAATACTACACTGTCTCCTACACTACAAGTTAACCGTGTCATATTAACTGACAATGTCAGTAATTCTCCTCGGGGCGGCTTACCAAACTGAAATGAACCGTATTCTTTACACTTTAGGGTATAGATTACAGTGTGCTCGCGCCAGTACACACCTGTCAATGGCAAGGCAAGAGCGGAGATGATTTTTATTGATTTTGCGACACTTTGATGTTCGTGACTACTTTCGGTTAACTGACTTGATACAAGGGGACACAAGTTACTACACAGTAGTAACTTGGTCGCTAACTATGGGCCTCATAAGAAGGCTCAGAGTCACACAGCGGGCGATGGAACGAGCTAGGTATGTTAGGAGTGTCTCTGCGTGATCAAATCAGACATGAGGAGATACGCAGAAGAACCGAAGTCACCGACATAGCTCAACGAGTTGCAAAGCTGAAGTGGCAATGGGCGACACATAGTTCGAAGAGTCGATGGACGTTGGGGTCCCAAAGTGCTGGAATGGCGACTCCGCACTAGTAAGCGCAGTGTTGTCGACCCCCCACCAGGTGGACATCAAGTCGCAGACATTCGCTGGATGCAGGTGACTCAGTATCGTGATGTTTGGAAGTGCCTACAAAAGGCCTATGTCCTGCAGTAGACTCCATCGGCTGATGTGATGATGATATTAGTAACTAGCGGACGCCCGCGACTTCATTCTTGTGGTATTCAGTATTTCACAAATCCCGCGGGAACCATGGATTATTCCTGGATGAAAAATAGTCTATGTGTTAATACAGAGTGAAATCTATTTTATTATTCGCTTAAGTAGCCGCAGAGTAAAGAAGGAACAAACATACACACACAAACTTTCGCCTTTATAATATTAGTGTGATAGCTGCCTTATTGACTCAGCAGGGTTATTATGTAAGTCGGTGTACCATTCAAATAATAAGCGACTACATCGTTTTTCATTGTATTTTCGTATATTAATCTTACATTGTATTTTCAAGAAAATGACTTAAGTGTATTAATTTAATTTAATTTTTATTTTTTAATTTATTTATTCGTAAGCCAACGTTGTATACAAAAAACTTATGACTAATTAACCATAACATGCATTAAAAAATAATATGCTACATTGTACACCCCACTTACAGGATAACTCTATCTAAAAAAAACTAAAAGAATAAAAAAAAAATTAGGTAAAGCGGCAGTAACATTGAAGTAGCTGTAGCGATTATTAAGATTATTTCGACGAAAACCTGTTATAATAAAACGTATTTTCGTTGAAATAATCATGGTAGATGATCGTAAAACAACAAAACCACTGCCATGTGATGTTGAATGACATAGTCAAGATAATTTCGTTGAAACAACTATGTCAGTTGATCACAATTACCAAACTACGATGAAAAACGATGTAGTGACTTACTATTTGAATTGTACACCGACTTACATAATAACCCTGCAGATCGGAATATACATAGCCTAAAGCTAACGGCTAACCTATGGGAGAGACGAATATCTTAGCATTCCATGGATTCACCGTGCAGGTGCCGGGTCCATCGCGTGGTAGAGAGACAAACTCCGAGCAGAGTCCCGGACTTGTGACTACAGGATGTAGGGTTAAGGAATTCGTTCACGATCGATCAACACTCCCCTTCTCTGCTCGTGTTGTTCTCCCTGCCTAGACATATTTGGTAAGATCCTACTAGAGCAGCTTTGGATACTCGTTCTAATATAGCTGCACTTCTAGAGAGGCCAAGGTCTTTAAGCAAGTTATAAAGAGATTTTGCTGGTAATCCTCTCGCACCTACTTCTACGGCGTACAGACTAACTACATAGCCATTTTTAGTTAGTTCATTTGTTAAGTTATAATATTTATTCACTTTCAAAAACTGTGGTCCTTCGGAATGTTAGTCTCCCACGGCACAGTAAGCTCTACAAGTACTATTCGCTTTGTTTGTTTGAAAATGAAACTATTAAGTATTCCTTCCTACCTAAATGTAGAAAGGAAATAGATTTTACTCTGGATACAGCGCACGTAGCGTAAGCTCTCAATAGACAAAAATCCCCCGATTTTGAAACATTCTTCATTGGTGCCCCGCACCTATTTGTCTTAGCGTGATAATAGATAGATAGATAGATAGTCGTCGATAGATAATAGCCTATAGCCTTCCTCGATAAATGGGCTATCTAACACTGAAAGAATTTTTCAAATCGGACCAGTACCTAGTTCCTGTGATTACGCGTTCAAGCAAACAAACAAACTCTTCAGTTTTATAATATCAGTATAGATTCCCACGGGAACGTAATTTGCACGGGTGAAACCGCGGTACTTCTGTAGGCAATTGTATGATTAGCTCCATAATGTCTAGTAGTTCTCCAGTTGGTGAGTGGTCCTCATTTACATAACGAGATGTTTGAATGGCGGAAAAAACCCACAGATAAGGAATTACCTAAACGATGTCGAGATCAATGCCTAAGTATGGCTGGAAATTCTTTTATTTGGAGCGACAATTATTACTATCAGATAGATAAGTTACGTGTCTAAAAAATCGCCGCGAAAAGTAAGTAAAGAATGGGGATGATGACTAGGTTTGAATATATTGATTTTTATGATACATTCGGGTAAATAAGGTCAATGTTAACTAATTTATACATAAAAAGCAAAGATTGACTGGATATTTGCAAAATAAATAAGATTATAAAATTTCAAAATCTGTTAAAAATCTTTTATCGTAATTAGATGAAAGTTCATACAGTTTTAGCTTCTTTACATTAAATGTTACATTTTTCAATAAATGAACTATAAACATAAACGCACAATAACAAAAATATTAGTAATTTTGTTTAAACGCCCATACAAATGTAACGATCATTACGTACCTACGACGTCATAAGTTCGTACCATTTTGTATGGGGCGTTCATCAAGGATCCGCGACAGCGCCGCAAATCTGACCCTTTAAATCCCTGTAGCTCCGAAAGTAATGATCGCAGATACCCTGTTACTTTTACAAAATTGCTTTACTATTAGCATACTCTTAATTTATATACAATTTAAAAAACTGTCATCATTCCTCTCCATTGAGCGCACACACTTATGCACCTTAGACCATATGGTCTAAGTTATGCACTATAACATCTCCTGAGTATTATTAACATATAAATATATTATTAGTATCAGTCAGTTAATATATAAATATATTATTAGTATCAGTCAGTTAATATATAAATATATTATTAGTATCAGTCAGTTAATATATAAATATATTATTAGTATCAGTCAGTTAACATATAAATATATTATTAGTATCAGTCAGTTAATATATAAATATATTATTAGTATCAGTCAGTTAATATATAAATATATTATTAGTATCAGTCAGTTAATATATAAATATATTATTAGTATCAGTCAGTTAATATATAAATATATTATTAGTATCAGTCAGCTTCAAGTAAGCTTTGTTTACAAGCACTTTTGAAACGTCAGGTTATTTCATTACAGTAAGCCGTCATAGCCCAGTGGATATATCCTCTGCCTTCGATTCTGAGGACGTCGGTTTGGAATCTTGTCCGGGGCATGCAAATCCAACTTTTCAGTTTTGTGCAATTTAAGAAATTAAATATCACGTGTCTCAAACGGTGAAGGAAAACATCGTGAGGAAACCTGCACACCAGAGAATTTTTCTTAATTCTCTACGTGTGTGAAGTCTGCCAATCCGCATTGGGCCTGCGTGGTGAACTACTAGCCTAACCCCTCTCGTTGTGAGAGGAGACTCGTGCTCAACAGTGAGTCAAATATGGGTTGTTAATGATATAATGATGAGAGTAGGTACAATGTAAAATCCAAGTTGTTGAGGAATTTCAATGAAAGAAGTCCACGAAACAACTTCAACGTTCTTATCAAAAAGTACAGACACCAAACAAATATATTTTTCCTCTAACTGATAACGGAGTGTTTCACTTCCGATATAAGACACGAGGAAAAAAATACTACATACTACTACTCATGATTGTTGAATTTTTGGATTTTCGTTTACTGACTTACGAGTACATTACTAATACCTAATACCTTAGATAAAAACCCATTTACACAAAAACACGAAAGTATTTGAATTTTGTATTTACTCCTATATGTACCTACCTATTTATAAAAGAAGCCTAAATACATAACAAAAGCGATACAAAGTCTTTAGAATTTTAAATCTATACTAATATTATAAAGCTGAAGAGTTTGTTTGTTTGGTTGAACGCGCTAATCTCAGGAACTACTGGTCCGATTTGAAAAATTCTTTCACTGTTAGATAGCCCATTTATCGAGGAAGGCTATAAATTATCCCTGTACTCTTACGGGAACGGGAACCACGCGGGTGAAACCGCGATATCAACTAGTTAGTTAATATTATATGATTAAATGACTTACCTAATTTTGAAAAACACTTAGCACAAAACACTCATAAAGGATTTAATAGTAAATTCAACTGACTTACCAAATACAACAAATGAAGAATTATGAAAACGCACTAAAGTCTTTGAATTTTGTATTGGCTCTTTACGAGTGTGTAAATGATTTATAAAAGAAGCTCACAAAAGCACTGTAAAGTTTTTTTTTTCAACTTACCGAATTATGAAAATGGTCCTTTACACAAAACACCAAAAATTCTCACAAATTACTAGCACATCTACCCTTTGTCGAACACAACCACCAACTAAAGTAGGGGTGGGTTTCCAGAGGGTGTGGCTTGTGTGAGGCGTGTTCAGACCACGCCCAGACATTAGGGGTTGAAATATTGATGTGGGGGTGGGTTGTATAATGTACAGAATCTGAGTGCTTTAGGATCAGCTTCGAGAGGAATTTGGTTTTTAATTTAAACCGTTGTGAATGGGTTTGTAACTTTTATCCATCTATATCTATACTTAATATTATTAAGCTGAAGAGTTTGTTTGTTTGAACGTGCTAATCTCTCGAAGCATTTAAATTTAGTATTTACTCACATATGTACCTACCTAACTATTTATAAAAGAAGCATATATACAAAAGCAATACAAAGTCTTTAGAATTTTAAATCTATACTCATATTATAAAGCTGAAGAGTTTGTTTGTTTGTTTAGTTGAACGCGCTAATCTTGGTCCGATTTGAAAAATTCTTTCAGTGTTAGATAGCCAATTTATCGAGGAAGGCTATAGGCTATATATTATCCCCGTATTCTTAGGCGAACGGAAACCACGCGGGTGAAGCCGCGCGGCATCAGTTAGTCGATTATAAAGATGAAAAATTTGTTTGTTTGCATTGAATAGGCTCTAAAATTACAGGACCGATTTGAAAAATTCTTTCACTAATGAAAAGCTACATTGTTAGCGAGTAATATGGTCTATATTTTATACCCGTATATCCTCGGGAACGGGAATTTAGAGGGTAAAACACCATTGTTACCTAGTATCTTAAAATTAATGTTATGAAGCAGTAAGATTTTAATTTTTATTTCTTGAATACTCCGGAACTTCTGGACCGATTTTTTAAATTCTTTTACCAATGGGAAGCTACATTATCAATCAGTAACATAATTCATTCGGGAATCGCGGATGAAACCTAGGGGTTTCTCTAGTCTAATAATATGTTGAATCAACTATTATTGTTCCGATAGTTGTTTCAGTCAATGGTCTTACAGCGAAAAGCTTCGACCAACACCTTAAGAAGCTTTCGCTTAACTGTTGGATCAAGAGTCGGATACAGAAGGCAGTGATTCTTGAGACGGCGCGTATTGTGAGGAGGTTCCTCACTCTGGAGCCCTGACCGGTTGCTTGGGCACTCAAATGAATTTTTTTATAAATTTTTAAAAAGTGTTTTGTATTATATTTCAACACATCTAGGTTACTTTTCATCCGGGATTTGTGGAAAACTGAATTCTATGCAGACGAAGTCGCGGGCGACCGCTAGTACAAGAGGTCGTCATTCGGTTACATTATCAAAACATTCCCTTTCACGGGAAGTGGTCACCGTCCTTACGTAAGGTGAATTGCAACACTATTAGGTATTTCCACTTTAATACCTAAATACTTATTGAGTTCCTTGACATTTGCGATGTTGGCTCGAGGTCTTGGATTCGATTTTCCATATTTTTACCCGACTGCAAGAATGTATGTTTTTCGCGCGTATCTTGTATGTATGTATGTAATATTATTTATTACCTCATATCTTCCAAACCACTGAACGGATTTACGTAATTAGGATATCGTTAGATCTATCTCAATAACCCAAGTGTTCTTAGATAGATTAAACTAAAAAAAAATAACAAGACGACTGTGAGACGCTATAGACTCGAGGTGAAAATTTTTTTTTTTCTAATATTGCAATATGGGTATCAAATTCAAGAACTTTTTGTGAGGATTCTAAAATGGTATATCATGGCCATGTTTAAAAAAAACTACAATTAGAAAAACGTTATTTATTAGTATTTTCTAATTGCTTTCTACACTTCTGGACTGAGCTTGTTTTTTTCTTTTCAGTTTTTTTATACTTTATGCAGTCGGGTTTTTTATTTGTTTACTTAATTTATTAAGTGATTTATACATTTTTTTGCTAAATAAACGGCTGTATCTATTTTCACGTAAACTTAGAAGTTTGATTTTTGATAACTTCATGGGATTTCGGACGGTAGACCTGAGTTTGGGGTTTAAGCAACTTGAGTGCCGAAATAAAATTGTATTGACAACAGACAGATGGACAAAAGTCTGGCCGCTCAGAAATTGTGTTTCTAACAGGTCGTGATCGACTTGGCGATATAACTTCGAACTGGCGTACAAGGCTGTTAAACTGTGCTGTTTTAAGGTTATGCCAGTTGTTTGTCATTGTAGTCAATGAATATATTGTTTACTAGCGGACGCCCGCGACTTCGTCCGCGTGAAAGTCGTTGTAAACTTTCAACTACCCCTATGCTACCCTACCCTAACCTACCTCTACCCTTCCCCTACCCTACCATATCCCAACCCTACCCCTACCCTACCACTACCCTACCCCTACCCTACCCCTACCCTACCCCTACCCTACCCCTACCCTACCCCTACCCCTACCCTACCCCTACCCCTACCCTACCCTACCCCTGCCCTACCCCTACCCTACTCATTAAGGCTGCACTTCTTTATTTATTCCTCCCACCGCGAGTCGCGTCGAGCGCAGCAACCATTACACAAAAATAATCCTTAAAGTCCTTAAAGCATGAATTAGTATTCACGCACGATGGCTTAGCGTATTTCATGTATAACTTTGGTGTTTCTTTACCGATTTTTATGATTCTTTTTTTATTAAATAGGTAATAATGTTAACTTTCTTATTAGGGATGTGTGATGAGTGTTATAAACATAAGAGTAAACAAATATAATTAGAAAGCTACGAACTGCTAAGCTATCGGGAGTTACACGTGTTATTGTGAGTCAACCATTAAAGATAGACTTATATATGCTGTAGTGTTTTTATAGATAATTTTAAGGAAAACATTTCCGTCATACATGATTTCTATGTAGCTTTAACCTTTAAGGCTCTACACGCGACGGAAGCTTAAAAAATTGAGTAACTTCTCCCGTTTTCTCAACATTTCTCTTCACTGCTCTGCTCCTATTGATCGTAGCGTAATGAAAAGTATACTATAACCTGCCCAGGAGTATGTAGAATAATTGTACCAAGTTTCGTTAAAATCCGTCCAGTAGTTTTTGTTTCTATAAAGAACATACAGACAGACAGACAGACAGACAGACAGACAGACAGACAGACAGACAGACAGACAAAAATTTTACTGATTGCATTTTTGGCATCAGTATCGATCACTAATCACCCCCTGATAGTTATTTTGGAAATATATTTCATGTACAGAATTGACCTCTCTACAGATTTATTATAAGTATAGATAGTGATGAGACAAAATATGTTTGAATATGAATTGAATGTCATCACATCAGCCGATGGAGTCCACTGCAGGACATAGGCCTTTTGTAGTGACTTTCAAACATCACGATACTGAGCCACCTGCAGCCAGCGAATGTCTGCGACTCGCTTGATGTCGGCACACAGTTCGAAGAGCCGATGGATGTTGGGGTCCCGAGGTGATGGAATGAGGACACCGCACTAGATAACGCAGTATTGATCAACCAGGTGAACTGATGAATTTATGAAATAATTAGAATTGGAAGAAAACTAAACCCTGTAAAGCCCGACCAAGGAATTGAATCCCAGACCATATGATCTCTTTTTATTCTTTACAAGTTAGCCCTTGACCACAATCTCACTTGATGGTAAGTGATGATGCAATCTAAGATGGAAGCGGGCTAACTTGTTAGGAGGAGGATGAAATCCACACCCCTTTCAGTTTCTACACGACGTCGCGACGAACGCTAAATCACTTGGCGGTACGTCTTTGTCGGTAGGGTGGTAACTAGCCAAAGCCTCAGCCAGACCTGGACCAATTAAGAAAACCTCAAACGGTCCAGCCGGGGATCGTACCCAGGACCTCCGTCTTGTAAGTCTTGCGCATACCACTGCGCCACGGAGGTCAAAGGATATACAATAATTATTATTACTGTCTGACAAAACATTATTTGCAATCATTACATTAATTAATTATTACTAAAAACGATAAAATAAACCCAACAAATTCTTAATTACTGACCCAAGACATGTTCTTAGTACCTAAACCACAGACATACATAATTATGTACATATATTATAGGTATGTCAACCGGCCAAGTGCGAGTCGTACTCTCACACCGGCGGTTCCGTACACTTTGAAATCTTAATATATAAATGCGAAAGGTCGCATCACGAAATCTCGAAAATCGCTTGATGTATAAAGTTGAAATTTGGTCGGGAGTATTATAGGACTCAAAAGGTGATTACAAATATAAGAAAACTTATGTAGAACAAAGGTTATGATTCACAACACTTGTCAGGACAACTTAATTAACAAATCAAACTGTAACCAAAATAAGACCCTAGAATGGCAGAGAATGACCTTGAGTGAAGTCACGTACTTGCGAACGATGTGTGTAGGGTTAAAGGATCCTTTGACTGTATACAAACACTCCCCTTTTCCACTCAAGTCACTCTCCCCGCCTATCCCAAGTAACACATAAAGAATTACACAACAAGAGATGTGGACGGTTCGAACGCCACGAGCACACTGAAGCCAACACGAGATCGAGCGTTGTAATATCCGTCACAAACTACTATTTTCAACACTAAACGGCGATAACATTAGGTAGTTTGTAGTTAGTAAGTATCATCTTAAAACGGATTTTGTGATAGGGCCGTATTGAAGAGGTCTAAGGCCGGACAAACTCGCGGGTGTTTGCTAGTTATCTATAACTAGCAAACGCGCGCGGTTGTGGGGGTGATTCGGATACTCCTCGTTACAAGGCATCCAAATATTAACTTTGAACATCAACTCCTCGGCCACCCTCTATATTTCATGTACAGAATTAACCTCTCTACAGATTTATTTTAAGTCTAAATAACATTACTGACCCAAAAAACCTCCTTGGTCCAGAATTACGTCATGTGGTTTTAGATCACCAGGTCTTAGATCCTTCTAATAAAACTTTGCATCATGTAGGTCTAGCCATTTTACAGGAAGCTTCAATGTCACTCAGCGGGATGGAGCGAGCTAAGCTCGGAGTTTCTCTGCGTGATCGAATCAGGAATGAGGAGATCCGGAGATGATCTAAAGTCACTGACAGGGCCGGCCCGTCCATACGGCGAGCGGAGCAGTCGCTCCAGGCGCCAAATCGAGAGCGCCTAAATGATAATCCTAACGGTAAACGGTACTGCGCCTGATTTTCAATTGGTCACCCCAGAGTATGATCAAGATCTTCGCGTTCCATTCTTATTTTACCCTCATAATTTGGTATAGATATCTGTATATTATTAGGAGCAAACAAGAGAGGCGCCTTAATTGGATCCCGCTCCATTTTAAAATTTACTTCGGGCCGGCGCTGGTCACTGACATAGCTCAGCGAGTGAAGTGGCATTGGGGAGGCCACATAATTCGAACAGCTGATCGACATTGGGGTCCTAAGGTGCTGGAATGGTGATCCCGCACCGGAAAGCGCAGTGTTGGTTCCCATTAGTTAGTAGGGGTTCGCTGTCACTTGGAAATTTTAACGTGCAAACACTGTTTGTCTGTTTGTCTTGTCTGTTAGGTTTACACCAAAGAATAGGGTGGGTAATCTCATAACTAAATATAACCAATACCTACACTTTTAAGCGACTGGTCACTTAGCAAGAAATCTCAAAAACCGCTACGTACAAAGTTTTAAGCTCTCATCTGTACAAAGTATACAGTAAAAGGCCCCCTGGGTTTCAATACGCTAATAACTTTTATTACTCTTTAATCGTTCATAGTATTAGAGTAGAAAAACCACAGATTAATAGCCATTCATTACCATACCATACGTACGCCATACTACGAAATGTCCAGTAAATCAAAGATGGCGGTCGGTGACGTCACGGCGCGCGCGCATCCCGTGCGGGTGCGAGCGGGACGGCGACATGCTCCGCACCGCTCGCTAGATCCGCGTTGTTGACCGTGGCTTCATTGTTTACTACGAAACATTGCGCCTTGCGAATTCCCAGCTGTCTGTCACGTGGTGAAATTCTCCCCATGTTGTGGGAAAAATTTCATCCCATATTTTATATTTAAATATCTAATGTAATTTGTATTTAACGACATTTGAATGGAAAACTTTGTATATTGTATATATATTATATTGCAAGTTGAAAATAAGCAACTTTACTTAACGAAACTTTGTAATAAACAGTGATAAGTTACTACTAAATAAACAGTTGTTTTCGCAAAGAATAACTATTCAGTATCTACCAATGATTATATTTAAATATAAATTTTAGAGCTCAAATTATTGTATTGTGTAGCTATCCAGGCTCCCTCTAAATCTCACTGCTCAGCATCTCCCAGATATCAACACCACAGGTATGTAAATAAATAATATTATGTTTTATTTTAGATATTATTAATGATGAACTTACTTCAAAATTACACATTACATTTTTTCAAATTTCAAATCGTGTTTAATTTTTATTAGTGTTCTTACATGATAATAAATAAAAACATTATGAAAATCAGTTGTTTTTCATAATGTCACTACTCCTTGTACGCTACAACTTGAAAACAACTTGATAGGTTTGAATATTTTTATATTTTTTTGGATGAGGGTGCTCGTGTTGTTTTAATGAATATTCGAGTATTGTGGCTGCAAATAACTTGATACTGGATATTTTAATTTTTACCTGTTCCCATTTTAAAGATGATCTGTTAAAAATATAACTTTCTAAGTTGTAATTAAAAACAAAGGAAAGCTTACTTTACGTGTTAAAATCGCAGAAGTGATTTAGAAGTGTCTGATCTAAATATTAATGTATTGATCCCGGTTATATATCTACATAACCGATGCGATCCGTTAAAATTGATAATTGTTAAATCATTAAAATGTATAGGTATACTTGAGAGAGATTTTTATTTTAGGGAAAACCACAACTGCATCTAGCAACACTCGTATGTCAATGTCAAAAGTCAAAACCAGTTTTAAATCTGCCTTCGAAAGAGTTGGGTGCGTGTCAGTGGATTCGATATTGTTTTCGTTAAAATCGTATTAATTAAACTTTAGTTTTGTATTTAAAGTTGACTTTAGTGCGATATAGCAGTGTTTCGGAGTTGTTTTTGGGTGTTTTTTGAAGTGCGACTTTGAGTGATGAGTCGTATCGACTAATTCCTGGAATGTCAAAATCGCTATAGATGTTATGATTTCTTGTAAAGGTATGTTTACATTAGACTTCTGCTCTTGCGACTTCTAAACGTAAATTAGTAGTTTAATTTATTATAGCAATACCTCTAAAAATTGAATAACTTGTATGGTTTTTGTCTTACCCATAAGCAAATTAGTAAAAACATAAAGTAACTTCTATCGCGTAGTTCATCTGATTAAAAAGTTGCCTAAGACAAGAACTTGCTCTGTGCCTGATTTCATACAGAGCATTTAACCATGTTATAAAATATAAATGGATTTTTGTATACTTCTATCTATCCAGGGAAGATGATAATGATTTATAAATAAGGATCTAGTTGAATCATTGGCTTAATAAAAGTATGTTTCTTGAAGAAAAATAAATTTTTTATATTACTCTTCTAGGGCAAAAGGTTTGCTGGTGTACCATGGCTGCGAAGTAACAATTGAAGCTGTATTATAATTAAAATAAACCAATCATAAGTCTCAAAAAATATCGTAAAACTCAGGCTGTGTGGTCAACAATCTTAGCTTGTCCCTGTTGTGGACAAATTAAAGATGATTTAGGACTGTCGTAAAATGTTGTAGCAAACTTTTTTGATCAAGTAATGCTTTAATTATTAAAGTAGTATTATCCAGATTTTTTTAGCTATTAGTTATATTCATGAAGATAATACTTAAATAGACTAGATAGCTAAACTTATTATAAAAATATAAGGAAATATCATTATAACTACAACTATAAAATTATAATAAATTAAAATTAAAACTAATACCTAAAAATACTTATCAAAATATGCCACCCTTGGTAGGGTGCCCATCACGCAGGCAGCATTCCCGCGTTGAATTGCGATTGAAATTCTTTGCGCGAGAAAGCTGCCCGCCCGAGGGTTGCCTGTTGCCTCTCTGAGGCATTTGCTGATCTCCTTGTGGAGAGTCTGAGCGCTCCTGCCCCACGGGCCTAGTGTCTCGACGCCAAACAGGACGAAGCTATTAGTTAATTGCTGGGTGGTTAGCGTAAGCCTGGGCCGGGAATGGGCACTCCCTATTCATATAAATACCTAAGTAATCGAAATGAAATGGTTGATGACATTTAATGAAATTAACGACCATTTTGAAGTTCTCTCTATCAAAGTGCAAGAGTCATACGTGCCAACTTCACTTGTAATGCGTTAAGTTATCACTTCAAAATGATTGTAAATATTCACTGACTCCTAGACTATGATTATTAAAAATCCTATCCTACTAATATTATAAAGTCGAAAGTTTGTATGGAATGATGGATGGCACAGTGGTGTGCACAGTGGACTTACAAGAGTGAGGTCCTGAGTTTGATCCCCGGCTGGACCGATTGAGGTTTAATTAATTGGTCCAGGTCTGGCTGGTGGGATGTTTTGGCCGTGGCTAGTTACCACCCTACCGACAAAGACTTACCACCAAGCGATTTAGCACTCTGATTATCTTAGATAGCATTGTCACTTACCATCAGGTGAAATTGTAGTCAAGGGCTAACTTGTAAAGAATAAAAAAGAAAAGAAATACTAGTTTTTTTTTTTCACTCTGGATTACTACAAGGCTATCTTTTTATCCCGGAAAAATCCATGGTTCCCGAGGGATTTGTGAAACAATATATTCCATGCGGACGAAGTCGCAGTGACGTAAAATATAATAGTAAAACTTGTTAGCTGACTCGTGACTATCATTATTCATTTGTAGGAAATAAAATTTAAATTGTAGAGGAAGTCAAAATTTGAAAATTTTCCTGTTTTTATGTTAGTGTTGATAAGTTTGTCCAAACATAGACCATTTTATGAGGAAAAGTGTAACATGCCTAAAATGTAATTTGTTTAACACCTACTGTTTTAGGGTGGTCTGGCATACTTTTGTTAATTTTTGCATTTTTTTTTTAAATTAATTACTATTACAAGGCTCAATAGCTCAACGGTAAGAGTGGTCGCACTTACTTAAATTGATATTATATATTACTGTAGAAAATATACGAGGCGAGAGTCTAACTGCCGCCGAGTCGCCGTCGACTGCCGCCGAGACGCCGACTGCAGTCGTCGGTAGCAGCTGTTGTTCGTGTAAATGTAAACTTACCTATCGCCTCAGACCAATTATAGAAGGACCTGTATCGCACTCATAGTCACGAACAAAATTGTCTGTCATTTTCTGAGGAAAACGAGCTTAGATTTTGTATACATCTTATACTAAACTAGAAGTTTTTGTCCGTTTTCTTTCACAATTCAATTACACAAAAAGGTGTTTTTACGGAGCTCTTTAACCGACGAACACGATTACAACTATTTAACATCGATTCTATAGACACTGTTTTTAAAATCGCATTAGACCGTTGATCACTTTGACAGAAAAGTAACGTCTAGCGAGGCAGGTCCTATACAATAATTGGTCTGAGAGCTACGCAGATGATGATTACTTGCCGGGGTGTATACCTACTTTGTAGAGGCGTAGATTTTTTTTTTATTTGTTATATTATTGTCAAAACATGGCAATTTGGGAATTTTGAGTGTTTGGACCTGCGGCGGGTCGCGCGATAATTGAGTTTATCTTAATGGCCAATGTCGTTTATACACCTCCTCAGACTAGTGTAAAAATAGAAGGAAAACTGTAAACTATAACAGGACCTTCTGGTTTTACCTGCGTAGTTCCCGTTCCCGTAACAATGTGGAAATAAAATGGCCTATTTATACACTCATAAATATCGCTACTTTTGATTTTTTAGTTGATTCAGATATTACTCCTACAATACCACAAACTTCAAGTACTTTATAATATTAGTATTTTTTATTCTTTACAAGTTAGCCTGACTACAATCTCACCTGATGGTAAGTGATGATGCAATCTAATATGGAAGCGGGCTAACTTGTTAGGAGGATGAAAATCTACACCCCTTTCGGTTTCTACACGGCATCGTACCGGAACGCTAGATCACTTGGCAGATAGGTTGGTAACTAGCCACGGCCGAAGCCTCCCACCAGCCAGACCAATAAGTAAAACCTCAATCGACTTCCCTTTCTGTAGTTAAAGAATTTTTCAAATCGTTAAATTTTTTCAAAGTAGTTTTGAGTTTATTCATACTTTTTTTTGCAACCTTAAATACTTTTAATTATGGAGCAAAAAACATTTATAAAAAAATCATTTATACGTGTAATTATATATTTTTTAGTTTAATCCTTATGGGCAGTAAAATTTTCGTTCAATGAACGAATGACAGCGTTACGCTTTGTGCGCAACCTGTTCTGCGCACCTTTCACCGTGCGCTGCCTGCTGCACCTCGGTTGCGCACCTTTCACTTTTCAGGCGTAGGTATTGAAACGTACATTGTGTATGCTGCAAGGCAACATACACTATTTAGACAGTCGATCTGACAGAGTAAACTCCATTCGTCGGAGCTGACACACACTTTTTTTCATTTGTTAAATATATTACGATTAAATTTTCCTTCTATTCTAATAAATTTGAACAGGAAACTCGACTTTCAATCGCACTCTAATTAATTAAAACTGTGCCCAAACGAGATAACACATTTGACCAACGACATCCTACAGTATAGACATGTTACGTGCCTACAAACTCCGCTGAGCGTATCGTGAGCCGTGATAGCCCAGTGGATATGACCTCTGCCTCCGATTCCTGACGGTGTGGGTTCGAATCCGGTCCGGGGCATGCACCGCCAACGTTACAGTTGTGTGCATTTTAAGAAATTAAATATCACGTGTCTCAAACTGTGAAGGAAAAACATCGTGAGAAAACCTGCATACCAGAGAATTTTCTTAATTCTCTGCGTGTGTGAAGTCTGCCAATTCGCATTGGGCCAGCTTGGTGGACTATTGGCCTAACCGCTCTCTTTCTGAGAGGAGACTCGAGCTCAACAGTGAGCTGAATATGATTATGCAACAGTTTCAACGTTCGCAATGGTATACGTGATATCCTATATATAAACTTTGTCGTGTTTCCCGCAGGAAATTTAACTGTATAGTTAAGTTTAACTGCGCGGTTAAATCATTTCAGTTTCCGCTGTAAACCGAGGGACTGTGTAGGTCACACCTTCGCCATTTTATAAACAAGCAGACGGCACGCTTCATTCGCGTAGTTCCCGTTCCCATGGGGATACTAGCGGAGGCCCGCGACTTCGTCCGCGTGGAAGTTTTTCATAAATCCCGCGAAAACCATGGATTTTTTCGGGATGAAAAGTAGCCTATGTGTTAATCCAGAGTAAAATCTATTTTCTTTCCAAATTTCAGCCAAATCGCTTCAGTAGTAGCGGCGTTAAAGAGTAACAAACATCCAAACAATAATATAATATTAGTAGGATCAGTGGCGTGCACTACGTCTTTAATTAGGGTAGGCGCTGTACGTACAAAATGGAAAGAATCATCTCCAATCCAGGTTCGAGATGAGTTCTTGGGTGGGCAGTGCATGTATGAAGTGGACGCCACTCTGAATGTGACACTCGCAAATAACGTCGCTTTCTGTAGGTAAAAGAATTTTTAAAATCTGTTCATTAGATCCAGAGACATAATATGTAGCGGTGGGCAGGACGAGTGGCACGATACACGGCAGCACGAGTAATAGTAACACGTCTCCGCCCAATTCCCACGCCTCTCATGCAGCGTGTGACGGCTACACGCGGCTTGTATGACGCAGGTCTAACCACGTCAGGCACTGCAGCGTGTAAATGTTTTATTTGCGTGTTATCTCTCTGTTATCACTGACATTAATGTTGTACCAGTGGGTAGAGCGCTTAAGCTGACCATACACTATCCAACAAGTGACAGGACATCCGAAACTGATCGTGTGTTTGTCGCTAAATGCATGATATCATGCATATACGACCACTCAGCAGCCAAATAGCATTTAGCTATATAATGCCCTCCAAGAAAATTTTCCGAATATCTAAAATGTATAGAATTTGTTACAGTTTTAATATGAGTATATATCGTTAACTATCATTAATGATAGTTTGACCAGGATTTTTTGAGGCAACCTACTCGCAACATATTTTATAACATTCTAATTTTGATATACAACTTATACTAATCTACTATATAAAAATAAGTCGGGTTTTCCTTCCTGACGCTATAACTCCAGAACGCACGAACCGATTTCCACGGTTTTGCATTCGTTGGAAAGGTCTCAGGCTCTGTGAGGTTTATAGCACAAAAATCAGGATAAATTTCAACGTAGGGTAGGGGTAGGGGTAGGTAGTTGAAAGTTTACATCGATTTTCACGCGGACGAAGTCGCGGGCGTCCGCTAGTTACTTACAAAATTTTGTATATTATTTCAAACTGCTATGCTGTCGAATACGAATAAAGGAATAATAAATAATAACTAAATACGAACTAATAAATAAATACGAATATAGAAATAAACAAAATAATAATGAAATAAACAAACTAATAACTAAATAATAAATCTATACTAATATTATAAAGCAGAAGAGTTTGTTTGTTTGTTTGTTTGATTGAACGCGCTAATCTCAGGAACTACTGGTCCGATTTGAAAAATTCTTTCAGTGTTAGATAGCCCATTAATCGAGGAAGGCTATAGGCTATATATTATCCCCGTATTCCTACGGAAACAGGAACCACGGGGATGAAACCACGCGGCGTCAGCTAGTAATAAATAAATGCGTATATAGAAATAAACAAACGAAACTCTTTAGCTTTATAATATTAGTTACAGATTTAATATTGTACGCAGTAAATTGATAATAATATTGTGATTCAGCCAGTAATTATCAGCGGGAACTTTGACCACGTGCGAGCTGTGAAAGAGTTCAATAATTGCTGTAATTAAAAAAAACCCCGCGTCACTTGTATGGTATTTATAAAAATAATCCATCAATACATACCTATATAAAGAGATCTAGAGATCATGTTGCTACACTCGTCTTTGTTTATATACTTACTACTACTAGGTACTACTACACTATACTTAATACTATATATACTATGGAAATAAATGTAAACTTTCGACCCCTATTTCACCCCCTTCTTATTTTATTTTCGCAATAAAAGGTATCCTATAACCTTCTCCGTATTATGGTCTTAAACAGTGCCAAGTTTCATTTGAATTCGTTGAGTAGTTTCAGCGTTATGCTCGAATAACAAAAAAACACGGACAGACAGACAGACAAAAAAGCGAAAAAAAATATTTTTAGCTTCAGTATCGATTATATATCCCCAAACAAAATTTTTTAAAATATCTTTAATGTACAAAATGTACATAATTCGTATTATAAGTATAGATTCTAGATGGCGCTAGTAGTACTCTATGCCACGCTAACGTTTGTTGTTACAAATGGTATAAGTAAAATTTAAAATTGCGAATTCGACCAGTTTCATTATAAGTATAGAAATAGATATAGATAACTTGAAAATGATTTTTATATCTTAGTCAAGGTTTAATCCCTTTTCACACTTTAGGGGTTGAATTTATAAAAATTCTTAAATCACATTTTGCTAGATATTTATTTTATTAATTATGCACATTTGTGATTTTAAAAATAAAGGTTTACCATACAAACTTTCAGCCCCTTTTTCACCCCTTTCGCTTTTTATTTTAGGGACAAAAAGTAGCATAAATTTATCGCTATACCAAAATTCATCTTGATTGGTTCAGCGGCGTGTCGTGAAATGGTAACAGACAGACTATCACATTTATAATATTAAAGTATTTATATATTTAGATTATTCAGTCATGGGTTTGATAATAACAACAGCCATGTAGGACTAAATCACAATTCACAACTAATATCAGGACAATTTATTAACAAATTCATCAAAATGAAACCAAAATTAAACAAGCCTAATTAAATTACCCTTGCCTTACCGCCGCCCCGCCATGTCATGGCAGACATGGCGGGGCGGCGGCAGACATGCGTGAGCGTCTAAAGTTTCTTAAATACAGTTGTCTCGGCGCCCAATATGAATTCGTCCCGTTTGGCGTCGAGACACTAGGCCCGTGGGGCAGGAGCGCTCTGACTCTCCACAAGGAGATCGGCAAACGCCTCAGAGAAGCAACAGGCGACCCTCGGGCGGGCAGCTTTCTCGCGCAAAGAATTTCAATCGGAATTCAACGCGGGAATGCTGCCTGCGTGATGGGCACCCTACCAAGGGCGACAAATTTTGATAAATATTTTTAGGTATTAGTTTTAATTTTAATTTATTTTAATTTTGTAGTTGTATTGTATATTGTAATTATTCTATTCTATTTCTATTCTATTATTGTAATTATTCTAAGTTTAGCCTATAAACAAGCCTTAAAATAATCACAAAAGATACGGAACACTGAATTTACGATACAAGAAATAGCACTGAACACTACGACGGCTAGGTAATGAATGAATATCCAAAACAAGAACAAAGAGACGAACGAGTCACGGAAATTTTTTTCTTCGATTACCCTCTAACCTAACAATATCTACATTTTAGTAATAAGCTAAATGTTTCGATTGGTTGCAGCTTGCGTGCGGCGCGCCTGAAGCGTGATGTGCGCCCGACTGCTGCTGCTCGTCGCCGCCGTCGCCGCCGTCGCCGACGACCCCTCGTGAGTGACCCCGTCAGCTGTGACCCCCCGTCAACTGAGCCTCATCATCTCATAAATACATAAGGACTAGTATCGCACCCAAATTCACAAAATTTTCTGCCATTTTCTAAGGAAAACGAGCTTAGATTTCATACATATCTTATACTAAACTAGCAGTTTTTGTTCGTTTTTTTACACCATTTAACTACACAAGAAGGTATTTTTACGGAGGTTTTTAACCGACGGACACGATTGTAAACTATGAAACATCGATTCTATAGAGACAGTGTTTATAATCGCATAAGATCGTTGATCATATACTTTTTTTTTTATTCTTTACAAGTTAGCCATTGACTACAATTTCACCTGATGGTAAGTGATGATGCAGTCTAAGATGGAAGCGGGCTAACTTGTTAGGAGGAGGATGAAAATCCACACCCCTTTTGTACCGGAACGCTAAATCGCTTGGTGGTACGAAAATACTTTGACAGAAAAATAATGTCTTGCGAGGCAGGTCTTTATCTAATTAGTCTGAGCTCATCATC
Source organism: Bicyclus anynana (assembly GCF_947172395.1). NCBI lineage: Eukaryota > Metazoa > Arthropoda > Insecta > Lepidoptera > Nymphalidae > Bicyclus > Bicyclus anynana. Next base: position 308,410 of record NC_069109.1, read on the forward strand.
GAGTACACTGCATTGTCGCTTCTGTCTGCAGCTACTCGCTGGTGTACCCGCACCCCGCCGACGGGTGCACCGCGGCCGACGTGAGCGGCGGCCGACGCGCCGAGTGCACACTGCGCGCCGGCCGCGTCACGCTGCACGCCGACGCCGACGCTACTACGCTGCAGCTCATCTGTGACGATGTGAGTACACTCGCTGTGTACTGCTGTTCGAACTATGTGCCCCACAAATTGACACTTACAGCTTCGCGACTTGTTGAGCTAAGACTGTAAGCGCCACATTCCACAGTGTGCCAACTGTCAAAACTATGGACATACCAAAGCATGTTGTCACCGCAAGCCCAAGTGCATAAAATGTGCTGGGAATCACACCTCAAAAGACTGCATACGCAAAGAACGATCAGACTCAGTCAAATGTGTATTATGTGGTGGAAATCACCCGGCAAATTACGAGGGATGCAGTGTCTACAAAGAACTACAGAAGCAGAAATATCCTCCTCTTCGCCCTAAAATACCTGCTGCAGAATCAGGACAGCCTAAAATACCAATCTATCCTATAACGCTGAGACAACAACGGCAAATTCCTGAAACGAGCTATGCAGATATCCTTAAAAACAAATCTCAACCGAAAAATTATTCTAATATCCAAGAATCTTCCGATAATCAAAATGATATGAAGAATCTAATAAATATGTTCAATCACATTATGAATCAATTATGCACCGTGACAAATCTCCTCACCAATTTAATGACAGTCATGTGTCAAAATTCGAGCAGCTCAAAATAGTTTTATGGAACCCAAATGGCCTGTCACACCACTCTTTAGAAATTAAACTATTTTTAGAAACAAATGGCGTAGTATCGTTAACCCACTTCACACAAAAGAGCTACTTTAAAATCCCGAACTACAAGTTATACCCTACAATGCACCCAGTTGGCACAGCTCACGGTGGTTCCGCTAACGGTTCCAGTCAAAATTGCTGCGCATGATTGCCAATGCTCCTTGGTACATCAAAAATGATCGCCTGCATCGTGAACTAAAAATTAAAACTATAAAGACACAAGTTGCACACTCAATGAAAACATACCAAAAGCGTATTCGTAAACATCCAAATCAACTTGCAAGGAACCTAATGATGAAGAAACCTGATACAACTTTCAAAAGGCTCAAGAGACCGAGCACCACAAGATGTCATGAAATAGATACTACAGTATTATATTTGGGCAAATCACTGGATTTCGCACCAAACACGCCTTAATTCAAATATTTAAGATCCCGCTGAATGTCTCACGACAGATTGCAGGAATAATGAGAGACTAAATAAAAAAAACAAAGACTAAGTTTGGTTCGTCTTCTGATTCGTTTGCTCATTTCTGATTCGATCACGCTGAGATACTCCGAGTCATCACTGGCGACACGCGCTGTTCGATGACTTTTGTCATCAGTCACTGAGGAGTTTCGGACGAAAAGATATCGCGGAGTTTCCCGAAAGCCGCCCAACCGAGCTGATTTCAGCAGTTCAACCTCTTTCTCGAAATTGGATCTACCTAATGGGGATGATGACTAGGTTTGAATATATTTATTTTTATGATACATTCGTGTAAATAAGGTCAATGTTAACTAATTTATACATAAAAAGCAAAGATTCACTGGATATTTGCAAAATAAATAAGATTATAAAATTTCAAAATCTACCAAAAATATTTTATCATAATTAGATGAAAATTCATACAGTTTTAGCTTTCTTACATTAAATGTGACATTTTTCAATAAATGAACTATAAACATAAACGCACAAATAACAAAGATATTGGTAATTTTGTTTGAACGCCCATACAAACCTAACGATCAGCGAGCTAACGACGTCACAATCGTGTCATTTTGTATGGAGCATTTTTCAGGGATCCGCGGCAGCGCCGCAAATCTGACCCTTTAAATCCCTGTAGCTCCGAAAGTAATGATCGCAGATACACTGTTACTTTTACAAAATTGCTTTGCTATTAGTATACTCTTAATTTATATACAGTTTAAAAAACTGTCATCATCCCTATTGGATATTAGATATTCGTCTACAACTTCGAGTGTTGAATACTTCAATGTATTGCAGGAGCGCTCGTTCTCGTGCGCCGAGCTGGCGGCGGCGGCGCCGCTGCTGGCCCCGCAGCGCCCGGGCGGCGGCACGCTGAAGATGCTGAAGATCAGCAACTGCGCGCTGCCGGCCGAGCCGCTGCGCTGCGTGGCGGCGCTGCTGGGCGCGCAGGACGCGGCGCTGCTGTGGCTGCAGGACGTGCGCGGCTCGCTGCGCCCGCAGCACGTGCGGGGCCTGCGCGCGGTGGAGAGGCTGAGCTTGTACTACGCCGACGGTGAGTGCTGCCTCCACTGCACAGGCCTGCTGCTGTGCTGCAGTGCTGCAGAAAGCTTCAAAACCGACGGTGAGTGCTGCCTCCGCTGCAGTGCTGCAGGAAGCTTCATGATTTCGATATTTCGTGATATGTTACCAATCGCTGTTATATCATCATCATCTACTTACACTTATCGTATCGTAGAATATCGTAGAATGAATGCGGGATGGATGAAATGGCGACAGGTCTCAGGTGTACTATGTGACCCGCGAATGCCTCTTAGACTTAAGGGTAAAATATACAAAACGGTTGTAAGACCTGTCGTGCTGTATGGATCAGAATGTTGGGCGGTGAAAGGGACGGATAGTAAACGAATGCATGTGAACGAAATGCGTATGTTGAGATGGATGTGTGGTGTGACAAGAATAGATAAAATAAGGAATGAGTATATAAGAGGAAGTCTGAAGGTGGCGCCGACCCCACTCAAGTGGGATAAGGGTAAGGAGATGATGATCTACTTACCCTTATTTTTCATTTTTCCCCCCATTCGCCTCTATTAATCATCAACTCATCCTCCACTCCTTTTACACACATGTCCTCTTTCACACAATCCAACCATCTCTTCTTTGGCCTTCCTCTCCTCTTATGTCCTTCCACTTGCACATTCAATATTTTTCTAGTAATATGACTTGCCTCCCTACGCATTACATGTCCATACCAAGCTAACCTTCTACTCCTCAATTTTTCTGTCACTGGCGCCACCTTCAGACTTCCTCTTATATACTCATTCCTTATTTTATCTATTCTTGTCACACCACACATCCATCTCAACATACGCATTTCGTTTACTATCCATCCCTTTCACCTTTCTGTTATATAGTTAGATCTTAGACCATTAAAAAGAAAGGACCTGCCTCGTAAACCGTTACCCCTCTGTCAAAGATCAAGAATCAATGATCTAACGCGTTTATAAAAACTGTTGCTATAGAATCGATGTTTCATTGTTGTAATCGTTTTCGTCGTGTAAAGAGCTCCGAAAAAATGCCGGTTTGTGTAGTTGAATGGCAAAAAACGGCCAAAAACTTGTAGTTTAGTAAAAGACGGAGTAAGTATTTCTACCATAATTTAATCAAATTTGTAATAAAAACGATTTCTAAAAAGAATCTTTTGACGGATCAGCAAAAAATCGATCAAGTAATCGAACATTCTATATATATATTCTGTGGATAGTCTAAGCGATGTGTTGGTTAGTCTGTGTAAAAATTACGCGTGTGTGTATTGCAAGTCAATTATATAGTTGTGTGTAGTGTATGCACAGAATATACTTAATGGTGTTAAATGTTTTCGATGTGTGAGTGTACCTCGTCCCCCTTAAAAAAACAACAGACTTTTTTGTTGGTGAATTTGGGTGCGAAACAGGTCCATTCTTTTGAATGGTCTAAGAGTTAGATGTATCGTTCACCAGGAGAGAACTGCACGTCGGTGCCGTACTCGGCGCTGGCGCTGCTGCCGGCGCTGCGGCGGTTCACCATGCGGCGCGGGGCGCTGGTGCTGGGCGGGCCCGGCGCGCCGCTGGGCGGGCTGCGCGCGCTGGAGCTGGCCGTGGGCGCGCTGCGGGCGCTGCCGGCGCGCGCCTTCGCCGACACGCCCGCGCTGCAGTCGCTCGCGCTGTGGAGCAACAGCATCGACAGCGTCCACGGGGACGCGCTGGCAGGTGAGTGAGAGCATCATCATCAATATCAGCTGACGTCCACATAACCCATAAAGAATTACACAGGCTCGCCATGAGCATACTGAAGCCGACCGACGAGCGCCTTATATCGAAAGTTTTCCCGCCAACCGATCGCTACCCCTCTCTAACTCCCCACTCTACGAAACAAGTCGCGCCACCTAGCGTCTGCACCACCACCGGGCCAACACGAGATCAAGTGACGGTATATCTGTCTGAGGGTTGTGGGTTCGATTTTCACAGCTTTATTTTTTTTATTTTATTTTATTATTTAGGTATTGAATTGGGCAGTGAACCTAGGATTTCTTTTTATTATTTACACGTTACACGACACGTGTCGTGCCATGAGAGCGTCATCATCATCACATCATATTTTAAGTATGGTATGTTATATTAGTTAGTATATGTTGTTATTTACTATCTTAAAATATCTAAGATAGGATGAACTGTTTGTGACACTAAACATATTTTCTTTCTTTCTTTTTTACATCTTTCACTTCTGTACAGCATCTGCAGTTTCTGCACACTTAAACCATCCATTCGCAATTTCGGCAATAGGTATTTGTAAGTTAAAGTTTGCAGATTTTACGTCAGTTTCGTCAGTCAGATCCGCGAATTGGGACGCAATTTTTTAATCCGCGAATAATGAAAACTGGGCTATCACGGTTCTCGGATTTTTTTTAGATATAAGTAAATTGCCAGACGTCACTTACACAGTGAAAAAGCTTAAATGGAATTGGGTGGGCCACATGATAAGAAATAAAAAGGAAAAATGGACAAAAAACGTTACTGACTGGTACCCTCGAGATGGAAAAAGGAAGAAAGGACGACAAAAAATAAGATGGGACGGACGATTTCAGAAAGGTAGCTGGAACAACATGGCAAAGAAAAGCTGCAAACAGAGATACATGGAAAAGCCTAGGGGAGGCCTATGCCAAAAGGCAAATTGATAATTCTGATACCGATGTCGAAGAGTAGAATAAATTGATTTATAAAATAACTATATAAAATAATATTAATAACATCAAAATTAATGCATGAAATAAGTATTAATTACATTATGGGTATTACTTTGCTAAATTATAAATTATAAGTATAATGAAATGTAAAAATGTAAAAATGTAAAATACTAATAATAATTATGAAATGTATCTTATTATCAGTAATAAAGGCTATTTGTATTTGTATTGTATTTGTATTAAATTGCCGGGTGGTTAGGGTAGGCATTCCCACTAGCGTGTAGTCGCATGAAACATTAATGATAGTCTATGACTGGCCCAGGTCTCAGTTCCCTGGTGAACCTGAGCCTCAACTCCAACCAGCTGGAGACGCTGCCGGAGCGCCTGTTCCGGCCCACGCCGCGCCTGCAGCGCCTGGACCTGTACGACAACCGGCTGCAGACGCTGCCCGCCGGACTGCTGCAGGGTTTGCAGCACTTGACACATGTGAGTAATATAAGACTATGAGTATACCAAAAGAAACTTCTTCAAAACCCACTAGAGTAAACTAGAGTTCTATCTAGAATTCTATCTACACTTTAATCTGTGAGTATAACTCTAGAGTTCTATCCTCCTACTAGAGTTCTATCAGAATATAACCATCTATAGTTATCACTTTAATATGTGAATATAAATCTAACTATGAGTATACCATCAAATCTGCACTTTATCATCTAGAGTTCTATCTACACTTAAAGATGAGCTATGAGCATACAAACAAAAGTATTAAAATAAAAATTCTAGCAATAAGGCCGTCTTTGCATCATAATTTTCAGTTTTAGTTATTATCTATATATATATATATTATCTTTTTTTAATTTTCAGTTTGTTTTATATTGTGCATTAAAGTATTTATTCTTTTTCGTCTAACACAATTTACACTAAGTGAATAAATAGCCCAGTGGATATGACCTCTGCCTTCGATTCCGGAGGGTGTGGGTTCGAATCCGGTCCGGGGCATGCACCTCCAACTTTTCAGTTTTTAAGCAATTAAATATAACGTGTCTCAAACGGTGAAGGAAAACATCGTGAGGAAACCTGCATACCTGAGAATTACCTCAATTCTCTGCGTGTGTGAAGTCTAAAACCTAACCTAACAGTCTAAAAGAGAAGCCCTGGTCAATATTTAAATGTAAAATTTATAATTTATTATTAAAAAAAAGTTATTATGACATTCAAGATTATTTTATGGACATGGACATTTTGTAACTTATTATTTTGTAATTGTGACATTGTATTAATTTAGTTTTATTTTTTCGTTCAAATGTATTTAATTATTTAAGATAATTCATACACCACTTATGGTAAAATGTATAAAGGCTCAAATCTATAAATGTACCATTAAACCTACATTTTCATGAATAAAATATCATTCATTCATATCATTCATTCATATCATTCATTCATTCATAACCTTTTTAGTTCTGAGAGGAGACTCGTGCTCAGCAGTGAGCCGAATATGGATTGATAACAAATAAATAACTCCCCAGGTCCTAATCTTCGAGAATAAAGCAACGCTGCAGCTGTCTCCAAGACTCTTCTCCAACCTCCCAGCCCTGGAACACCTGGAGCTGAAGACCAGTTCCATCCACACCTTGCCAGCAGACCTGTTCCTCAACACCACCAATATACAGGAGCTGTATCTGTCAGGGAACCAGTTGACTTCCATACCCGAGGGTATATTCCAGGGCTTCGTCAGATTGAAGACCTTGGATTTGAGCAGGAACAAGCTGGAAGCTGTTCACAAGGGCGTGTTGAGCCAGCTCAAAGTGCTTGAAAATTTGGATTTGAGGGGAAACAAATTGAAGGTGCTTCATGAGGAGGTGTTCGCTGGATTGGAAGGGTTGAAGGTTCTACATTTGGGGGACAATTTGTTAGAGGCTCTCGATCCGTGAGTTTTTTTTTTTCATTTTAATAGGTATTTTTAGCAGACTCAGAAGTGGATTATAAAAAAAAGAAAACTAATGTCGAACAAAGGTTATGATTCACAACATTTGTCAGGACAACTTAATTAATAAATCAAACTGTAACCAAAATAAGACCCTAGACTGGCAGAGAGTGACCTTGAGTGAAGTCACGCACTTGTGAACGTTGTGTGTAGGGTTAAAACGTCTAGGGTTAATGGTTCCTTTGTCAGTTAACAAACACTCCCCTTTCCCTTTTCCGCTCTCCCCGCCTATCCCAAGTAACCCATCAAGAATTACACAACAAGAAATGTGGACGGCTCGCCACGAGCATACTGAAGCCGACCGTACGATGAGCGCCTCATATTGCAAGTCCCGCCCACCGATTACTTCCCCTCTCTAACTCCCCACTCTTTACGGAACCAAGTCGCGCCACCTATCGTCGGCACGAGCCAACACGAGATCGAGCGACGTCATATCCGTCTCAGACTACTATTTCCTACTGTATTTTTTTAATATGGCGACCGAGTGGTGCAGTAGATAATGTGCATCCGGGGTTTTGGGTTCGATTCCCACAGCTGTATTTTTTTATTTTATTATTAGGTATTGAATTAGTGGTATTGGAGTAGTGAACCAAGAATTTTTTATGCTTTATAAGTTACTTGACTACAATCTCACCTGATGGTAAGTGATGATGCAATCTAAGATGGAAGCGGGCTATCTTGTTAGGAGGAGGATGAAAATACACACCCCTTTCGTACTACACGACATCGTACCGGAACGCTAAATCGCTCGGCGGTACGTCTTAGTCGGTAGGGTGGTAACTAGCCACGGCCGAAGCCACCCACCAACCAGACCTGGATCGAACCCGAAATTATTTATTTATAATTGTTGTACATCTTCTCCAGGTTGGTGTTCCATGGCTTGTCTGCACTGCGCCAGCTGTACCTGCCCGGGAATAGAATCCAGGTCCTCCACAAGGAGACATTCCGACCCGTGAGAGGGTTAGAGGTGAGTACCCAGCGGATCAGTGGTTAGTATGCCGCAGTACACGGGAGTCAAATTGCAGGGATCGTCTGGAAAACGCATACTTAGTACACACATTAGAGAATAATAGGCAGATGGAGCTAACGGAACACGAAGGTGTCGTACCCGTCACGAATACAAAATTCAAAAACGAATACATTCTCGAGTCAGTACGACACGAAGCGTCGCATTGGTAACATTCAATGTTGTTCAAGAAAAATGATTATTTAATTTATAAAATGGTCATAAATTGCTCAGTATCGTTCTACTAGATTACAAAGAATTATCATATTTTTTTGTCATGAAAAGTTTAATTTTTGAATATTTATTTGACAATACGATTTGAATAGCCAATTCGCTGTCGGCCATAATGGACTATATATTTTATTGTTAAAAAACGTCATGGAAACCTTAATTAAACGGAGCGTCTAGTTAATAATTAATGAAATTAAGTAACATCATGATATTACAAAATGGTCGACAGCATTTTTGGCGTTGGGAAAAATTTAAAAATACATGATTTTTAAACCATGTTATAATAATTGTTAACTTATATTAATTGATATCGATTAGAGATGCGCCGACTAGTCGGCTTATTATTAGAGCAGACACGCACACATACACACAGACGTGTGTGTGTGTGTGAAAAAAACGCACTTTAATAAAAAATTGTTTCTATTTTTGTGATAAATTAACAACTAACATGAGATGCCGACTAGTCGGCATCTTTGCAACCGACTTGTCGGCTATGACTAGTCGACGCATCTCTAATATCGATATTTTTCGAACCCTTATTCCATGGACTACACGATATTAATATTGTTTATATGAAGTACACGAGTCAACTGCCTGTTGTCAGACGCTGGACCTGTCGAGCAACAACTTGTCCATCTCGCGGCAAGTGAACACGCAGCACTTCATGTCGACCGAGCTCCACGCGCAGTACATGCTCGACAACTCCAGGTCAGTGCTGTTATGTGAAACAAAACAGAAAATTGGAGCGGGGGGGGGGCAATGAAATCATGAAACGATTGTGACATTAGTTGTGTTAGCCGTGACATAGAAAAGGTGTAGGGGGGATGAAAAAATCATGAAACGATTGTGACATTAGTTGTGTTAGCCGTGACATAGAAAAGGTGTAGGGGGGATGAAAAAATCATGAAACGATTGTGACATTAGTTGTGTTAGCCGTGACATAGAAAAGGTGTAGGGGGGATGAAAAAATCATGAAACGATTGTGACATTAGTTGTGTTAGCCGTGACATAGAAAAGGTGTAGGGGGGATGAAAAAATCATGAAACGATTGTGACATTAGTTGTGTTAGCCGTGACATAGAAAAGGTGTAGGGGGGATGAAAAAATCATGAAACGATTGTGACATTAGTTGTGTTAGCCGTGACATAGAAAAGGTGTAGGGGGGATGAAAAAATCATGAAACGATTGTGATGTAATTTGTGATAGCTGTAACAAAAAAGGACACGAGGGAGGAGTTTGAAAAGTTCATGAAATTCTTTTGACGTAATACGTAGTGGAAGAAAAGGGGAAGGGGGGGGATTGAGACACCATGAAATTCATGACATGACCAATTGCAGTGTGCCGGTGGAGCAGGGCGAGTACCACTCGCCGCTGCGCGAGCTGCGCGAGCTGGTGCGGCTGGACCTGCGGCACAACCGCGTGCGGCTGCTGTGCGACGACTGGCGCGGCTTGCTGCGGCTGCGGCAGCTGCAGCTGGCTCACAACCACCTCACCGAGCTGAAGGTGAGCAACCCACCCGACTTCGCAGTCATTCGGACCGAATCAGTGGGAGGGCGCGCCCGCTACTTGCTATTCGCGTCTTGACTCTCTACAAATTCTTTATTCTTCGTCCTTGTCCCTTATTTGGCCCCTTTCTGGGGCAGCAACTCCACTATCCAGGAGATTCCCTCCGTCCCCCGTGGACTCGTCACTGGCACTACTGCGCTCCGAGTTACGTTGCCTCTTGTGCCACCGGTGCGCGAACTCCCGCAGCCGCAATATTATAATCTTATTTATTTTGCAAATATCCAGACAATCTTTGCTTTTTATGTATAAATTAGTTAACATTGACCTTATTTACACGAATGTATCACAAAAATCAACATATTCAGACCTAGTCATCCCCATTGCCACTAAGCACTCTGATGAACATTTCAATTCCAGGGAATTGATATGGAGTTCCTGTCCACCACGCTGAAAGTGGACCTGACGCACAACCGCATCGCGCACTTCGAGCCCTTCGCCACCGCCTCCGCCACCTTCCAGCTCGACCACAACCCCTTCGTCTGCGACTGCGAGCTCTACCCCTTCGCGGACATGCAGCTGAGGCACACCCTCCCGAAGGGGATAGAAATCAACAACGCTGAATGTGCGGACCCACCCTTACTGCGTCACACGCGCCTCGCGGACTTGCACCCTGACCAGCTGTCCTGTGCAGCCTCCCCCTGTAACGAAGGCTGCAGCTGTGAGCACAGACCGGCCAGAAACAGAACCGATGTCAATTGTGTAGAACTACCCGCAAACTTAACCTTTAACCCGAACACGCGTCTCCGTTTAACGAGACTCACTGATTTAACTAAACTCCCCCCCCACGTAAAGTATCTAGACTTGTCCGCGCTAAATTTGACCGAAATCCCCAAAATAACACAACCCATAGAAATAGATTTGACCGACAATCACCTGAACGCGATTCCCATTGATTTATTAAAACTGAACTGTATCATTCATTTTTCAAATAACCCAATAGGTTGTACGTGCAATAATAAATTGAATTTGGAGTTTTTGAAACAAAACAACCATTTGGTCAGAGATTATTACAATTTAACGTGCGATAATGATCTTTTGCTATCCGGATTAGACACGGACAGCTTGTGTACAGCGCGAGACTCGACCATCATTGGATGCACGATAGCTTTCATAGGCGTCTTTATCGCTGTGGCGACTGCGATCGCGTATCGATACAAGACTTTAATAAGGATAGTTTTACGGAAAATCGGTCTCTGGCGTGTAGAGGAAGAGATAGACGACAAATTGTACGATGCGTTCATCTCTTTCTCGCACCAAGACGAAGCCTACGTCATCGATACATTGGTGCCCAAACTAGAGAGTGGTGTGAGACCTCTGAAACTCTGCCTGCATTACCGGGATTGGGTGATAGGAGATTTCATCCCCTCCCAAATTTCGAAGTCAGTGGAGACCTCCAGGAGGACAATAATAGTGTTGTCTGAACACTTTTTGAAGTCAGTTTGGGCTCAGATGGAGTTCAGAGCGGCGCACGGCAGAGAGAGACTCTTGATATTGATGCTAGAGGACCTCTCGAAGTGCAAGGACTTGGACCCTGACTTGCGCGCCTACATCTCTGTCAACACATATGTCAAAGCTGACGATCCGTTGGTATTTGACAGGTTGAAGGATGCAGTTTTAACAAAAACGAGGAATCTTGTCAAACCTCCCAAAAATGTGGACAATTCCCCCAAAATTGTTGACAATACCCTCAAAATCGTTGATAATGTCACAAAAATTGTTGATAATTCTCCCAAAATTGTTGACAAACCGACTAGACTTGACGTGACCTTGGTCAACGGTCAATTGGTCAATAATGCGTTGCCGTCTTGATTTACACTTCCTCGATTTGTCAAAGCTGAGAGTTTTCAGCCAATGCGATGGAGTAACTATGGAGTTTATTTGGCTTTAAGTAATAAAGTGTTTTTTTTTTCAACATCCAAACTTTATAGACGGAGAGCCAGCGACAACTAGACCTTCGTCATTTTATAAAAGTTAAAAGTTTGTCGGCTCATGCGCTTACTATAAATGAATACTGTAACCAACGAGTTTGAACTGTGGTGGCTTTAGGAGATAGCAGGTTTCGAGGATCCAGACCCTCAACCACTGAAGTATATTTTGTTTATATTGGAGTTTAGTCCTTAAGAATCGATATTTCATATATAGCCCCGGTATGAAAAATATATGGGCAGTAAAATTCGATGAACGAATGACAGCTTTACGTTTTGTGCGCAACCTAATCACGCTGTTTACGCTGGCCTGCTGCTCCTCGGTTGCGCACCTTTCACTTTTCAGGCGTAGGTATTGAGACGTACACAGTGTATGCTGCGGGACAACATACATTATTTAGACAGTCGATCTGAAAGAGTAAACTCCATTCGTGCGTCGGAGCCGACACACACTTTTTATCGGCATAATATAAGAAATTATAACCTTCGCTAGAGACCATTTAAGTTTTAAATTAAATAGTGTTTTTCGAAGGGTTGCCGCGAAGCTAAGTGACTGGCGACTGGAAATACAATTACTCATATTATGCCGAGGAAATCATGAAAAAAATTCACTTTATACTTAGACCGTTGAAGGTCTGGATCCTTAAAACCTGCTACCTCCCAAAGTCACCACGGTCTAAGTTCCATAATTGGCTACCTTACTTATGGTAGGAGCATGAGCTGACAAACTTGCAACTTTTATAAAATGACGAATGTCTGGAGTTCACAAGCTCTTAGACTATTATAGTTAAAGTGTAGCATGGGTACGGTGACAGTCGCCTGTATGACGCTCATAATACTAACTGTTATCTTAAATCGCGGCACACTTTCAAGAGTGAAACGAACTGTCACCGCACCATGCTACATGAAACGAACTGTACTGTGCTTATCAATGGTAGACGCAGAGCTGACAAACTATCAGCTTTTATAAAATGTGGTTATTGCAAGCTAGTCCACAAGGCATAACTGCGAATCTCAAAATGTCTCCTTTTCAAAAATATTTTTGTAAACTTTGACATTAAGATATTGGAGCATTATATCATGTCATATATTACAACTAGACTATGACAGTGAATCGCATATGATACACGAGTTTTGACATTCATTTACATATGATTCATGTATCATATGTGATTCACAAGGACAATCAGTCAATGGCTGTATTGAATTTCAAAAAGATACCTAGAATCTCGATTGTTTGATTTATATTAATCGAATTTCGAATTTATACATAAACTTATTTGTATTGAAATTTACTAGTTTATTTTTTTGATTTTTTTTTTAAATGATGGTGATAAGAAAATTCGTTTACTTAAAACTAAAGTTGTATAGTCTTAAATGATTAAATAAACCTCGAAAATGGAATCTCTTGTATATGCTCGGAAGTGTTTTCCATAACTTCAAGGTGTTGTCGAGTCCACTTATAAGAGCCGAACTGCATAACTCATATTTTTTTAACTCATCATCATCATCACATCAGCCGATGGAGTCCACTGCAGGACATAGGCCTTTTGTAAGGACTTTCAAACGTCACGATACTGAGCCGCCTGCAGCCAGCGAATACCTGCGACTCGTTTGATGTCGTCAGTCAATCTGGCGGGGGTAATTATTTTAACTAAAAAAATAAAAAAATATATGTTTTCATACAAAGTAATTCAAATAATTCCGACTATCCATGTAACACTCGCCTTTATCTATCCTTGCATTTTAAAATACGTAAAACTTGGCTACGTCATAATTATAAGGATGCATAAATGGGATATATTTTAAGATCTATTTACAAAAGAAATATTATTTATCCGAAAAAAATTGATTTCAGAACACATGTTTCTTAAACACTTTTAATTAATTTTCCTTAAAGAATATAATCCTAGAGTTATGGAAAATACTCCCGAGCACCCTGTATAAGTCCTTCATATTTCTCTATAAAATAAAATAATTTACATATATTGACATTGACAATGAGTCATATGTGACTCACGCATATCAGTGACGTCACGAACTGATCGTTGTATGTATCTATAAGTCTACATGGTGCCTTTAAACTAGATGTATATAGTTTATAATAAAACACTCGTTGCCTCGATTAGCTGAAGAAAAACCTAGATTACTTACCTTATTTTTCGAGCTTAACATTAACCTTCGTCGCTTCGACTACATTAACACCAACCTTCGTCGCTTCGACTACGTTAACACCAACCTTCGTCGCTTCGACTACGTTAACACCAACCTTCGTCGCTTCGACTACGTTAACACCAACCTTCGTCGCTTCGACTACGTTAACACCAACCTTCGTCGCTTCGACTACGTTAACACCAACCTTCGTCGCTTCGACTACGTTAACACCAACCTTCGTCGCTTCGACTACGTTAACACCAACCTTCGTCGCATCGACTACGTTAACACCAACCTTCGTCGCATCGACTACGTTAACACCAACCTTCGTCGCTTCGACTACGTTAACACCAACCTTCGTCGCTTCGACTACGTTAACACCAACCTTCGTCGCTTCGACTACGTTAACACCAACCTTCGTCGCATCGACTACGTTAACACCAACCTTCGTCGCATCGACTACGTTAACACCAACCTTCGTCGCTTCGACTACGGTATGTAATAATGGGGACTGGGGGGTGTTATTTAAATAAAACGTGTATATATTTTAAAGTAGAGTATTTATTTATCATATTTCTTATGTTTAAAGCAACTAATGTGTAATTATTATCTATCAATCAGCCTTTGAAAACGATCGTTGTTTCATACAAAATGAACACAAGTAACATTTTAAAAGTTCGTACACAATATAAAAAGTAACCAACGTAAAATATTTAAAATAATAAGTCTTGAAAACAAAAAAAAAACGAAAATTTTGGTTAAAAACTACGAACTTATACATTTGTGGTTGACGTTATGTTTGTGTTCCTCGCACAACGATTTTTAGTCAGGCCGTCGTCGTTCTTAGCGTATGTCTACCTCCCTACCTTTCATATTTGTATGTCAAACTGTTTTCGATATTTGTAAAAATAAAAAAACACGTGTGCGTCTCAGGAAGCTTAACACAAGTTATAACTGAAACCTGCTGTCGTATACGTGAGAGAAAGGGAAGCCAGACAGAGTGGCGCCGTAACGCGTTACGTTACGAAACGGCTTATAACCTATAGGGTGCTTCTACCGCTAATCGAGGCGACGCGTACAACTGCCTACAGAGCAATAATTTTATGTAAAGATATGATATAATTGTTATATACTTATAATGTGCTATTTTAGAACTAAATAATTAATTAACCGATTTCAAAAATGGAGGAGGATCTCAATTCCACGCGTTTTTTTTAATGTTTGTTACCAAATTTGAAAATTTCTCTTATGTTTGAAAGAGTACTTCCTGATTGATCCCATTTAATTTTCACGAAAATCGATTCTGTCATTTTGTGTTAAAATTAAAATAACTAAATTGGCCGTACTTGTAACCGCCTTCAAATTGATCAGAAGGTAGCACTACTAGTAGTAGGTAGGTAGGTAGTTTTCCACTTTTTAGTTCATTTTTGTGATTTTGAAGTCGGTTGAATTTTTTTGTTAAAAAGATTTTAGAAAGACTAATGCTTCAACCATAGATACGGTAGACAATTATAAAGTTTGGACTATGGACAGAACAGGGAATATATTCATTTATTGTCATGTAAATAAGGTCAATATTAATTAATTAACCCGACTGCGTCAGAAGGAGGGTAATGTTTTACGAGTGTATGTATGTATGTCCATTTCTTTGGCAAGGATTTTGACATATAAGGTGTCATTGAGCTCGTCAGAACTGTGGTAGTGACATAGGTTATATGAATTTTCAAAATATATAAATTTTAAAAAGGGTGGGTTTTTTACCTTATCCTAACAATATGGGTATCAAATGACAGGTCGTAAAAAGAGCATTTCAAAAATATATATATTATATATTATAGTTTTAACACAAATTATCAAAAAGCATACCAATTATATTAGAACCATCGAAGTAAAATTTACTAACTAAAATGTATTCAAGTCCAAAATGACTTTGTCTGTACTTCAGGTTTTTTGTTTTTATTATATTTTTTTATATATATTCATTAGTTAATATTGACCCTATTTACCCGAATGTCTCTTAAAAATCAATATATTGAAATCTATTCATCATCCCCATTGTCCACCAGTCCACAGGTCTAATTGTCTATTTTTTTTTCTTTATTTACAAGTTAGCCCTTGACCACAATCTCATCTTATGGTAAGTGTTAATGCAATCTAAGATGGAAGATCCAAACAGACCCCTCTCATTCTGAGAGGAGACCCGTGCTCAAAAATGAGCAGAAGTTTAGTTGATAATGATGTTATTATCTGCCTGTTGCTAAGAAACGGTTTTTTAATAAACGGGTTTCAATGCCACACGTCTCTCTCTGTATTACTAATTTAGGCTTTTTTATTTTGTGCTGACGATTTATATAGTGTTGTCTGTACTAAATACAAAATGTCTTCCAGCACTAGGACTTCAAGGATCTGATTCATACGAACATACATGTTTAAGTTTTTAGTATATAAAATGTTGTAATTTTAGTACATTTACAAAATTAAACTATTTAAAACTATTTTGTTTTTTTTTAATACAAACTTTTATATAACTCGCCCTGTTAGTATGTTTGTATGTAGGTATGACGTCACAAATATGTAAAATAGTTGAATTTTATTACAAATATTTTGCTTATATGTGAGTTTATATCTAAACTTGTAGTGAATGTCACATTTAATGCAAGGAATCTAATAAAATATATATTTTTTTATCAAATAACGTTACAATTTTTTCATTTTTTTATATATTTTTTAATTTTAATGGCTTTTGGTTATGCCAAGACAGCACAATATACTTTGCTAATATCGCGTAGCTTGGAGAACTCAGTGGAGGTTGACAGGTTTGGCTGGTGGGAGGCTTCGGCCGTGGCTAGTTACCACCCTACCGGCAAAGACGTACCGCCAAGCGGTTTAGCGTTCAGGTACGACGTTGTGCAGAAACCGAAAAAGGTGTGGATTTTCATCCTCCTCCTAACAAGTTAGCCCGCTTCCATCTTAGACTGCATCATCACTTACCATCAGGTGAGATTGTAGTCAAGGGCTAACTTGTAAAGAATAAAAAAAAAAAAAAACGCTGTCGGTCATGATGGTCTGTATTTTGACTGTGTCGTGACGTCATGTTAACAAATTTTACCAAACGGAGCGTTTGACAAAAATACTCGTATTAGTCAGCAGTTTGTTTGACGTTTAAGAATTGTGACGTCACAAAACAGACGACAGCGTTTTAAAATTAAAAATGTTTGGAAAAATTAAAAAAAAAACATGATGATTTTTAAAACCGTAACTTTTATTAATTCATATCGATATATCTCGAACCCTTATTCCATGTACTACACCAAATTAATATTGTTTATATTAAATTAGATATGAGTCAACTATCCTATTGGATAATTTATCAGCCTGAAATTATTGTTTTCTGTAAATAATTTTTTTTTTTCATCGATGTTATTGGCTTTCTGCCAGTGTGGGTTTTTATGTGACGTAATAAATTCGATTTTCGAGCAGTATTATAATTGCATATCTCACAAGAGTAAAGCTTTTCACCAATGTGGGTTTTTATGTGTTGTGTAAACGAACTCTTGTGAGCAAATTTATAACCGCATATCTCACAACAATAAGGCTTGTCACCAGTGTGGGTTCTTTTATGTATTAATAAATAACTTTTTTTTGCACATTTATAATTGCATAAATCACAAGAATAAGGTTTTTCACCAGTGTGGGTTTTTTTATGTATTAACAAATAGCTTTTTGTAGCACATTTATAATTGCATAAACCACAAGAATAAGGCTTTTCACCAGTGTGGGTTCTTCTGTGTCTAGTTAAGTTACTTTTATGTGCACATTTATAATTGCATATCTCACAAGAATAGGGCTTTTTTCCAGTGTGTGTTCTTTTATGTATTATTAAATCAGTTTTTTGTGCACATTTATAATTGCATATCTGACAACAATAAGGCTTTTCACCAGTGTGGATTCTTTTATGTATTAACAAATAACTTTTTATTGCACATTTATAATTGCATAAATCACATGAATAAGGCTTTGTACCAGTGTACACTGTACTGTGGGTTCTTTTGTGTATTAATAACGAACTTTTTCGTGCACATTTATAAGTGCACATCTCACAAGAATAAGGCTTCACACCAGTGTGGGTACTTATGTGACTTGATAAATGATTTATTTGTGAAAACCTGCAACCGCATATCTCACAGCAATAAGGCTTTTCACCAGTGTGGATTCTTATGTGTTTAACTAAGTAGTTTTTATTTGCACATTTAAAGTTGCATGTCTCACAAGAATAAGGCTTTTCACCAGTGTGGGTTCTTTTGTGTATAACTAAGTATCTTTTAACTGCACATTTATAGTTGCAAGTCTCACAAGAATAAGGTTTTTCCACAGTGTGAATTATTTTATGTTTTAAAAATGATTGTTTATATGCAAATTTACAATTGCATATCTCACAACAATAAGGCTTCACACCATTTTGTGTTTTCCCTCCTGGATTCTCATTTAGTACAGGTTTCTTCAGAGTCTTAAAAATATCATATAACTGTACTACACAATTTGTGTATTTATTTATATCTGTGTATGTTTTGGTGCCGCTCTGAGATGATTTGTTGTCCAGTCCGCCAATGTTAGTCTCGAGGATTTGTTCACTTTTCTGGGTCACACCTGCTTCTTCAGTTGCCTGCACTTTGGTATTGTTGTTTGCCGCAAGTCTCGTGGACAGTGGAGCTACTGAAACAATACATTCTCCTTATAATTGACTCCGATCAACTTTGCGACAGCTCTACTCCTACTATCTGTGCGCCTGAACGTCGCTCCCGCAGTGTTTACCAATAATACTGAATAATCGTGCAAACATTATACAGTTACACGGCAACTAACAGTATCCTACAGAAATAAAGCTAATTATTGTAACTAGCTGATATTTCAACTAACTAAGACAGCATAAAATCATTTAATTACTTTATGCAAAATGCTTGAAAAAGCAAACAAACCAACTTGTGCATTGAATATACAAAAGTGAAGTCAATACCTGCTGTTCCTGTTGTAGCTTCATCTAGTAGCTCAGACTTCAACTGTATGATCATGTCAGAGTACTCATCATCAGATGCACAGTCACTGTTGGAATTGTCTCTCTGATTGTCATCTTCATGTACCAACTCCAAGTTATCAGCACTGGACATGGAGTCAGGACTGTTTTCATTCTTCACCACAACTGCAACATCTCCCACTACAGATTTCTCTGCTGCTGTCTGTTCCTCTCCATCAGTGTGATCTATGTACAAGTCACAGTGATCAGCTGCTAATGTGGTTTGTGTCAAATTACACTTCAATTGTTTTGTAGCATGGCTCATCAATTGTTTATGTAGTAAAGTAATCTGAAACAAGGTCAATGTTTACTCTCCAACAGAAGGTTCACATAGGGAAGGTAACGAGATGTATGTCAGGATTAAAAGTGAAAGAAATCAGTAAGTTGTCAGTACTAAGTACTCACAAACTCATGTTGTTCAACTAAGTCAGTCATCAGTGTATGGGATCTCAAGCACAAGTCTCTAAATGTACTGAAGTTAATCAATCTCTGAGCACACAGCACACAGAGTGTTTGCTTCAGGTTCCCTCCGCCACACAACTGAAACAAATGTATACAATTTGTTATTTATTGACACTCTATTGAGATCTGGGGAACTGTTCTCTTCTCTTCTCAGAAAATGTGAAATATAAAAGAAAAAAAGCAGCGTTCTGTAAAAACATTAAATACATTTACTGGGTACTTGTAAGTTTAAAGTTAACATATTAAAAAAAATTACTTTACTGGTAATTAAAGTTACATTTGAACTCAACACAATATCTCATATCACTTTACAGTTTTACAATAGTACAATGAAGTTGTCAACTCACAGACAGTCCAGTTAGCTGTTCATATGCCTCCTCCAACTTGTGTTTACTCATTAGAGACAGCTTGCTGCCAGTGTCCAGGCATATCATGCACACCTGTGAATTTACCAACAGTTACTTCTACATTACTGATTGCATGTGAGTAATGCTGCTGTAAGAATGTCTTAGCCCTTCCTCAATCTAAACACAAATAAAAACATACTAAACTGACCTGCACTGTTGAAGGAATAGCATGAGAGTGAATCTGCCTCACACTACTCTTTGTTTCATAAAAGTCGTCCTCTAGAAAGTGCTGGGAGCAGACCACAGCAGGGTCGGGCAGGTGGTGGTCTTGTGTGCCGAGGGCTCTGAGCCAAGCAGTACGGAGATTTCCTTCACTGGGTAATCTGGAAATGAGCATTCATGATATACACAACTATGTATAACTATAGCATGCCTTCTTTATTAATCATTATTTATGTTTATGCAAAACACTGGCACAAAAATTCAACACCAGGCACCCAGTACATAGTGCGTGAGACAATGTCATAGTTAGAGTAATTTGAGGTTAGCTTGTGGATTTTGCGTCAGGAAAAGTCTGGCTGACAAAGAGTTGTGAAGTTGGCTGTTACTCTGCCTGTGGCGGAAATTCATTCGATAAATAATTCTACTCACCCATGAAAAGTAATTCCATTGTCATTGTCTGAAGAATTTTCACAGAAAGGCACACAGCAATGCATTTTTGATGGTTTTTCGGTTTTTCGTCACGAATTGATATAGTTTAAACGAATTCGTTTTTTCGTCACGAATTGATAAATTGATAAAACGAAGTTGTAATTGTAAAGTATCTATTAATCACAATTCACAGAACACTATCTTCCCAAATCCCAATTTATAGTTTATACTATACAGGAAAGGAACACGTTTTAAAATTTAAAATTCAATTCAATTCTTCTTTATGGCTTTCATTTGTGCCAACTGGGCACTGTTTATCTCGCCAGTGTCGAGTAGATGGAGGAGGCACGATGGAGATTGTTCGGTGAAGGCTGACAAATTTAATTTTGAGAATCTACTAAATATTTAATATTAAATGATATTATTTTGTTAGTTCTTAACCTAAAACAACACAAATAACATATATTAATAAACAAAATATATAAACAATATTACAATTTGATCTTATTACATTCTACATATTTACATAAAAATCTACAATATGGACTAAACACAAACATTAACAAACATTTAACACTTAAAGGACGAGGGACTTTTGGGGGAAGAACGTCATAGAGAGGATGAAGAAGTCTGGGACAGTTAAAAAGGAGATGAGTGACAGTGCCTTCATCCAAACCACACTCGCAGATAGAGTTATCCCTAATCCGGAGCTTGTTTAGATGCACAGGTGTACATGAGTGACCAAGACGCAAACGGGAAATAGTTGTTAGAACCCAACGCTCAGTCATTTTTTGAAAGAAAAACCAGGGACGTCTTGGTATATTTGGCTGGATAGATGAATAATGTTTGCCTTTCACCAATTTTGATTCATTCCAGAAGGACTCCCAGGATCTATCCAGATAAGTTTTTGCCAGGGCAGTCAAGTCTTGTGAAGAATTTTCAAAATGTTCAAGGGAGCCAGTTAGCACAGCAGCTTTTGCACATGAATCAACAGTCTCATTTCCAGGGATTCCGGAGTGACTTGGGATCCAAACAAGCAAGATGGATAATCCTCTTTGATAACTTAAAATTTAAAATAATCCTCAACTGACAAGACAGACAGTTGGTTGACATGACAGCAAAGCAAATAGTTTAGCCCACAGATCACTTTAGCCGTTTGTGTTGACAGTGACACCGCTCTTTGGGCACAGTATTACTAAAAATTGCCAGTGAGTGGCTAGGGTGGGCCACTCACTGGCAATTTTTAGTTAGCCGACTATCGAACAACTAAGGGGCCTAATTGTCTAACGGACTTCATTGATCGTAAAGTTCATACGATCGGCTACGATCAACGATCAATCGTAACTTTACATTGGTATTGTCTAATTTAGTTCATTATATGAAGACCGGATGGTGAACGATGAACTGAAATCATTCATGAAGATTGCGTATTGTTTATGCAAAACGATAGTGAAACTATCGTTAATAATATTATCAAATTTAAGTCAAACTCCATAATAATGCATATATTTTAACAAAGTTTTATGTCTTTTGTTTAAAACATTAAAGAAGCATTAAATTTCACGACAAATATCTACTATTGAAGACAATAGCGTGAGAAAATGGTACATGCAACTCAAGTAACAAAACGCAATTAACGAATTTAACCAAGGGCTATTTGGACTATTTGGTAATCTCTCTGTTGTCTGTGTAGGCTAGTGTCAAAATAACGGGGTATCCTATTAGTCTGTGGTGAAACATAGCATATTAATAACCTGTGGATTAGAAATTTAAATTTTATAAACAAAACAAAATTTTTATTTTTCAGGTTTTAAAGAGAATTTAGAAATTGAGCAAAGTTTTACTAAATTATAGTGATCTTAGGAGCAAAGTTTACTTCGTTTGTGTTATTGTTAATCAAAAATATAAAAGTAAACAAAAAAGAAAAACTACCTCTATCTAATTTTGTCGATGTCCATTTCTTAAGAAGTTTCTCATTAAAACAACCCTTAACTCAGGCAAGGCAGGGCTAAGGTGGTTAGCGTAACTACAAGTGGTTAACTTACAGTTAGCCAACTGAAGAACAATCAACAATGCCCGATTAATAAGTGATCGCGCTGCTTGTCTACTACATGTCCCTGCACTAGTTATAGCAGTAATTTCTTTGTTTGGAAGTATTTAGCACATCCGGGCTGCGCAAAAGGAGAGAGTGGGCATTTCCTCTGTCTCTTAGAAAAGTCCGCATGTTATTTTTATCCCAGTGTTAATCTCTAAGTCTCGTATGAATCGGCACTAATATACATAGGTTTACCTAAGTGTGTGATTAGTGACTTCACAAACAGACTTATTATTAAAGGATTTGAACAGTTCTCTAGCTCTTTAGGGTGTTTTATTCCTTCACCAGCCAACAACAGTGTCATAATTACAATGGGTTCGCAGAGTTAGTTTATCTAGGCATTTAGATATACCATTCAAAATCCTGCAAAGCAAAATGTTACTGTTATATTTTATTTTTTATTCTTTACAATTTAAACTGAAAATCCACAACCCTTTCAGTTGCTACACGTCATCACACCGGAATGCTAAATTGCTTGGCCGTAAGTCTCAATTGGTCCAGCCGGGGATCAAACACAGGACCTTCGGAACATTAATTATCATTAACATCTGATAGTGGTATATTAACATCATAACTACCAATCCACATTGGAGCAGGTTTTTTTTTTATTCTTTACAAGTTAGCCCTTGACTACAATCTCACCTGATGGTAAGTGATGATGTAATCTATGATGGTAACGGGCTAACTTGTTAGGAGTAGTAAGACAATCCACACCCCTTTTGGTTTCTACATGGCATTGTACCGGAATGCTAAATCGTTTAGTGGTAGGTCTTTGCCAGTAAGGTGGTAACTGGCCGAAGCCTCCCACCAGCCAGACCTAGACCAATTGAGAAAACCTCAATCGGCCCAGCCAGGGATCAAACCCAGGACACCACTGCTAATGTTTTCCTCGCAAAGATTCTATCTAACTTTTGGTATGTAAGATTAATTTTTTTTTTTAATTTCAGACTAAATTGATTATTATGAACAGACCATTATGATGAACCACTGATATTGACTCAGAGACATGAAGATGAGTGCTTTGACAACAAGACTGACTAGCTGAGCCAGCTTAAGAATTATGTGGTGTGTGTGTGTGTGTAATCCCAGGAGCTGTCTATGTCAGCCATCCATCTATATTCTTACTCATTTTTGTTAATTATAAAATAAATTTGATTATTTAGTGTGTAACTTCATTGTACCTATCCTGCTAGCTGTTAGAAAGATAGCATCTGTAATAATTTATTTACGGTAAAACATATTTAAAAATAAACATGCTTTAACATTTAAGTATGGCCAATATGTTGTCAAGTACAGTGGGCAGGGCTGAATCCATGATTGATGACTGATCCATGATGATGACTCGTTTTTCTGATTTAAGAAAATATACTAATCATCAAAACAGTGTCTGCAAGTACTGTACAGGCTGACTGTTTGGATGAGAAGTATATAGTTGATTATTTTTAATCTTTGTGGTTTCAGGGTTTAAAAAATGTCTAACTGAAAGTCTATGTTTACTGTATTTATTATTATTATAATAAATAAACTTAAAAAATCTTTTTTTTATAAACTTCCAACCCCTATTTCACCCTCAGAGGTGTCATTTTCATAATTCTTAGAATACTAGTAGTCAAGATACTGTAATAAAAAGATACAGTTTGTGAGATTGTAGGGGTAAACACTGGACCTACTGAACCAATGTTGAAGATTATTTTACCAATAAAAATCCACATTTGAGTATTATAGGCCATGTATTCCTTCCCACGGGAACAGGAATTATGTGGGTGAAACTGCAGGGGGTGAACATACACAGGTATTATAAATGTATTTTTTACAACTACACTTTTTTGAATAATTTATTTAATTATTGTAATGGTAAAAAAAAATATTAATAGTAAAATGTTAAACTAGAAGCTTTAGTTTTGGAAAAGACTACAAAAAACAAACTCAGCGAAGTAAGTATTCTTTTATTTTCAAATATCAAAGACCAAATCAAATATCATCAGCATTTCACAATCTATGCAAATATTTTGATAATAAACACACATTTATGATTTGACCAGATAACAGGGTCATCAGTACAATGTCCTATCAGCTAAAAGCCTTTGCCATCTTTTCTTCAGCACACCAATATGTTATTCCACTGTATTGCAGGTGCTTTTTGCAATATTGGAGTCTGCAGTTATAGGGCATATTCCAAATATCCTGTAAAGCAAAATTGTTAATATTGAGCATATTATAAAATACACACATCAACATTTAGTCTCAATGTAAGTGTAGTTTGTGTACTAAGATAATATAGCAGACAGACAAGCTTCGCTTTGACTCATTCCCTATTCCTATCCTATTCTACTCCCACCCATTGGCTTATCTACTATTATTTCCTATTCCTATTCGGTAGCTCAGAATCCTAGGATAGCTAGGGTGGGCATGCACCAATGGAAAATGTAAATGTACCTATGAGCGATGACGAAAGAGTTCGTTCGCCATAATCATAATTTTAAAAATGAAATTCGATTCCTTTTTGCTTAATAACCAGCAAACTTAACTAAACCACACACATAAGCCCTGGAACACATATCCCAACACACTGGATACAACAACATGCAAGATGTCGCAGAAATCTAAAACATGGTATGGTATTAAATATCGTAGGTATTGAGTTTATGTCGCTCTATGGACTTATCGTCTCTTTCTCTGGTACGTCCAAAGAAAGTGTGTGTAAGAAGACATTGGATGCTGGAAGAAAGATGCTGTTTGATCCCCAGTTCTTGGAGGAGTGAGACTGTGTCCAGGATATTCAAGCATTCTTCTTCAACATATTTCTAGAGCGTGTATATTCTTTTTCTCACTTTCTCTCAGAGTCCAAGTCTCAGCATCCTATATAAATCGATTAATAGCACTCAATTAACTTCATTGTTTTGACTTTATAGGTTCATTGCAAAGAATATATTATTTATTACTCTTTTTAACAGAGTTCATTGTTTACAAACAAAACACTTCGCAAAGTTTCGTCCTAAAAATGCTAACTGTGGACGGGGAGACTGAATTGAGAGATTTAGAATGGAAAAAAATATTAATTTTAGATATTTAACAAAATATAAATTATTATTTTGGAATTTTGGACATCCACAATTTGTCCGTTTTACGATCAAAGGTGACTCAAGACCCATCGTAAGTTTTTGACATAAGCCATGAACATAAAACTTTACACAATTCGAAGACAATCGCAAATAACTGTCAAATCTTAACAAATCATTCACTCTTCGTATAAAAATAACGATCTAATCGTAATGAACTAACTATGCCCAACCGATGGCTTTCCATTGGCTTACACAATCCGAAATAGCCGTTTGACAAGTAAAAACGTACGATTTCAACTGTCAAATTCAATCGTTTGCGTTAGACAATTAGGCCCAAGTTTCCAACGCTTACAACTAAGTTGCGCAACTTTTTAATTTGTATATAGGTAGTGGTATCAAAAGTTGACCGGACCCCAATAGATAAACGTAGGTAATATTACTTCAATACAATAAATATAAATATACTTAAACAATACACATCACTATCTAGCCCCAAAGTAAGCATACAGAGCAGCTTGTGTTATGGGTACTAAGATAGTTGATATTATAATATTCATATACATTTATATACTACATATAAATACTTATACAATGTATAAATAGACAGACACTGGAAAAAACCCATGTTCGTCACACGAATATTTTCCAGTTGTGGGAATCGAACCCACGGCCGTGGATGTAGAAACCAGGGTCACTACCCACTGCGCCACGCGGCCGTCAAATACAATCTTGATATATGTGGTTTTGATTATTTTCATAACCTGTAGGTACTTTTTTTTTTCTTTTGTATATTTTTATTGTTCAAGTAATGGATCAAGTAATGGATTCAATATTGCAAGTTAGATCTAATGGCTACTAAATGGCGTTCAACTAATGGTTTTTATATTTATAATTTTGTTTTGAGAAACCACAACAAAACCGCTAAAATTAATTAAAATACATTTATAAAATTATTTAATTACCAAAAGTTGTATAGATGACTATAGTGTTATTCTTTGTTTTTTTAGGTTTCATTTTAGTATAAAAAACTTACGCTGTTCAACTTTTGAATTAAATACCCAAATCTGAGATCAGAAGTATATTAGAATAAACTAGCGGAAGACCGCGACTTCAATCGCGTGAATTTTGTTTATTACCATTTCACGGCTAAACTGCTAAACCGCTTCGCTGCTAATCGCTTGGCGGTATGTCTTTGCCGGTAGGGTGGTAACTAGCTACGACCGAAACCCAACCAGACCCACTACCCCACACCAGACCGGGACCAATTACGATTTGGCCTTGTAAACCAGGACCAGGCCTTGTAGGCCAGGATCTTCGTCTTGTGAATCCGTCGCACATACGTCTGCGCCACGAAGGCCATCAAAAATTTTTCATGGTATTATTTTTTAACTTGTAAGCAGATAAAAACTAAATTTGTACTTTTTATTAGCTTTTTCGGTTAATAATCATAGGGATTATAGGCTAGTATATAAAAGATAAAATTATTTTATATATGGAAATAATTAGTAAACTCAATAAACGTCATTGTCATGAAATATTTTTTTTTATGCATTCAAAATTGACTAAAACGCTTAAACGTTTACTTTTGGTGCCACTACCCTAATCGAATGTGAATCCCTACTCTGATACGATCGGCGTCTAATTTATTTTTTATTAGTTGCGACGATTTACTTGCTGTAGATGTGCGGGCTGTCGTAGATCGCTATTTGTAATCTTTGATCGCTATATGATATTGATAATGATCATAATGATTAATCTGTGGCAGTGAGGATTTTCAGAAATACAGAAATAAAACTTTGTAAAAAAGTTAACTTGCAGTGAGGATTTTCATAGAATAATAAACTTTGTGAAAATTGAAATCAATTTAGAAAGTCTTGTATCTTACATAAACTTATAGTTTATAAATATAGTGTGACCAAAGACCCGTGTCAGTTGAGGACTATTGTATTCAAGACGAAAAACTACACCAAAAATGCATTGCTGCGTGCCTTTCTGTGAAAATACTTCAGACAATGACAATGGAATTACTTTTCATGGGTGAGTAGAATTATTTATCGAATGAATTTCGGCCACAGGCAGAGTAACAGCCAACTTCACAACTCTTTGTGACTTTTCCTTTCGACTTTTCCTGACGATCCACGAAAAACGAAAATCCACAAGCTAACCTCAAATTACTTTTCTCACGCACTGTGTACTGGGTGCCTGGCGTTGAATTTTTGTCTCAGTTTTTTGCATAAACATAAATAATAAAGAAGGCATGCTATAGTTATACATAGTTGTGTATATCATGAATGCTCATTTCCAGATTACCCAGTGAAGGAAATCTCCGTACTGCTTGGCTCAGAGCCCTCGGCACACAAGACCACCACCTGCCCGACCCTGCTGTGGTCTGCTCCCAGCACTTTATAGAGGACGACTTTTATGAAACAATGAGTAGTGTGAGGCAGATTCACTCTCATGCTATTCCTTCAACAGTGCAGGTCAGTTTAGTATGTTTTTATTTGTGTTTAGATCAAGGAAGGACTAAGACATTCTTACAGCAGTAATGTAGAAGTAACTGTTGGTATATTCACAGGTGTGCATGATATGCCTGGACACTGACAGCAAGCTGTCTCTAATGAGTAAACACAAGTTGGAGGAGGCATATGAACAGCTAACTGGACTGTCTGTGAGTTGACAACTTCATTGTACTATTGTAAAACTGTAAAGTGATATGAGATATTGTGTTGAGTTCAAATGTAACTTTAATTACCAGTAAAGTAATTTTTTTAATATGTTAACTTTAAACTTACAAGTACCCAGTAAATGTATTTAATGTTTTTACAAAACGCTGCTTTTTTCTTTTATATTTCACATTTTCTGAGAAGAGAAGAGAACAGTTTCCCAGATCTCAATAGAGTGTCAATAAATAACAAATTGTAAACATTTGTTTCAGTTGTGTGGCGGAGGGAACCTGAAGCAAACACTCTGTGTGCTGTGTGCTCAGAGATTGATTAACTTCAGTACATTTAGAGACTTGTGCTTGAGATCCCATACACTGATGACTGACTTAGTTGAACAACATGAGTTTGTGAGTACTTAGTACTGACAACTTACTGATTTCTTTCACTTTTAATCCTGACATACATCTCGTTACCTTCCCTATATGAGCCTTCTGTTGGAGAGTAAACATTGACCTTGTTTCAGATTACTTTACTACATAAACAATTGATGAGCCATGCTACAAAACAATTGAAGTTTAATTTGACACAAACCACATTAGCAGCTGATCACTGTGACTTGTACATAGATCACACTGATGGAGAGGAACAGACAGCAGCAGAGGAATCTGTAGTGGGAGATGTTGCAGTTGTGGTGAAGAATCAAAACAGTCCTGACTCCATGTCCAGTGCTGATAACTTGGAGTTGGTACATGAAGATGACAATCAGAGAGACAATTCCAACAGTGACTGTGCATCTGATGATGAGTACTCTGACATGATCATACAGTTGAAGTCTGAGCTACTAGATGAAGCTACAACGGTAACAGCAGGTATTGACTTCACTTTTGTACATTCAATGCACAAGTTGGTTTGTTTGCTTTTTCAAGCATTTTGCATAAAGTAATAAAATGATTTCATGCGGTTGCTGATTGGACTTTAAAAAATGCATAAAAAATCTATAAATTAAATAAATGTTATCTGGTGGGAGGTTTTGGCCGTGGCTAGTTACCACCCTACCGACAAAGCTGTACTCTAACTTTTTCAGTTGTGTGCATTTTAAGAAATTAAATATCACGTGTCTCAAAACGGTGAAGGAAAAACATCGTGAGGAAACCTGCATACCTAAGAATTTTCATAATAGGGATGATGACGGTTTTTTAAATTGTATATAAATTAAGAGTATACTAATAGTAAAGCAATTTTGTAAAAGTAACAGGGTATCTGCGATCATTACTTTCGGAGCTACAGGGATTTAAAGGGTCAGATTTGCGGAGCTGCCGGGAATCCTTGAAAAACGCCCCATACAAAATGGCACAATTTAGTGACGCCATTGGCTCGCTGATCATTAGCTTTATATGGGCTTTCAAGAAGCTAAAATTGTATGAATTTTCAATTTAATAGATTTTGAAATTTTATAATCTTATTTATTTTGCAAATATCCAGACAATCTTTGCTTTTAGGTATAAATTAGTTAACATTGACCCTATTTACCCGAATGTATCATAAAAATCAATATATTCAAACCTAGTCATCATCCCCATTCTCTGCGTGTGTGAAGTCTGCCAATATTACCTCTTTGTATTATTAGTATAGATATTTCTGAGTTATACATTTTTCAAATGACCCTAATCTTGAATTATTCAGTATAAAGTTACTTACTTACAAGTACTGTACATCATACAAACATCAGGTGAAATATATATTTTAAGAGTACAAAATATCAGCTAGCGCGTCGTCCTATTACATTTACAATAATTAGCTTTATTTCCGGCCTCGACAGTAATGTACTGTTACGTGTTGTGTAACTGTATAATGTTTGCACGATTATTCAGTATTATTGGTAAATATTGCGGGAGCGACGTTCAGGCGCACAGATAGTAGGAGTAGAGCTGTCGCAAAGTCTGTCGGAGTCAATTATAAGGAGAATGTATTGTTTCAGTCGCTCCACTGTCCGCGAGACTTGCGGCAAACAACGATACCAAAGTGCAGGCCACTGAAGAAGCAGGTGTGACCCAGAAAAGCGAACAAATCCTCGAGACTAACATTGGCGGACTGGACAACAAACCATCTCAGAGCGGCACCAAAATATACACAGATATAAATAGATATACAAATTGTGTAGTACAGTTATATGATATTTTCAAGATACCTAAGAAACCTGTACTACATGACAATCCACGTGTGAAAACTCACACTGGCGCGAAACTTTATTGTTGTGAAACATGCAACTATAAATGTGCAGCAAAAAGTAAATTAGTAATACATATAAGAACCCATACTGGTGAAAAGCCTTATTCGTGTAAGATATGCCATTATAAAGGTGTAGTGAAACATCATTTAGTTCGTCACTTAAGAACCCACACAGGTGAAAAGCCTTATTCCTGTGAGGTGTGCAATTATAAATGTGCACAAAAAAGTGACTTGAAAATACATAAACGAATCCACACTGGTGAAAAGCCTTATTCTTGTGAAATATGCTTTTATAAATGTGCACAAAAAAGTTCATTATTAATGCACAAACAAATCCACACTGGTGAAAAGCCTTATTCTTGTGAGATATGTAATTATAAATGTACACATAAAAGTTCATTATTAATTCACACTAGAACCCACACTGGAGAAAAGCCTTATTCTTGCGAGGTATGCAATTATAAAGCTACAATGAAATCTCATTTAGTAGATCACTTAAGAACTCACACTGGAGAAAAGCCTTATTCTTGCGAGATATGCAATTATAAAGCTGTAGCGAAACATAATTTAGTTCGTCACTTAAGAACCCACACTGGTGAAAAACCTTATCCCTGTGAGCTGTGCAATTATAAATGTGCACAAAAAAGTGACTTGAAAATACATAAAAGAATACATACTGGTGAAAAGCCTTATTCTTGTGAAATATGCTTGTATAAATGTGCACAAAAAAGTTCATTATTAATGCACAAACGAATCCACACTGATGAAAAGCCTTATTCTTGTGACATATGCTCTTATAAATGTGCACAAAAAAGTGCTTTATTAAAACACAAACAAAGTAAACATCAACATAAATTAAGAACCCACACTGATAAAAAGCCTTATTGTTGTGAAATATGCAATTTTAAATGTGCACGTAAAAGTTGGTTACTATCACATAAAAGAACCCACACTGGTGAAAAGCCTTATTCTTGTGAGATATGCAATTATAAATGTGCACGTAAAAGTGGCTTGAAAATACATAATAGAAGACATACTGGTGAAAAGCCTTATTCTTGTGAAATATGCTTTTATAAATGTACTCAAAAAAGTTCATTATTATGTCACATTAGAACCCACACTGGAGAAAAACCTTATTCTTGCGAGGTATGCAATTATAAAGCTACAACGAAATCTCATTTAGTAGATCACTTAAGAACTCACACTGGAGAAAAGCCTTATTCTTGTGAGATTTGCAATTATAAATGTGCACGTAAAAGTGGCTTGAAAATACATAATAGAAGACATACTGGTGAAAAGCCTTATTCTTAAGAAATATGCTTTTATAAATGTACTCAAAAAAGTTCATTATTATGTCACATTAGAACCCACACTGGAGAAAAGCCTTATTCTTGCGAGGTATGCAATTATAAAGCTACAACGAAATCTCATTTAGTAGATCACTTAAGAACTCACACTGGAGAAAAGCCTTATTCTTGAGATATGCAATTATAAATGTGCACAAAAAAGTGCATTATTAAGTCACATTAGAACCCATACTGGAGAAAAGCCTTATTCTTGCGAGATATGTAATTATAAATGTATACAAAAAAATTCATTAACAAAGCACATAAGAACCCACACTGGTGCAAAGCCTTAGCGCTCGTGTACGATGCCGCCACAGCACCGCTACGCTGTGTATGATGATATATCCAATTTTGAAGAACCTCTGACAGTCATTAACTGTCCTTTAACTAAAAAAACTCATACGAGCAAACAGAACAAATACTCCAAATTCTAAGATACGATTTCTTACCGATATACATATAGAGGTGTATCAAAGGCTGACTGCTATGTAACTAGCCCAGTGGATATGACCTCTGCCTCCGATTCCGGAAGGCGTGGGTTCGAATCCGGTCCGGGACATGCACCACTAACTTTTCAGTTGTGTGCATTTTAACTAGTTCGGATAGGTGCACTCACAAAATTTACCGTAATTATAATATTTTTTATTGTATTTATACTTTTTTTATACCTTTGTTTGTGTTTGCCAAATAAAAATCTTTCTTCTTTTCTTCTCTTAATTAAAAAAAATGCGGGTTCCAATATTTTTTTATTTTATGTTTTAAGCCTTATATTTTGTTCTTTTAAGATAAAAATAATTTGTTCCGCTTAGTTGACACTCGGAATAAAGGCCCAGCCTCCGTACAAAATTGGGATATGTCCTTTGAATTTTTGGTAAATCTATAAGGTAAATAATACACAATGTACATACATAATACTTGTATTCATCATAATATAGTATATAGTACAGTACAGCATATACAGGGTGCTCGGGAGCATTTTCCATAACTTCAAGGTGTTGACGAGTCCACTTATAAGAGCCAAACTGCATAAATAATATATTTTTAACTAATAAATAAAACTTTTAATGTTTTCATACAAAGTAATTCAAATAATTCCGACTATCCATGTAACACACGCCTTTATCTATCCTTGCATTTTATAATACGTAATCGTAGTGGTAAGACGAGATATTGCAACTGGCTCTGCACTTCACTAGTAAGCTACTTCATGATATTTATCAATGAATAAGTTTGGCTAGGTCATAATATATGTATAACACAGTTCACACAAGCTTGGGCCGAGCACCCTGTATAACGCAGTTCACACAAGCTTGGCCCGAGCACCCTGTATAACGCAGTTCACACAAGCTCGGCCCGAGCACCCTGTATAACACAGTTCACACAAGCTCGGCCCGAGCACCCTGTACAGTACAGTTCACACAAGCTCGGCCCGAGCACCCTGTATAACACAGTTCACACAAGCTCGGCCCGAGCACCCTGTATAGTACAGTTCACACAAGCTTGGCCCGAGTACCCTGTACAGTAAGTTCACACGAGCTTGGCGCGGCGCGCGCGGTAGGGCGCCGGCAGCTTGAGGTGCACCGTGCTGACGTGCAGCTTCATGCTGTTGGACTGCGAGAACGCCTTGCCGCAGTGCGCGCAGCTGTAGGGCTTCGCCCCCGTGTGTACCTGCCGACACACAACACTGAATGAATAGGCTAGTTGACACTTTTTTAAATGGTCCTAAGTTGTTCATTATCGTTCTTCTGATTGACTAAAAAAAATTTAAAATAAAAATAATTTGTTGTGCTTAGTTGACACTCGGAAAAAATCCATACATGTCCTGTGAAATATAGACCATAGGAACTCCGTATTTAAACGATACTGACCCATCTACTTTGATATTAAGAGGTAACCAGGGTCTGATAATGGGTCTGGAAGGTGGTCATAAGAACTCCGTAATTAAACGACTCAAACCCATCTAGTTTTAGCTCATTTGATTCGTCTTGACGAGTACTTTGATATTAAGTGGTAATCAGAATCTGATGATGGAGCTGGAAGGTAGCCATAGGAACTCCGTAATTAAACAACGAAAACCCATCTAGTTAAAGCTCATTTGATTCGTCTTGACGAGTACTTTGATAGAAGATGGAACCAGGGTCTGATGATGGAGCTGGAAGGTGGCCATAAGAACTCCGTAATTAAACGACGCAACTCTATCGAGTTTTAGCTCATTTGATTCGTCTTGACGAGTACTTTGATATTAGATAATAACCAGGGTCTGATGATGGAGCTGGAAGGTAGCCATAGGAACTCCGTCATTAAACGGCGCAACTCCATCGAGTTTGAGCTCATTTGATTCGTCTTGACGAGTACTTTGATATTAGATAGTAACGAGGGTCTGATGATGGAATTGGAAGGTAGCCATAGGAACTCCGTAATTAAACAACGCAAACCCGTCTAGTTTTAGCTCATTTGATTCGTCTTGACGAGTACTTTGATACTAGATGGTGGTGGTGGTGGTGGTGGTGGTGGTGATTGATGCTCTTACCCGGTCGTGCCTGTTGAGTGCCGCCTTGTGTTTGAAGGCCTTGGGGCAGTGCTTACACTGGTACGGGCTCTCGCCAGTGTGCGTGCGCAGGTGGATCTATTTCAAAAGTAATACAACGGTAAACATTTTGATAAATTTAAGAAAAAAAACTAAAATAAATGGAGTAGGATAAACATTATTTTCGTAAATCGTTTATTTAAACCGCTGACTATTTACATACTTGTTAGGAGGACCATGAAATCTACACCCCTTGTGATTTCTACACGACATCGTACAGGAACGCTAAATCGATTTAACGTTTTGGTAACTTTTTAACTCCTAACAAGGGTCGCTCGAAGAAGTCTAATTTGTAGTGTGATTCGTGAACCTTGTCGGAGAGCTATGAGCCGTTGTGATAATTAGTTGGGACAATTGACATTAGTGGTGATTGCACGTGTCGAGTTAAAATCTGCAGCGGACCCTGGGCGGGTGAAACACAGATACTCACAAATTTTCTACTTACACTCGACACATTACACTACATATAGCCCGCCAGCTAGGGTCAACCAACCGAGACCAACTCTCGACCTTTTGACCGTAAGTCTATCATTGGCTACCGATCCGACCAATACTTGAAGGCTCTCGATTCGCGGTGCCGTATTTCGAGTACCCGGACCCCCACTTTTGTCAGCTGATGGGCCCCTGATCAAATTCGCATCTTAGATTGCATCATCACTTACCATCAGGTGAGACTTACCTGCAGCCTCTGGAAGACGCTGAACTTCTTGGGACACTCGGTGCACTGGAACGGTCTCTCTCCGGTGTGTATGCGCTGGTGATACGTCAGCGTGGCCTTTGTCTGAAACAGTGCATTGATCATTGTAAGGACCTTATTACTAGATACTTAAGGTTCACAATCGCTAGGTCATTGTGATGTATACGAGTTTATATCAACAATCTCTTTATAGCGTCACTCGATTTAAGTCGATTTCATCATCATCATCATCACATCAGCCGATGGAGTCCACTGCAGGACATAGGCCTTTTTTAGGGACTTCCAAACATCACGATACTGAGCCACCTGCAGCCAGCGAATGTCTGCGACTCGCTTTGTGTCGGCAGTCCACCTGGTGGGGGGTCTACCAAGACGTAAGTCGTAAGTCGATTTAGGCCCTGAATAAACTAAGGAACCTAGTCACGATTCACTTCTGGTCGCATATCTCGCTTCCCCTGCCCTCTAGGTAGACCGCCGACACTCCTAGAGGGTGGTCAACACTGTGCATTAAGTGGATCTCTCAGGGGACCATCAAACAACTATGCGCTTTCCGGTACAAGGTCGCCATTCCAGCATTCTAACTCGGCTTTTCCAGCAACCTAATTTGGCCGTTCCAGCATCCTAATTCGGCCGATATTGCATTGAGGCATAACCAGATTGTATTGATGAGAACTTTACATCTAGATATGTTGTGACTGTCATTAGGGGTCTGGTGATGGAGACGAAGGACAGCAAAGGGAACCCCTCAACGGTTTTCAGTGGCTATCTTGTGATTGGGCTTAATTAATTTGTATTGATGAGAACTTTACATTTAGATATGTTGGGACTGTCATTCGGGTCTGGTGATGGAGACGAAGGACAGCAAAGGGAACTCCTCAACGGTTTTCAGTAGCTACCTTGTGTTTGGGCTTGATTAATTTGTATTGATGAGAACTTTACATCTAGATGTGTTCTGACTGTAATTAGGGGTCTGATGATGAGACTAACAGTTAAGGTTACTCCTTAACAGCTACCATGTGATTGGGCATGATTAATTTGTATTGATGATAACTTTTTATCTATATGGGTTGTAACTGTCAACACAAAGAAGATTTTGAATCTCTTGGGGTCCGTACTGACACCGTTTTTTGAAAATCATCTACTCACGATGCACTTCTTGCCGCATATCTCGCACACGACGCTCTCGCCGGCCCGCTTCAGAGTGCGCGGCTTGTTCTGCCGCAGCTTGACGCCGAGGTGCACGCGCTGGTAGTGCGTCGCGTACGAACGCGCGCTAGAGAAACTCCTCTTGCACTGGGGGAGGTCGTTTTTTTTTAATTTATTATGTTTAAGTCAGACCACAACCCTTAGACCATTTAAATAACAGGACCTGCCTCGCTAACCGTGTTACGTCCAGCTATAACCCAGAAGCTGCCATGTAAGAGTTGGCCTATAAACCTCGCACATGGTACCATCTGCACGAGGCGCAAGATCAGCATCGGCCTACATTGACTGACGTCAACCGTGATTTGCTCTAAAGTTAAGAGCTAGCGATCATCATTACCGAGATCCGTGACAGCCCAGTGGATGACCTCTGCCTCCGATTTCGGAGGGTGTGGGTTCGAATCCGGTCCGGGGCATGCACCTCCAACTTTTCAGTTGTGTGCATTTTAAGAAATTAAATATCACGTGTCTCAAACGGTGAAGGAAAACATCGTAAGGAAACCTGCATACCAGAGAATTTCTTAATTCTCTGCGTGAGTGAAGTCTGCCAATCCGCATTGGGCCAGCGTGGTGGACTATTGGCCTAACCCCTCTCATTCTGAGAGGAGACTCGAGCTCAGCAGTGAGCCGAATATGGGTTGATAAGGAGGATCATCGTTACTGGGTCGATCGTCGATCGGTAGTCATTTAGGTATAGGTTAGGTGTAGGTTTTACTTATAGAATGTAACAGATCGATTGCCGATCTTAGTTATAATTTATGAATTCAGATCGATCTCCGATCGCGATTCATTATTTAGTTATAGTTAGTTATAATTTCATTTTGTAATAATTATAATATTGCAAAATTTCTTAATAAATAAGTATAAAATCATTCGCGTTTGCATTCTCAACCCCCTAGCTGCCCCAAAACGTAAGTACCCATCTGTCAAAGATCAAGAATCAATGATGTAACGCGTTTATAAAAACTATTGCTATAGAATCGATGTTTCATTGTTGTAATCGTTTTCGTCGTGTAAAGAGCTCCCGAAAAATGCCGGTTTGTGTAGTTCAATGGCATAAAAATGGACAAAAACTTCTAATTCAGTATAAGATATATACCAAATCTAAGCTCATTTTCTTCAGAAAATGACAGACAATTTTGTTCGTGACTATGAGTGCGATACAGGTCCTTCTATAACTGGTCTGAGACTGGGGGAGGTGGTTTTTTTTTAATTTTAAATAAATAAATAAATAAAATCGTTTATTTCACTTTCTAAATTTACATAAATTAGTGCGAGTTTGGAACCTTCTTTTAGGAGTAGTAAAACTACTTCTGTATTAGAAGGCTCCGCTCTTCCATAGCTAATCTTCTAATAACTAATTTCTAATTCCATAACTAATTTCTAATTTAATTTATTCTGTTTAAGTCAGGCCTTGACCACAACCCTTAGACCATTTAAATAACAGGGCCTGCCTCGCTAACCGTTACCCCTTTGGCAGAGATCAAAAATCTATGATCTAACGCGTTTATAAAAACTGTTGCTATAGAATCGATGTTTCATTGTTGTAATCGTTTTCGTCGTGTAAAGAGCTCCCTAAAAATGCCGGTTTGTGTAGTTGAATGGCATAAAAAACGGCCAAAAACTTGTAATTTAGTAAAAGATGGAGTAACGTTTCATTTGAAAGTATTTAAACCTTAATTTTATCAAATTTGTAATAAAAACAATTTATATAAAAAGAATCGATTCTTTTGACGAAACAGCCAATTTTAATAGGGGTTCGTCTCAGACCAATTTTAGAAGGATATTGCACCCATATTCACAAACAAAATTGTCTGTCATTTTCCTAACAAAACGAGCTTGGATTTGGTGCATATCTTATACTAAACTAGAAGTTCTTGCCCGTTTTTTACACCATTCAACTACATAAAAATGTATTTTTAAGCAGCTCTTTAACCGACGAATTCACCATGAAACATCGATTCTTTGTAGACAGTTTTTATAATAGCGTTAGATCGTTGATCATATACTTTGGCAGAAAAGTGACGTCTAGCGAGGCAGGTCCTATACAATAATTGGTCTGAGGGGTTCGTGGAGCCGAAAGTTTGAGAAACCATGTTGTATTGTATTGTCTTGTGTGCTGTATGATGGTACATACGTCCTCGCAGCGCACGGTCTCGTCCTTGTGCTGGTGCTGCAGATGCTCCTTCAGCTCCTGCTCCGAGGGGAACCCCTCGCCGCAGACTGGACACGGCCTGACGTGGAAGATATATCGTTAACAGCGTCCGTGGCGGAGTTCTGAGTCTTGACAAGACTGAGATCCTGGGTTCGATGCCCGGCTTGGTCGATTGAGGTTTTTTTAAATCCAGGTCTGGTGGGAGACGTACCGCCAAGCGATTTAGCGTTACGGTACGATGTCGTGTAGTAACAGAAAGGGGTGTGGATTTTCATCCTCCTCCTAACAAATTATCCTGCTTCCATCTTAGATTGCATCATCACTTACCATCAGGTGAGATTGTAGTCAAGGGCTAACTTGTAAAGAATTCAAAAAAAAACGTGTGTCTTTAAGATCGACTGTCTAAATTACTATGTACGTCTCAATACCTACGCCTGAAAAGTGAAAGGTGCGCATCTGCTACTGTTGGCGGCAGTGCACGGTGAAAGGTGCGCAGAATAGGTTGCGCACAAAAACGTAACGCTGTCATTCATTCATCGAATATTACTGCCTATATTTTTTTCATACCGGATGAATCGAATTTTCATATATAGCCCATATATGAAAATTCGATTCATAAGGAGTCTCAGACCAATTATAGAAGGACCTGTATCGCACTCATAGTCACGAACAAAATTGTCTGACATTTTCTGTGGAAAACGAGCTTAGATTTGGTATATATCTTAAACTAAACTAGAAGTTTTTGTCCGTTTCTACACAATTAAATTATACAAAAAGGTATTTTTACGGAGCTCTTTAACCGATGAACACGATTTAAACTATTTAACATCGATACTATAGAGACAGTTTCTATAATCGCATTAGATCGTTGATCATACACTTTGACAGAAAAGTAACGTCTAGCGAGGCAGGTCCTATACAATAATTGGTCTGAGTAAGGAGTCGACTCCAATAAAACGACTGACCTCATGTCAGCGTCGCAGGCGCTGTCGTGCGCCAGGTCCCGGTGCCTGGCGAGCGCGTCCACGCTCTGGAACTTGGTGTTGCACTGCGCGCAGCTGGATGGCGGGCTCGAGCTCTAGAATGGTTGTCATATTCTCTTTTTGTACTTCAAATTGGACCTAAAGTGACACTTGATGTGGAATGTTTATCAACAAACCCACTAAAAGTAAAATCCGGCCGCTCAGAAATTGAAAGAAAGAAAGAAAGAAAAATATTTTTATTTGGTCAGTAAACTTAAAACTAAGCTTTTATATTTTACAACGAAGAAGAAAAGTGAAAGTAAAAGCGCACTGACCAAATGAAGGTCTCCCACTCAGCTTAAAGCTGCGGTTAGCTGCAGCGCTGGTTTTCTGTGGAAGCCTTTAAAAGGGTGACATCACGGGCGCAAACAAC
This sequence comes from Bicyclus anynana, assembly GCF_947172395.1. Classification (NCBI taxonomy): domain Eukaryota; kingdom Metazoa; phylum Arthropoda; class Insecta; order Lepidoptera; family Nymphalidae; genus Bicyclus; species Bicyclus anynana. The sequence goes on from NC_069109.1 coordinate 348,268, forward strand.
AGTAATCAAAAGTAACAAAATACGTAAAAGCAAAAAAGAAAAAAAAATGACAAAACAATATAACTACAAAAATATAAAATATAACTAAATAAACAATAAACATAAGTTTGCGACTTAATATCCCCTAAATACCTAGGGAGACGTGATAGCCCAGTGGATATGACCTCTGCCTCCGATTCCGGAGGGTGTGGGTTCGAATCCGGTCCGGGGCATGCACCTCCAACTTTTCAGTTGTGTGCATTTTAAGAAATTAAATATCACGTGTCTCAAACGGTGAAGGAAAACATCGCGAGGAAACCTGCATACCTGAGAATTGTCTTAATTCTCTGCGTGTGTGAAGTCTGCCAATCCGCATTGGGCCAGCGTGGTGGACTATTGGCGTAACCCTTCTTATTCTGAGACTCGAGCTCAGCAGTGGCGAATATGAGTTGATGACAAATAGTGCTTTGTACATCATTAGTAAGGTGGAAAATGGAACTTTGTTATTGATCAATGATAGTTTAGCCAGGAGAGCACGAAGCTTATCGCACACATAATTAATGTGTTCTTTCCATTGAAGACGATCATCGATAATTAATCCTAGGTATCGTATAAAAAAGTACTCTTTGTTCTCTGTTTTATAATCTGTGGATAAAGTCTGTAATCTGTGCAATGAAAATGACAGGTCTGCTATGATTGGATATTGCAAAAGGCGCCGTTTATTGTTAAACCAATTGGTACGTTTGGCGGAAAAACGGAAAAATGGAGGTTTTGGTGACCTGAGGTGGAAGAAGGGGGTGAAAATGGATCATTCTTTGGGGTGGGGCGAAGAAACGTGGTTTGAGATATAGTGTAACACTAGATACATTGTTATTTTATTTGTAACTGAAGAAAAGTGGAATAAAGTTTTGTAACGAACTACAGAAGTAGAATTTTGTTTCACACGATTATCATATTCCCTTTTTGTTCTTCAAATTGGATCTAAAGTGACACTCGATGTGGAGTGTTTATCAACAAACCAATTAAAAGTGAAATCCGGCCGCTCAGAAATTGCGTTTCTGACACCTGGTAATTCATCATGTCTATGACACGAAATTCGACACAAACAATAACTAAAGATCGTTAAAGCAGAGTGTTAACAACTTGATTGACTTGATTATTTGACGGCCTCCGTGGCGTAGTGGTATGCGCGGTGGATTTACAAAACTGAGGTTCTGGGTTCGATCCCCGGCTGGGCAGATTGAGATTTTCTTAATTTATCCAGGTCTGGCTGGTGGGAGGTTTGAGCCGTGGCTAGTTACCACCCTACCCGCAAAGACGTACCGCCAAACGATTTAGCGTTCCGGTACGATGCCGTGTAGAAACCAAAAGGGGTGTGGATTTTCATCCTCCTCCTAACAAGTTAGTCCGCTTCCATCTTAGACTGCATCATCACTTGAGATTGTAGTCAAGCACTAACTTGTAAAGAATAAAAATAAAAAAAACTTGATATTGCCGAGTGATTGTGGACCTTATCCCACTAGTACTACGGTCATCCGTAACAATAAGATTATGATAATGTCCGGAATCCTGGATCTGATTTTTCGCAGAAAACCCTTTACCACCGTGTTCGTAACGACAGTTTAACTTAACTTTGGTTCATTAACTACTAACACAACACTGCTAGTTACTAGTACCGCTGTACCAGTCTAAACATACCGAGAGTTGTCACCAGAACAAACATAGTCAACACAAACATTGCATATTCACACACGTGTAATTTAAACACTATGAAACATCGATTCTATAGACGCAGTTTGAATTAACAGTTTTTTTTTTTATTACATTTTTAAGGATACAAAAGACATGTCTCAATTTTGTATGAAGGCTGGGCCTTTATTTTGAGTGTCAAATAAGCAGAACAAATTATTTTCTAAATAAAATATAGGGCTTAAAACCAAAAAAAAAAAAATTTTTGGAACCCGCATTTTTTTAAAATTGATTAATTAAAAGGTATTTTTAACTTGTGTCTTATTGACATTTGACAAATCATTGACAGCTTACACCGGTTATGAATTCAATTCCAGGGGTTTTTTTTATTGACTGTTTTGAATACTTTTACTGTATTGTCTATGTTTAATTTGTAGACAAGGGAGCGAAACAAAAAAAATAATCATCTAATTAATGCGGGTTCCAAAAATTCAGAAAATTATTTTCTCAACAGCAATTTGTATCTTCTATCCGTAAAAAATACTATCGACCTGCTTATAAATAATAAAGGCCCATTTTGGGACATGTGCTTTGATCATGATCAAATAGTTTTGGAAGGGTAACGTCTAGCGAGGCAGGTCCTGCGGCAATTGGTCTGAGTAGACTCACGTGAGCTTTCCGCTTGTGCATCCTCAGGCCGAACTCTCCGATGAAGGACTCTCCGCAGATGTCACACGCGTGGCTGGACGGATGCTGCAGACGGATGTGAGTCAGGTGACTCGTCGACTTGCTGGAACAAACAGCAGGACATGTTATGCATGAGCATGTATGACGGAGGTCCTGGATTCGATCTCCGGCTGGACCGATTGAGGTTTTCTTAATTGGTCCAGGTCTGGCTGGTGGGAGGCTTCGTCCGTGGCTAGTTACCACCCTACCGACAAAGACGTACCGCCAAGCGATTTAGCGTTCTTTGTCGTGTAGAAACCGATAGGGGTGTGGATTTTCATCCTCCTCCTGACAAGTTATCCCGCTTCCATCTTAGACTGCATCGTCACTTACCATCAGGTGAGATTGTAGTCAAGGGCTAACTTGTACAGAATAAAAAAAAAATCTAACCTGATGGCAAGTGATAATGCAATCTAAGATGGAAGCGGGCTTACTTGTTAGGAAGTGGATCAATCGTCGTCGTGTCCATGTCGTTTACAAACCCTTTTTCGGTTTTTACATGACATGGAACGCCAAATCGCTTGGCGGTACGTCTTTGGGTGGTAACTAGCCACGGCCGAAGCCTCAGCACACAGCAGCTTAAATTTCGAAACTAACTGTGTTTTCTCAAATACAAAGTTATAAGAATTAAGGGAGAGATCAATATCATTGAGAAAATTCTCATGTATGCAGGTTTCCTCACGATGTCTTTCAGAGAGACAGATACTTTTGATCCAGTAAGAGATTGGGTGAAGGTAGTTTCTAATTTTTATAATAATCATAATAGTAATAGTCATAAGACAAAATACAGTTCATGCTTGACTAAGGTACGTTTAACTAAGTAAACTAACTAGATCATACGTCTAATTAAGTAATCATCCTAATTCATAGATAGAGGATTAAGACCCCCCTATCTAAAAATGGTTCAATGTATAAAAAACATTTTCAACAAAATTAGGAGAGAAAAATGTCTACATCTTGATAATATGTTTAAATTCGAAATAAGGAGGTTTTTTTCAAAAATCGGAATTTTATGACCTTGAAGCATTAGGCATAGGGAACTTTTCTAATTATGGACTATGGGACTTTGACTTTTGTTTACTTTTAGATAAGTTTGTAAAACGGTGGTAAAAAAACCTTGGCTGAGTTTGTTGTGGGCCCTTCTCTTTTGGAACCCTCGTAACTTTAATTGTAAGTTTTCGACTATAATTACCACCATTAATTTAAATTAAATTTTTATATTTATAACTTGACCTTTCAAAAGTGCTTGTATTCTAAGCCTAATTGAAATAAATGAATTTTTATTTTTATTTTTTGATTTTTGGCACAATATTTTAGTACTATTCCTTAGTTCACGCCATTTTTGACTTAGATTATTATTGTAGTAGGTATCAACTCACGCAAAGCTGGCGCCGCATATCTTGCAGTCAAATGTGAATCCGTTGTGCCAGTTCGAGTGCTCCTTTGCTCGATTACTGGAAATATATTATGCTTTTTAGTAAAAAGGATGATGACTAGGTTTGAATATATTGATTTTTAAAATAAATTAGGGTAAATATGATCAATGTTAACTAATTTATACACAAAAAGCAGTGATTGTCTGGATATTTGCAAAATAAATGAGATTATAAAATTTCAAAATCTTTTATCGTAATTAGATGAAAATTCATACAGTTTTGGCTTCCTTATATTAAATTTCACATTTTTTTTTTTTACTGAACTATAAACATAAACGCACAAATAACAAAGATATTAGTAATTTTGTTTAAACGCCCATACAAATCTAACGATCATTAATTGCCTACGACGTCATTAGTTCGTGCCATTGTGTATGAGGCGTTTTTCAGAGGTCCATCCCTGTAGCTCCGAAAGCAATGATCGCAGATACCCTGTTACTGTTACAAAATTGCTTTACTATTATATATATCTCTCTGCATCAGTGTCGTGTCGTGTGGTGTCGCGTCTTGTCGTGTGGTGTCGTGTCGTGTCGTGTGGTGTCGTTTCGTGTCGTGTGGTGTCGTGTGGTGTCGCAGCACTCACCTGGACCTGGACACGTGGTCGCACAGCTTGCACAAGTACTTGCGCTCGTGCGAGTTGACCACGTGCGTGCGCAGCTGCCGCGCCTCCGCCCAGCGGGACTGGCAGATCTCGCAGACGTGCTTGCCCCTCTCCTGCCAGTCGCATCAGGATGAATGAACGATTGAATGAATGAATGAATGAGTGAATTAATAATAATTGAATGAATGAGTGAATGAATGGTTAATAGATAGACACATCAGAGTTAATAGATAGTCATTGCTCCCATAGAGATGAGGGACAATGGATAGTCTTTGCTCGCACAGATATGAGGGTCAACGGATAGTCTTTGCTCGCACAGATATGAGGATCAATAGATAGTCTATGTTGCACAGAGTCGTACCATATAGTGGCATTTACTGTTTCATGACATCACTGCAACAAATCCTTTACAAACGGAGCGTTTGACAAAAATATTAGTTACCAATAGGTTTGACGTTTAGTATATCAAATAACATTGTGACGTCACAATATAGACGACAGCGATTTTTTCGATTACCTTGAGTGGAGTCACGCACTTGTGAACATTGTGTGTAGGGTTAAAGGATCCCTTTGACAGTTAACAAACACTCCCCTTTTCCACTCAAGACACTCTCCCCGCCTATCCCAAAATCACCCATGAAGGATTACACAACAAGAAATGTAGACGAATCGAACGTCACGACAAGAAGAGCTAGACCGTATGGCAAGCGCCTTATATCACCAGTCGTTCCCGCCTGATGGTTACCCCTCTCTAACTCCCCACATAGAGGATGAATTTACCTTATCATGCCGCATCATGTGATTCCTATAAGTGGCATCAGTTATAAATCCTTTGAAACACTTGTCGCATTTATAAAAAGAGTTGATATAGTTTGAGGAGCTCTTTCGTTGCTCTATCTCTGCCATCTGGTCCTCTTTGCTCAAATAGACCACCTCAACGTCTTTAAGTTCATCAGACATTGGTGGTTCATCTTGGTTGATGTCACTCTCATATGCAATGTCGAGTTGGTCTATGTCATCATATATGTGGTCCTCTTTGAGATCCTCTTCCAGTTTCACTATGTCCTCTAGTTCCTGTGTGACAATAATCAATACATATAGTGGATTGAATTCAAAATTGATTTATTTAAATTGTAGGACAGGAAATCTAGGAAATTTGACTAAAAGAATTACATGACTCGAGATTTTTTAACCATCGGTAGGGAGCAACCCAACAAGCTCAACTTGAGTACATCGACCCCCCCCCCCCTCCTTGGGATGGGTCATGTAATTCTTTTACAAATCTTATACGATTTTTTCTAGATTTCCTGTATTATTGAGCTTATTTTACACAAAATGTCAAGTTATGTCATGATTTAATAATAATAATTTATTTATTCATTAGACATTAGAGGTTTACAAAGATAGCCTATGATATAATTAAGACCCTGATACTTTCTACCAATAAAGAATTTGTGTATTACCTAATCATGATTTTTATTCAAATAAAAAATGAAATGTAATAGCTTATACAAATCTAATTCAAAATTACTGTGATTGATAAAATAAAATAATAATAAAGCCAAATTTATACTGTCAAAATCATTAACATAAGTTAAATTAATGGAAGAATGTTACTAAAGTTCGTTTCATATGAGTGATAGTTCGTTTCACAGTTGAAACTTTCGATTCACGATAATAGTACGTATTATGAGCGTCATACAGACGATTGTCACCGTACCCATGCTATCTGAAAAACACTTTGTTACATTAGAGCTTTTATATATACAAATACACTAGTTTTTGTGTTAAAAATATCAAATAGTTATGGGCTGTCACCATGCGCATAGTTTAAAATTCTATATCTTGAGAATTAATTAACATATTGAAATAATTCTTTCACAAGCATTTTTTATTTTCAATGAAGAATACAGAAAGCAAACATTTGAAAATAGTGAACATTCTCCATTGTGGTAAGTCAAAACTTAAAATTAAAGTAACGAGGATTCTAAATGCGCCTTGGTCCGAGAAGAGCCCACAACAAACTCAGCCAATGTTTATTTTTTTTTTATTAATTGCATATGCAAATTTTCATCCTTTTCTTAACTCCCAATCTTTACACACCTGTTTAATTTTCTTCTTTTTCCGTTTCTTCGGCTTGGCTTCCTTCTCTTGGAATTCGGCATAATCTATGGTGTCTACTTCTTCTTTAATCTCTACCTCTATGTTCTCTATGGTCGATGTGGGGTAGTGAGTCACGCGCGCCAAGTTAATCACAAACTGTGGGTTTATAGCTCGCAGATTGTCTAGTGTCAGCTGAAAAATATCATCATATGCCTAAAGGCTTATTTGCAGGGCCTATTTGCACAAGGCAAAAAAGGCAAATTTCAACCAATTGCCGCAAAAAAAAGGCAGATTCAAAGATGGGATATCTTTGAAACTGCCTTTTTTTGAACAAACAATCTACACTAATATTAAATAAAGCTAAAGAGTTTGTTGCTGGACTGGACTGGACATGTGGTCAGATCTTTAAACAAAAAATGGTCCAAAGAGGTCATTGAAGGGTACCCCAGGGACGGAAAAAGAAGGCAAGGACGACCACACAAAAGATGGCGTAGCAAAGCCAGAGACCGAGCTGAGTGACAAAGTCTGGAGGACGCCCATGTCGAAGGACAACCTGACTGCGATGGTGTAATAGAAAATAAGAAATAGTATTAAGTATAATATATGTAATCAAAGTCAGAGAATAAAGGCTATTTTTATTTTATTTCATTTTTATTTTTATTGAAGAGTTTGTTTGCTTGAACGCACTAATCTCAGGAACTACTGGACCAAATTTAAAAATTCTTTCACTGCTGGGTAACTACACTATCCCCACTATAGGCTAGATTTTATCCCCATATTCCTACAGAAACAAGATTCACATGGGTCGGTATTGAAACCGTGCAGTGTCTGCTAATCACCTCATAAAAAAAGGTTTTTTTTTTCCCTTCTCTTATACTGTTACTCGGCAATCTATCATTCAACATTGAGCCGTTCGTCTGTTGGTTAGAGGTTATGGATCATCAAAAGGAGTAAGTCCACTAACAAATCTCCTATTATTCTGTATTCTAGCTATCTGAAAAAAGTGATTGTAAATTTTTGATTCTGTCGCTACTAGTGCATTACAATGCAAGTATCTAGCTTCAAAAATTGATTTAGTGTATGAAAGCTGGCGTTTATTTTTCCAACTAATTTTAACGATCTTCGATCAATCAGATGTTAATGATGATGACTCCGAACCTCCTGCTGCTGCACAGCATCGAGCAGTATCTGCTGGGTGGTGCAGCACTTCTCCCTGAAGGACACACACTTGAGCAGCTGGGCGCTGCAGTAGCTGCAGATGTGGTATGGCATACCTCTTAGATTGGTGAACTGGAAACAATAACATTCACTCATCCATGCAACCATTTATATCCACAAAAAGCCGTCGAACCAAAGCAACAACGTCACCCAGGTCCGATAAAATACCGGAGCATCCTCAGTTGTGTGCATTTTTTTAAGAAATTAAATATCACATGTCTCAAACGGTGAAGGAAAAACATCGTGAGGAAACCTACATACCAGAGAATTTTCTAAATTCTCTGAGTGTGTGAAGTCTGCCAATCCGCATTGGGCCAGCAGAAGGTGCATCATGTTAAACCGTGTGTTTTGCTTTATTAAAAAAAAACTCGTCCGTTTTACATTACACAGACGTGTGTAATGAGATACAATACAATATTGAAATTCGTGAAATAAGGAATCCTTTGCGAGCAAATGTGTTAAAGTTTACTTTAACATTACGATAGTTTAGAGCTAGTAGAGTTTTTAAAACAAACCTGGTTTCCAGTTAGAATTTCGTATGCTTGGACAAAATTATATTTAAACATGTCGTAGAGCTTAACATTGTCCGTTGCGAGGCATATTCGACACGCCACATAATCTGCCATTGTTCACACAAATAACACAAGTCTAGATCGAAATTATTCTTGGATTTTTATCTCCATTCAATATTTACAAATAATTTGACATTTCATATTTTATATGCACAGAGCAGAAGAAATATAGAGAACTAAGCAGGATTGTGTGTATCCAAAATGGACACGAGTTTTGTAATCGATCGACGCTATATTATAATTGTTGGACTTATTATTAAATCTAAGCAGTGGATAATTATAATTAATTTTTAAACTACGCTTATTGGTATGATAATGATTAGTTTTACATTAATTGCTATAAATTAGTGATAATTATTTTAATAAATTACTCTCTGATGTGTAATTTATCTATTATATCTATACAACCTAATTTTACTACAATCGCGTTCATTTTATTAGACTGTAGACATAATACAATATTTTTTTGTTTGTTATTTGCAATTTACTAGAATCGAGCTATTAGTTTTGAATGTCGAATTATTTTACAACACATTTTTTAAGTTAATAATTGAATCTTCAAATTAAATAATATAATTACTACAGTACATATTATTTAACCTGAATGCATTTTAACGAACGATTAGCCAACGTTATGATAATTATGAATTTCCGGTTAGTGACAAAATGACAGATACTCGATTATATCGACATGTTGATGGAAATATCGATAGGCTACATTTTCTTATTCGAACCTTATTAAAAATAACATTTCAAATTAATTTAATTTGTTTGGAGTTGTTGTTTTTTATGGTATATTCAGACTACATGGCCCACATTGTTATTTCTTTAATATTTTAATTATTATTTAATAACACCTTTTCCGAGTGCAATATAAGCATAGTTCGGACTACTTTAGTATTTTAGTCGGGTACTAACAATTTTAGGATTTACTACCCAAAAATCGTTCGTACTCGACTAAAATACTAAAGTTGTCCGAAGTAAACATATTCTTTGCGTATTTTAAACGAAACTTGTATTCCAAAAATCGATTTTAAGAATCGATGCACATCACTACATCTCAGATTACACAAATCACAGCTTTCCAGAATGACGCGCTTCCACAGATAGTGTCATGGCGTCAGTACAACGTTAGCAAAGGAAAAAATATTCTGTATTTGATATTTGATAGGCAATATAATCACTTAGTAATCTGTGGCGGATAAAATGAATAATTTTTACTGTTCCTTCGTGAGCATCCACTACATTATCTGTGAGTGCGGCGATACTTTTCCAACAGAAGAAGGTTTGCAGGAGCATTTGGATAACGAGCACAAATCGTTAACTTTCGATAGAAATGAATACCAATGTAGCACGGTATGTATATTAGAACATGTATCTATTACTATTTACTATTATACGCCACACCATTGTCATGTCCTGAACGCGACCCTTTTGGCGGGAGTTTCCATACTTTACGGCATATTTTCTTATTTTACACGTAAAACAATTAATATATCATTAAAGTTTGTTGATTTGGGTACTACAACCTCGTAACTTTGATCATAAAGATTGTCCGTATATGAACATCGATTTTCAATTATTTAAACATTATTATTGTCTATACTTCTGTACAGACTTCTGTTTAGAGATGAAAAGTTTGTGGTATTGCAAGGGGTAATCTCTGGATCTAGTGAACCGATTTTAAAAATACTTATACCACTAGAAAGCCACGTAATTTATGAGCGTCTTATGCTATATTTTATCCCCGTATCCTCAAGGGAACAGGAACTACACGGGTGAAACCACAGAGAGTCGGCTAGTCTATATAAATAAACATCTTCAAAATGTTTATGTGCTCATTAGTTTTGAACGACTGCAACAACTTTGATGATTCTTGGTTGTATGTATTTGTTTTTACTGTCATTTATTTATTTGTTCTATTTTTTTAATTTTCAACAATGTTAAAACTAAATCATCCCTTCCACTGCGGGACATGTACCTAACCTAACCTAACCTAACCGGCGGTCAGAGCTCCACAGTGAGGAACACAATGTACAACATCAAGTATGTCTGTAGAAGCAAGAGTATTCATTATTTCTTTATTAATAATAAAACACCAGCCTTTATTAAACAATCACAAATATCTTAAAATTATTTACAAATAAATGATTGAGATTGAGATTGAATGATAAAGATGCTTGGAGATTTAAGATTGAGATTGAATGATAAAGATGCTTGGAGGCCGTTGGATCTGCTTCCACCTTCACACAGAAAGTAAAACTATAAGAAATGTAAACAGTAATTGTTATCAATTGTAAATTATAATACTGTATGACTTTTTCAAAAGAGCAACTGTTGAGTTTCTTGCCGGTATCTTCTCAGCAGAACCTGCCTTCCGAACTGGTGGGAGAATCTTTACAAATAGTCAACTGACGTGTCAAAAGTGCTTGTAAACTAAGCCTACTTGAAATAAATGAATTTTGATTTTGATTTTGAAATCTATTTGATTGACACCAGTGTGTTGAGATTGTCGTACTTTACAGCATAGGCCTCCCCTAAAGCCCGCCACACTGAACGGTTATTTACCTATTCCAAGTGACACCTGCTATTTTTCTGACGTTGTCCTCCCATCTACGACGCTGTCTTCCTTTGTTTCTTTTCTGGTGCATTGGGCACCAAGCTGTTATGTCTCTTTCATGTCAAGAGACATATTCATTATTGTTACTACAATCTTACTTGAAAATCTAAGATAGAAGCGGGCTAACTTCACCTTCGGTGAAGTTAGCCCGCTTCGGTTTCGGTTTTTATACAACATTGTACCGGAAAGCTAAATCGCTTGGAGGTCTGTGCGTGCAGGTTGGTAGCTAGCCACGACCAAACCTCTCACTAAGTAGACCTGGACCAATTATTTATTTATTATATATCCTTAGTATGCTTACAGCTAAACCAAAACGCATACAAAGTACAGACTTACAATATAACAATATAACAGATAAACAAATTACAATATAATCACTATACAATACAAACACATAAATTGCATATTTCTATAAAATTTAAATTAAAATTCACAGCTGTTTACAATATCAATAAATACATGAAGTTTTATATCAAAAATATCTAGATCTTGGCGCTGAGCAATCAACGAATTGAGCATCGACAGTACCCAATTAGTTGGGGCATTATGAGAACCTCAATCGGCCCAGCCTGGAATTAACCCAAAACTTCTGTCTTGTAAATCCACCATGTACACCACTGTGCCACATAGGCCATCGATATCTCCTGATTTTCATGCAACACTTGCACTTCCAGTGCGGCAAGATCTTCGCGACGGAGAAGGCATGCCTCATGCACCAGCAGGTGCACAACAAGCGGGTGAAGGTGAAGAGAGAGCCGCGGGACCCCACCCAGCCTAAGAAGAGATACTACACCTGCAAGAATATTGTCTGCGAAGTATGCGGCAAGAGATATGCGGTGAGGCTATACATATAACGCTTGAATGCATTTTTAAAGGTACCCAAAGGGTGAAACAGTATTGTATTACTAAGATACTGCTGTGTGTCCGTCTGTCACTAAGTCTCATTAACCATGATAGTTGAAAATTTTACAGGTGATATATTTCTGTTACAACAACAAATACTATAAATGTCTTTTTCATTGTGATTTTAGTCACCAAATTACCATTATTTGATACCAATTATTTGATACCAATTATTTGATACCCATATTGTAGTATTAGAAAAATAAGTATACAACATCTCACAGTTGTCATGTTGGTTTTTGTTTAATTACACCCATATATGAATACTTGGGTTATTATAGCAAATCTGGAAAATATGAGGTAATATTACATACATACATACATACATACATACATAATTCACACAAAAAACAGGATAAAATAAATATTTGTGTTTGCAATGTTCTTCAAACATTCAGCTAATGGATAGAAGCAGGCGTTACTTTGCGGAAGTTCATCACGATTATATAATGATTTATTTATTTTGCTATCATCTGCGAAAAGTCGACGAACCCATGCGACAACGTCACCCAGGTCCGACAAAATACTCTGCGTACGTTTCACCCCGAAACCGGAGCATCCTCGGGTTCGTCGACTTTTCGCAGATGAAAGCAAAATAAATAAACCATTATATATTCAGTTAATGGTCAACTAATATTTGACTTGCAGCTTCTTTTTCAATCTTTTGAAATTTTGTTCAAACAAGAATTTTCGAAATATCTTCAGTTTGACCTGTTACAGTGTTATTTTAAGTATAGATAAACATTAACCATGGCGTGTGATTGGCAGTCCAACGCAGCTCTGCGCTACCACCAGCGGGTGCACACGGGGGAGCGGCCCTACCAGTGCTCCATGTGCCCCAAGACCTTCACCATGCCGCTGTTCCTGCAGGTGACTGCTTTTTTAATGATATCCCTAACGAATACATATACAGTACAGTGTCGCTTTACCCTGGGGCGACTTAAACAAGCGAGTGTCGCCGCTCGGATCGAACGCTTTTGCACACGCTGGGCGACGTGCCTCGCCCGTTCCTTATCGTTCGTCGTTCGTAAAATTATTAACCAAAAAAAAAAATAATGGGAAAAAATATTGTAGTGCATTTGGCTGCTTAAATAATAATAAGGTTCGGAGACTTGCGTTTATCAAATTTCTAAAGGATGTAGGAAGGTAATGAAAAAAATGTTTTAAGTAAATACCTACTTAAATTCGCTATTTATTTTAATGACGTTACGGAGTAAATCTTCTGTACTTTAAATATGTTTTATGTGACATTACTCTTAAAGAGATATTGCATGTCTTGACAGGAACGATATTCTGTAACACATGAGGCTGTCAGCTGGCTTTATTTATGTTTGTTTGACCAACAGATTCATGTCCGAACCCACACCGGTGAGCGGCCCTACCAGTGCCAGATGTGTCCCAAGGCGTTCAGCAACAAGGCAGCATTGCTGAGACACGACCGGGTAAGCAAGTCTTCTAATAAGAAAATTGAGTGTCTGGTCTTGTCACCTCGCAAAACCTTAACATTCCAAAGGAGAAACCCAGTCCACATAAGTCATCATCATCAACTCTTCGGCTCACTGCTGAGCTCGAGTCTCCTCTCCACCACGCTGATCCAGGATTGGCAGACTTCACACACGCAGAGAACTGAGAAAATTCTCTGGTATGCAGGTTTCCTCACGATGTTTTCCTTCACCATTTGAGACACGTGATATTTAATTTCTTAAAATGCACACAACTGAAAAGTTGGAGATGCATGCCCCGGGCCGGATTCGAACCCACACCCTCCGGATCCCTGAAAAATGCCCCATACAAAATGGTACGAATTACTGACGTCGAAGCTCATAATGATCGTTAGATTTGTATAGGCGTTCAAACAGAATTACTAATATCTTTGTTATTTGTGTAATTTATATACAATTATTTTGAGAGCCGTGATAGCCGATTTCAAAGGGTGTTGGTTCGAATCCAGTCCAGGGCATGCACCTCCAACTTTTCAGTTGTGTGCATTTTAAGAAATTAAATATCATGTGTGTCAAACGGTGAAGGAAAAACATCGTGAGAAAACCTGCATACGAGTAAATTTTCTCAATTCTCTGCGTGTGTGAAGTCTGCCAATCTGCATTGGCCCAGCGTGGTGGATTATTGGCCTAACCCCTCTCATTCTGAGAGGAGACTTGAGCTCAGCAGTCAGCCGAATATGGGTAATGATATACAATTTAAAAAACTGTCATCGTCCCTATTGTATGGAAATAAAGCTATATTTATTTTTCAAGGTCCACTCGGGTATAAAGCCATACGAGTGTCCGCAGTGCGGGAAGTTCTTCACCCAGTCCAACAGCATGAAGCTGCACGTGAAGACGGTGCACCTCAAGATGCCGGCGCCTTACAAGAGCAAGAACCGACGCGCCAAGCTCGCGCTGAAGCAGCAGGCCATGGGTTTGTATAACTAGCCTTGTTATATATTGTAAGGGTTCTGTGACTCGAAAGAAGAAACGGAACCCTTTGATCTCTCTGTTTTATTCAGCATTCATGCACTTAGGTCTTAGACCATTAATAACTGGACGTGGTTCGCTAACCGTTACCCCTCTGGCAAAGATCAAAAATCAATGATCTAACGCGTTTATAAAACTGTTGCTACAGAATCGATGTTCCATTGTTGTAATCATTTTCGTCGTGTAAGGAGCTCCCTAAAAATGCCAGTTTGTGTAGTTGAATGGCATAAAAAACGACCAAAAACTTGTAGTTTAGTAAAAGATGGAGTAACGTTTCATTTGAAAGTCTAATTTTATCAAATTTGTAATAATAACAATTTATAAAAAGAATCGATTTTTTTGACGAAACAGCCAAACATCGATCAGTAATCGAATATTTTATGTATTTAATCTGTGAATAGTCTAAGCAATGTCACAGTAAAAATATACAAGCAGTAGTTTGACTTCATACTAGAGGTTGAAACGCGAGCTATACCTACGCACCTCGAACTCAGGGGGTGTGTGGGGTGCACACAGTCACGACTGTGCCGCAGTGACGACCGCACGGTGCATTGGATTTTTTAATTATGACGACTAGGAAAAATAGCCTCGCAAATGGTGGGCTATTATATTTATTAAGTTTGTTTAACATTTTGTATTCTAAAAGCATAATTTAAAAAATGTATATATAAAAAAATGCTTAAATAATAAATATCGCATGTTTACGTACCGCGCGGCTGTAGTTATTTATTTTAAAAATACGGCCTAGTTACAATACTGCTTGTATATATTTTTACTGTGGCAATGTGTTTGTTAGTCTGTGTAAAAATTACGCGTGTGTGTATTGCGAGTCAAATTTATAGTTATGTGTAGTGTATGGACACAGAATATACTTAATGGTGTTAAATGTTTTCGATGTGTGAGTTTCGTCCCCCTCAAAAAATTACAGATTTTTTTGTTGGTGAATTTGGGTGCGAACCACGTCCAGTTATTAATGGTCTAAGACTTAGGTACTAATACATTAGTTAGCTTACAAATAACTCGAAAGTTTGACAAATAACGCAACAGTTTCGCCATTAACTCGACAGTTTCAGTACTAATTCCACAGTTTCACAAATAACTCGACAGTTTCACAAATAACTACAGTTTCACAAATACCTCCACAGCTTCACCAGTGGTCGTGAGTGTCGAAGCCACCGCGGGCGAGAGCTCGCAGTCGATGCCGGTGAGCGAGCTGTACGGGGAAGAGTATCGGCGAGTGAAGGAGGAGCCCGACGAGGAGACACAGGACGAGCAGCAGGAGAATGATGATGAGGAGTACCACATGGTTAGTGGGAGATATTCATGCTTATTTTAACCATCACCTCCACCATCATTACTTCCACCATCACCACCACCATTACCACCACCATCTGTACCAACACTATCACCACCACCACCACCACCACCACCACCATTACCACTACCACCACCACCATTACCACTACCACCACCACCACCACCACCACCACCACCACCACTACCACCATCACCATCTCTACCAACACTATCACCACCACCACCACCATTACCACTACCACCACCACCATTACCACTACCACCACCACCATTACCACTACTACCACCACCATCTCCACCAACACTATCACCACCACCATTACCACTACCACCACCAACACCATCATTACCACTACCACCACCATCTCCACCTCCATCTCTACCTACACTATCACCACCACCATTACCACTACCACCGCTATCACCACCACCACCACCACCACCACCATTATCACCACCATTACCTCCCTACCGACAGACGTACCGCCAAGCTATTTAGAGTTCCGGTACGATTTTGTGTAGAAACCGAAACAAAAAAAAGCATTTAATCCTTCTTGCATTCGGGTAATGTAAATAGTTCAATACTAAATATACTGATTATCATCACATATTACCAGTTGTGGGAATCGAACCCATCCACAACTCATATTCAGCTCACTGCTGAGCTCGAGTCTCCTCTCAGAATGAGAGGGGTTAGGCCAATAGTCCACCACGCTGACCCAATGCGGATTGGCAGACTTCACACACGCAGAGAATTCAGAAAATTCTCTGGTATGCAGGTTTCCTCACGATGTTTTCCTTCACCGTTTGAGACACGTGATATTTAATTTCTTAAAATGCACACAACTGAAAAGTTGCAGGTGCATGCCCCGGACCGGATTCGAACCCACACCCTCCGGAATCGGAGGCAGAGGTCACACTGTATAAAATGTCACTCTTTCTCCTCTCCAGGTGCAGCAAGAGGAAGAAGAAGAAGAAGAACCAACAGATCAAATAAAAGTGGAGATCACAGAAGTGCCGATGTACGAAGACGATGTGGAACAGTTTGAGGTTGTTTACGAGGAGGTGTACGAGATGGAAGACCAGTAACCCTCATAGTTTTCATAGAAGCGTGAACAGTGGCGTGCATAAGGTCGTCGATCAGGGTATGCACTAGTAATAAAATTGAGCAAACTGGACAAATCTGTATTTAATACGCACTATGAAGACAACTCTTAGGGTATGCAGTACTTTAATGCATGTATGAAGTGGACGCCACTGGGGGGGGGGGGGGGGTACTCCATTCATTCATTCACTGACACGCAAGGAGGTTGAAACCTTGATATAGAAATACTGAGATCATTTTTTTTTTTTTAATATTCGAATATTTCTTTTCCCTTCCAACTAGTCGGGAGAGACAGTGACAGCAGACCACGCTTCTACCATACATACGTGTCATATGACGAAGTTTTAGTATTTACAATATGACGAAAGCCAGGTGCTCTCAATGTATATTAAATTTTATTTATAAACTAGCAAATCTAATATGTATACTGAATATACAAAGAAAATGAGTAATTTTCGATTCCGCTGTGTTGCTTTGTTTGTTTTGTGGCAAACATCAATAGGGTAGTTGACTCATATCATAAAAGATGATCCATTTCATTTCCACTCTTGTACCCCGTATCATTTAAATTTAAAAAATACAAGGTTTTTATTAAAATATAAATAAGTTAATAAATCTAACTAAATAAAGAGAAATAAATAATATTAAAACCCAAGTTTTTGAGTTATATCAACATGGCGCCCATAGACCAACTATGACATGACAATTGTCAGCAAATGTCAAAACGACTACTGCATTGAAAATGTCATCTATCCGCCCTTAATAGTGTTGCATTTCTTGGGAGATAATGAATTTCGAAAGAATTATAGTGAATTCGTAGATTTGTATAATCAAAAATAGTTACTGATCCTGGGCTCCATACAATTTTGGACCAACTCCTTTAATATAAACAATAATAATTTCGTGTAGAACATGGAATAAGGGTCCGAAATATATTGATACTAGCGCACGCCCGTGACTTCGTCCGCGGGACGAAAAGTAGCCTATGTGTTAATCCAGAGTAAAATCTATTTCCATTCCAAATTTCAGCCAAATCGCTTCAGTAGCCGCAGCGTGAAAGAGGAACAAACATACTTACACACAAACTTTATAATATTAGTGTGATTAATAGGCTAGTTGACACTTTTTTAATGGTTAAATTGTTCATTGTAGTTCTACTGGATTGAAAAAAAATTTAGTTATTATTTAATATGTTTTTGACAATACGAGCCAAAATGCCTGACGGCCATGACAGTCTATATAACTGTTTTATGACGTCACTAACAAAACTATTAGTTTAACGTTTAGTACATCAAGTGTGTTCGTGACGTCACAAAATGGACGACAGCGTTTTTGACGTTTGGAAAATTTGAAAAAATACGTGATAATAAATACTTAATTAAGTTTTATAAGAAATCCTTAACTTAATTTAATTAATTAATTAACAAAAACTTAATTAATATCAATATATTTCGGACCCTTATTCCATGTACTATGCGAAATTGTTTATATTGAATTTCATTTGAGTCAAGTACCCTATTAATAAAAGTTGAGGGTTTCATATAAAACTAAAACAAGGGAAATTCGGAAAAATCTGCAAAAATTGCTTAAATCGATTCCTGAACTATGTAAAATCGTTAATGACTGTACGAAACACTCAGTAGGCGAATCCGACTCGCACTTGTCTGGTTTTTTTTTTATTTTTTCATCATGGTCATCATCACTCATCAAAAATCAAAATATTATTTAGGAAAATATACTACTGTGTTATACACTTCCGAGCAAAGAAATCGTCAACACAATTTTCTGTTTAGTCCATTTTTTTGCTCCCGAGTGTAAGTTGTGTTCTTATTTTTAAGACATTGTATATAAATATAAGATTACATAATAATTGTTAGAATGAAATAAATAAAATGTTTTTTTGTTAATTGTTTATTTATTCATATTTCCCCCAACTCCATTTAAAATCTTACTATATCTTTACTAATATTATAAAGAGGAAAGATATGATTATTCGTTTGCATTGAATAGACATACATACGTGATAGCCCAGTGGATATGACCTCTGCCACGGAGGTTGTGGGTTCGAATCCGGTCCGGGGCATGCACCTCCAACTCTTCAGTTGTGTGCATTTTAAGAAATTCAATATCACGTGTCTCAAACGGTAAAGGAAAACATCGTGAGGAAACCTGCATACCAGAGAATTTTCTCAATTCTCTGCGTGTGTGAAGTCTGCCAATCCGCATTGGGCCAGCGTGGTGGACTATTGGCCTAACCCCTCATTCTGAGAGGAGACTCGAGCTCAGCAGTGAGCCGAATATGGGTTGATAATGATGATGGTAGGGCAGGAGGATGGTTTGGGTAGGTAAGGGTAGGGTAGGGAAGAAGTGCACATAAGTAAAAGCGAAGCTTGACCGGGTCCGCTATTGAATATATTTTGAAAATTTTTCTTGGAGAGCATTATGATATGATCAACTACTGAGGCCTAGAATACAACCTCCGGCCTTTTGACGGCCTTCGTGGCGCAGTGGTATGCGCGATGGATTTACAACGGATTTGACGGAGGTCCTGGGTTCGATCCCTAGCTGGGCCGATTGAGGTTTTCTTAATTGGTTCAGGTCTGGCTGGTGGGAGGCTTCACCCTGCCGACAAAGACATACCGCCAAGCGATTTAGCGTTCCGGTACGATGTGTAGAAACCGAAAGGGGTGTGGACTATCATCCTCCTCCTATCAAGTTAGCCCGCTTCCATCTTAGATTGCATCGTCACTTACCATCAGGCGAGATTGTAATCAAGGGTTAACTAGTAAATAATAATAATAAAAAAAAACACTTTTGTTATTTTTTGTCTGTCTGTCTATCCGTCCGTCTTTTATTACGCTGAAACTACTGAATGAATTCAAGTAAAACTTGGCTCGATTTGATGCCATACGAAGATGGGGATACTTTTTGTCGCGAAAATAAAATAAAAAAGGGATGAACTAGGGGTATAAAGTTTGTATGGAGATTCCTTCAGTTATCAAGATACATTTGTAAATGTAAAATTAGTAGACTATTATACTTTTAAAAACTTTTTTCTTTTTTTCTGATTGTGTAAGCGCCGTAGGTCCTTAGGGGACCTCAGCGGCGTCACCGGGGGGTTTGGGCGAGCTCAGAAGCATCGCCTGATGGGTCCAGAACGTAGAAGCAGAGTAGATGGGCGGAACGACTCTAAGGGCGTCTCCTCTGAGACTCGGACCTTAGAGGGTCGTACGGAAAGGGAGTTTTCGCCTGTCTATGGGTCTTTTATCGCATATACTCTGGAGAGTGTGCACAGGAACTTTACGATCTAGTTCCTCCGTCCCCATTTTACCACAGAACAGCGAGACGCCGTGAAAAATGGCATCCTTTTGTTGTCAACGTGCAATCAACCCGCACGAAACGTTTTGCGTCAACGTTCCTAATAAGAACTGCCAAAATGTGGAATGCCCTTCCGGCGTCTGTGTTTCCTGACACGTATAATTTGTGCAAATTCAAGGCAAGAGTAAATAGGCATCTTCTAGGCAAGCGCGCTTCATCTTAGACCTCATCATTGCTTTCCATCAGGCTTGATTGTGGTCAAGCCTAAGCCTATATACTACATAAAAAAAAGTGTATCAGTTCGAGCGCCCATGAGATCGTGAGTTAAAAAGCCCACGTCTGGGTGACGTCAGATATCGGGGACCTCGTCTTCGCAGTTAAAAACTAGCAAAGATATAAATAGAAGGGTGTGAAATAGGGGTTAGAAGTTTACTGAAGAAGAAGTGTGGGAATCGAACCCACGGCCGCGGATGCAGAGAGCGGGGTTATATCGATACACAATGCTGTAGAGCGACATATCGACATGCAGTGACGGCACGTATCGTGAGAGGCGTTTCGTCACTCGTGCTCTAGAGTAGGTCGCGGCCACGGCGGAGGTCGCCCGCTCCACCACACCGCTAGTGCTGCCAATTGTCGATAGTTTTATACTACCTCTGTAACCCAGTGGCACGTCGATTTTCTTTCTACGCCAACGCTTCGAAAACTAGAAAAATGTATGACAGATCTCGACCACGTGACCTGTCGATAGCAAATGTCATTTTTCTAGTTTTCGAAGCGTTTGCTTCAGGCTGATACTAGCTGACACCGCGGGATTTCACCCACATGGTTCGCGTTCCCGTAGGAATACGGAAATTATTATTATATAATATAGCCTAGCCTTCCTCGTTAAATGAGCTATCTAACGCTGAAAGAATTTTTCAAATCGAACCAGTAGTTCCTGAGATTCAAACAAACTCTTCAGCTTTATAATATTAGTTGTGAGTTGTTTATGGGGTTGTATTTCTGCATCTACTAAACTAATTTTGAAAATTCACTTACCACCAGAAAGCCATGTCATTTGAGTGAGTGTTCATTTGGCTTTGTTTATCCCCGTATTCTCATGGGAATGGGAACTACGTAGTTGAAACTGTATTTGTGTTATAATAACTTTTGTTGTCGTCTATGAAAATCGCGCGTTATCTGTGGACAACGTAGCGTTGCGTAGTTGGCAACCTTGAACCGTTCGCGCCTTATTACATGAAACAGTTGGGATTACTGTAGAAAAATGGCGCCTCGCACCATTTTTCCTACCCCCTCAATTATTGACTGTTATAAAAGGTGGTGTAACAAACTTTTGGGTTAATCAATAGTGAGGGTGCTAGCGGTCTCATTCTGTTAAAAGTAAAAGTGTCACTAATAATTAACGTGATAAACAGTTACAAGTATACGGATTTGGTATTGTATTACAATTATATATTATTGTCTAAAAAACAATTAACTATTAGGAGAGGTTATACTAATGTCTTTGTGCAATATTTTCATATGATTTTGTATTACGGTTTCATGATGACTCTTAAACATCCTTGTCTGTTCTTAAATCTTATTATGTGATAATACATTGTATGAACAGGTATGCGATTATGTGTGTAACTTAATTAACTGATTTCATGATCATAATGGTTTAAATAAATAATATTGATGTACCTCCAATGTGATTTCATTAACAGACCTTACATGTTTTAGATAACTCTTAATATCAGAAGTGCTAAAAAACCACGACCCTCGACAATGCCTCGAACAGAGAAAAGAAAACGTAGGCGAACTCGCAGGCAGTCACCCAGTTCATCTTCATCATCGAGCTCATCTTCGTCGTCGAGTAGCAACAGTGATCGCGGAAGAAGTAAGCGACCTCGCCGCCGTTCGTTGAATGTGAGTCAGAATGTTTTATTGTCGTCTGTTATACCTGAATTTGATCCATTGTTAGATGATGTTGATATGTGGCTTAATGTGATACACGCAAATGCGACTAGTTTTGGTTGGTCAGATGATATGGTTAAATATCAGGCTTTACAAAAATTACGAAATACAGCAAAAACGTGGTAGGATTCTTTGCAAAAAAATGAAACTAAATGGACATCATGGAAATGGAAAGATTGGCGGAATAAACTATCCGACACTTTCCAAGTTAAACGAAATGTTTTTCTATTACTTAAACAATTGTTAGATTCTAGACCAAATGACGGTCAGTCGTTATACGAGTTTTACTTCCAACAAAAAAACAAAATTGATAATTTAGAAAGAAAGAAAGAAAAGAAAGAAAATTATTTTATTTTGACACACACACACATAATACACAAAAGACAACAAATACCTAAAACAAAAGACAGAAATTTTAAAAATATAGTAATTTACATTTGGCTTTTAGACAAAATGATATAATTTCTATAATTGTTGGTACAATAGGTGACACACAGTTATGTAATGCGGCGGAAGCGGGTAGTTTCAGATATTGCGATGATTTAGCTTCGTTTTTGCATAGTAAAACCCAACAAGATTTAGCGTGTTCATCTCAACAAATGATCAATAGGAAATTTACATCTTTTTCAAACCCTAAATTTGATATAAAGCCAGGAACTAGTTATTCTCAATACTCTTCTATAAGTAGCCAATCAAATAGTAATAATAATAATCAATTTCAACCCACATGTTTCCGGTGCGGGGAGGTAGGTCACAAACGGAATTTCTGTACCGTTAAAGATAATGTAAAATGCTTATTTTGTTTAAAAAATGGACATTCGGAATTAGCCTGTAAAAGTAAACAAAGAACTAAAACTGACAAGGACGTTGAAGTAAAGTTACTGTAAAAAATGTTACTGTAAATAACAAAGCTTGTTCGGCGTTTATAGATATGGGTAGCGATTGCTCTTTAATTGTATTCAGTTTCGTTAAATAAACTTGGTATGTTAGCACGTGATCTCGATAAACCAGTTCATTTAACAGGCTTTGCAAATTCGTTGACAATTGAAGTAAACAAAGCCGTTGATTGCACAATGAAGTTTGGTGAACACAGTTTTAGGTAAAATCATATGTTACATGGATGATTTACTTACTGCAACAGATAATTTGCCCGAAAATATTTCATGTCTAGAGGAAGTACTAAGAATTTTTTCTGAGCATGGATTAACATAAAATTTTAAAAAGTGCTCATTTTTTCAAAATAACATAGGTTTTCTGGGGTATGAGATTACGAAAAAGGGAATTAGGCCCAGTCCAAATAAGATTAATGCCGTAAACACTATCCAACACCAACTAATATCCATAAGTTAAAGCGATTTCTAGGTCTTGTTAATTATTTTAGAAAATTTATTAAAGATTGTGCATTACTAAGTAAACCTCTCACGAATCTAGTAAAAAAGAGACGTCTTGGTATTGGGATACAGAACACAATCAAGCAGTTGAAAATTTAAAAAAAAAAATTCTAATCAACAATGCTATTCTTAATATATTTGATCCAAAGTTACCTATAAATTTATATACGGACGCAAGTCGAGACGGATTAGGGTGTATTTTGATGCAATTTACCGAAAGTAGTGAAAAACCTATACGTTTTTATAGTCGTCAGACTTCACATGAAGAAAAAAGCTTACCATTCATTTGAATTAGAGTTACTAGCTATTGTGGTGGGTTTAGAAAAATTTAGGCATTATCTACTGGGATCTAATTTTAAAATCATTACAGATTGTAATGCCGTTAAACATGCGTTAACAAAGAAAGAAATAATTCCTCGTATTAGTAGGTTTTGCGTACCCAAGAATTTTCATTTGAGGTAGTTCATAGGGCAGGTTCGCAAATGCAAAATGTGGATGCATTAAGTAGAAACCCCGTAAAATTAGGTATAGATGACTCATTTTGTGTTAATACTATCAGTGAGGGTGACTGGTTACTATCCGTACAACTTCAAGATCAAAGCATTTTTTTCTATTCGTGATATATTAAAATCAGGAGAGGCCGAACAACATAAACAAATATTTGATAAATATGGACTTTTGGGTAACAAAGTTTACAAGCGCACGGAATTTGGCCGACGATGGCTTGTCCCGAAAAAGTGCACTTGGCAAATTATTAGGCTAAATCATGATAACGTTGGACATTTTGCGGTTGACAAAACAGTCGAAAGGATCCGTTCATTATATTGGTTTCCGCGATTAAAAACCACAGTAAAGAAATATATAAATAACTGTTTAAATTGTATTTATTATAAAAATCTTCATGGTAAAAAAAAACCAGGTCAGTTATATCCAATACCAAAATACGCACGTCTTTTTCACTCTTTGCATTTGAACTATTTAGGACCATTTGTGAAATCAAAACAAAACAAATGTTATTTACTTTTAATTGTAGATTTGTTTACAAAGTTTGTATTCATAGCCGCTACAAATGATTGGGGAGGGTTGTTAATGAGTTAGATAAAATATTTAAAATATTCGGCAATCCGAAACGTATTATATGTGATGCAGGGATTGCTTTTACTTCAAAATTATTTATGTATTATGTAATAGTAACTGCGGTACCACGCTCTAATGGTCAGGTAGAACGTTATAATAAAACAATTTTAGAGGCCTTCGTAGCATGGGGGCAGATACAGATAATAATAAATGGGACCAACATATCGATCAAATTCAACAAGGTATTAACAGTACGATCAATAAAACCACAACGGCAGTACCAAGCGAGGTATTTTTTGATTACCGGTTACGAATGAGTAGCGATACTGATTGCAATAACGATGAACAGTTAGTAGACGTAACCGCGTTAAGAAAACAAATGGATTCTAAAATAAAAATAAGCGCAGAAAAACAAAAGGTGGCTTTTGATTCATAACGGAAGGAAGCACCTAATTATAAAGTCGGTGAGCTTGTAGTGATTAAAGTTCCCAGTTGTACAAATAGCGGACAAAGTACTAAACTCATGGCTTAGTACAAAGGACCATTTCAAATAACCGAAATATTGGGTCATGATAGATATCGAGTAGAGGACATGAGAGGATCGGAAAGAAGTTCCAAGCTTTATGATGTGATATCCTGTGTGGAAAACATGAAACCTTGGATACGCTTGGACAACAACATTTTATAAGCCGGCTGTTGTCAGTGGTACTACTTTATTTTGTGAGTATCAAAATACTTGTTAAATTACTACTGTACTGTTTTTCTTGTTAATTATTACTACTATTGTTTAATGTGTCTGAATAATTTGTCTGATGTATTTGCTTCTAACATAAGAATTTACAGTGTATTACAACATTGTATCAGGTATCAACATTGAACGCTGGATACAATGGTAAAATGAGCCATACACAACCCTACTTTAACAGGTCCATACACACTCATTGTTAAACGAGTCATACACGACCTTAGATAGGGGGTTTTACACGCTCGAGTTGTCAATGTAAACATCTGCGCACTGTAATATCTTGTTTTCTAGTTGAGTAAATGTGTAACTGTTATTCTGAATTCGAATGTATACATTCAGAATAATAATTTTAAAATTATTGGGATATAGCTTAATTAGTTCCTTTGTTCTCAGCAATTACACCAGACAAGCACGCGATTCGGGACGAACGCGTTAACAGGAGGGCCGGATGTTGTCGTCTATGAAAATCGCGCGTTATCTGTGGACAACGTAGCGTTGCGTAGTTGGCAACCTTGAACCGTTCGCGCCTTATTACATGAAACAGTTGGGATTACTGTAGAAAAATGGCGCCTCGCACCATTTTTCCTACCCCCTCAATTATTGACTGTTATAAAAGGTGGTGTAACAAACTTTTGGGTTAATCAATAGTGAGGGTGCTAGCGGTCTCATTCTGTTAAAAGTAAAAGTGTCACTAATAATTAACGTGATAAACAGTTACAAGTATACGGATTTGGTATTGTATTACAATTATATATTATTGTCTAAAAAACAATTAACTATTAGGAGAGGTTATACTAATGTCTTTGTGCAATATTTTCATATGATTTTGTATTACGGTTTCATGATGACTCTTAAACATCCTTGTCTGTTCTTAAATCTTATTATGTGATAATACATTGTATGAACAGGTATGCGATTATGTGTGTAACTTAATTAACTGATTTCATGATCATAATGGTTTAAATAAATAATATTGATGTACCTCCAATGTGATTTCATTAACAGACCTTACATGTTTTAGATAACTCTTAATACTTTGTTTAAAAAATCGGACAAGTGTGAATCGCTTGCTGAGGGTTCCGTACAATCGTTATAAGTAGAATCGAATTGTGCAGTTTCTACTCTTTTTAAGTTTTAAATTACAAAATGTACCTACTTATAATTTTAAGCTGTTTTTTGTATTAGTGGTTATATATGGATGATGTTACTTGCTAAATTTTATAGTTCTCGGTCAACGGGAAGTGAGTACCTTAATAATAATAATAATAATATTTTGTACCGGGCGTGAGAGTAGAATGCATGTATAATAATAATAATAATAATAATTTATTTATTTGCTTTAAACATGATAATTTCATTTATTATTTATTATTTATTTATTTGCTTTAAGAGTTTTGATTGCCTTGAAAGTGTCGGAATATGCGTTTTTAACTGAATAAACCTATCTTTTTTTACTTATACTTAGAAATTGGATTAGGTATTTAGACAACAAGACCTGAGTACCTATACTATTTAAATTTCTACTTGATATCTCCACGCAATCCCAAAATTATGGAAAGAATATTTGTTATTTATTTTTATTAAATAAAATGTAGTAATTTTATTTTTTAATTAAAAAATGACGGCACTGCCTCTCGCCTTGGGTGTTGGGGGCATCCTCGGGATTTAGAAGCCTCCGAGGATCGCCCTCCTGTTGGTCATTTGGTACATTGTAAAAATACTACTCTATCGATAGTTGCGCTGTCGCAACACTATTTCTCGATACTTGTTTACTATTGAATTCGATCAGTTTGATTAAGCTCTACATTGCAAAAGCTCATTTTAAATGTTAAATATTTTTAATTAAAATTGTTTATTATTAGTATGTACTTACAATATATTTCAATTTAATATTTTATTTCTAAAAGTTTTTAAAGCTTTTTTTTAGAAATGTGTATTTTTGAATTTGTAAATACCTAAGTTTGAAACTTAACATAATATTATTTTATCTATTTTAAAATTGATGGTTATAGAAACAAAGTTAAATAATTCGAAAGTTTATGTAAGTACTTATTTGTTGTCTTATTAAATTAAAATAAAACAAGGATAGTTAAAAATTTATATAAGTATATATAAAAAAATATATTTTTTTTATAAAAAAAATATGAAAGAAATATTACAAAAAAGGGATAGTTTTGATTAAAATTAGGAAGACGAGGTCCTGGGTTCGATTCCTGGGTATGGTTATGAATTACTCAGTTTTTCATTCTTCTAAGAAGTTTTCAAGTAAAACTTGAAACTCAGCCCAAAATTAAGAAGTTGTTACGTGTCTTGGTGAGCACGATAAGTCGACTTTCTCGCTCATAATTATTAGTAACATGTGATAGTGTTCGTTGGAGCACCTTCATTGCAGCAGCGTGGTGGGTTGAAGCTCCATAACCTTTATCTATATTTCTAAACTAAAACTAATATTATAAAGAGGAAAGATTTGATTGTTCGTTTGCATTGAAGAGGCTCTGCAACTAATGAACCGATTTGAAAAATTCTTTTACTGTTGTGAAGCTACACTAACCTACGATCTATAACGCTTCGAAAACTAAAAATATGTGTTGGAATTACAAATCAAAAAATCAAATTCAAAAAACATTTATTTCAAGTAGGCTCAGTTTACAAGCACTTTTGACACGTCAGTTGACTATTTGTAAAGATTCTACCACCGGTTCGGAAGGCAGGTTACACTTGCATTATCGACATGGTCACGTGATCAAGATCGATGTCATTCCCATACATTTTTCTAGTTTTCGAAGCGTTTGCGATCGTAGAAAGAGAATCGAAATGCCACTTGGCTAGGGGGGAAGAGCTTCCATTTCGGGGCACATAAAACGGCTTACAAATTCGTAGACTACACACTATCTATGGCTATAGGCTATATTTTATCCCAGTATTCCTACTAGAACGTGAACTACGTGGGTAAAATCGCAAAGTTCTGCTAGTTTGACTAAAAAACCAATTGTTTCAGATAAAAAGAAAATGGAAACAAACGAAATGGAGCCTGAACAAGAATGCACCGCCGGAGTTCGTTTGGTAGTGGTAAAATCCTTTGTTTTTTATTCTTCATGTATTTGTGATAGCCCAGAGGACTACCTTAGCAGCAAAGACTATGCCAAGCGATTTAGCGTTCCGGTACGATGTCGTGTAGAAATCGAAAGGGGTGTGGATTTTCATGCTCCTCCTAACAAGTTAGCTACCATCTTAGATTGCATCATCACTTACTATCAGGTGAGAGTGTTGTTAAGGGCTAACTTGTAAAGAATTTGTTTTATTTATTGTATAAAAAGATAACTTGCACTTGACCGATTTATGTAGTCTTTCTACATAAACATAAACATTCTTTGTACATTTTTCTGTAGTGAGTCGTGATAGGTTCGAATCTGGGCTTGCACCTCCAACTTTTCAGTTGTGTGCATTTTATGAAATTAAATATTACGTATCTAACGGTGAAGGAAAAAAATCGTGAGGAAACCTGAATACCTGAGAATTTTCTTAATTCTCTGCGTGTGTGAAGTCTGCCAATCCGCATTGGGCCAGCGTGGTGGAATAAAGCCTAACCCATCTTATTTTGAGACGAGACTCGTGCTAAACAGTGAGCCGAATATGGATTGTAAATGATGATTAAGCTCATTAGGTGGTCAGTCACAAAATATTTTGTTTATAATGTCAACATCTCTTCCAATTATCTACGTGAAGGTCAATTATTATGACCTTACACTATCAAAACGAAGGTCTGATGTATAAATATGTAGCCAAATATAAATAAATATAGCCTCAATAGCTCAACGGTACGAGTGGTCAATTCATCACTAAGGGGTGGTGGTTCGATCCCCGCCCCGTTGGTCTATTGTCGTACCCACTCCTAGTACAGTCTTTGCCGACTAGTTGGAGGGGAATGGGAATATTGGTCATGTTATAAAAAATATGGCAAAAATTCTTAAAAAAAAAAATAAGAAAAATAAAAAAAAATGTGTTCATAAACAAACTATTTTTAGTGTTACCACAGAGTAAAGATCATACAGCAGTTTATACAAGCAGTGTGGTGAAGCCGGTGAAACCCATAAAAACAGCGCGTCTCCTTAGCATCCGCATATACAAACTTTTCTCATAATTTGTATTTTAAAATTTAACACAATTGTTGTTAACAATTACGTAAATTAATATAATAATTAATAATTACCAATAAAAAATTACTCCATCTTATTTCTTTAGTTTTTGTGAACAATTTTTAAAATATTTTGGTATTTTTACCAAAATACTTTGAATCAGGTGTTCCTAAAGATTTAATACTATTAGACATGTCACTAACGCGTCAACTGAGGCGCACAAAAGTAGCTAATTGTCTTAATTTCATTTAGTAGTAAACGAAAGTGTTTAAACAGTGTTCCCAAATTATTTTGAGCCTTGATATTCCACGGATACCTTTAATGGTAAATGCATTTTCTGTATGCATTTTTAGTTATAGTATCTAACAATAAGTTTGTTTACCCCTCAGCTGAACCTGCCTGAAGACGAGGGCGACGGCATCGGCTTCCGACTGACGAGGACCTTGTGGGATCCATATCCTTGGGTAAGCTCACCTCATCATCAGCCTACTTAACGGTTCACTACGGATCCCTTAGAGGAGTTGGAGTTTAGACCAGCCACGCAGGTTTTTGAGCTGGTTGAGCCGTGACAACCCTGTGGACATGACCGCTAACTCCGATTCCAGAGAATGTGGGTTCGAATCCGGCCCGGGGCATTTACTTTTCAATTGTGTGTATTTTTAAGACATTAAATATCACGTGTTTCAAACGGTGAGGGAAAAACATTGTGAGGAAACCTGTATAGAAGGTTGAGAG
This sequence comes from Bicyclus anynana, assembly GCF_947172395.1. Lineage (NCBI taxonomy): Eukaryota > Metazoa > Arthropoda > Insecta > Lepidoptera > Nymphalidae > Bicyclus > Bicyclus anynana. The sequence continues at coordinate 378,369 of NC_069109.1, forward strand.
TTTTCTTAATTCTCTGCGTGTGTGAAGTCTGCCAATCCGCATTGTGCCATCGGTTGGATATTGGCCAAACCCTTCTCATTATAAGAGACTCGTGCTCAACAGTGAGCCGAATATAGGTTGTTAATGATGAAGTAAAAAAATCACCACGTTCGTATCCAGTTTGATTAACCCGCGACTTCGTCCGCGTGGAATTCAGTTTTTTAAAAAGCCCGTGGGAATCATGCATTTTTCCGGGATGAAAAGTAGCCTATGTGTTAACCCAGAGTAAAACCTATTTCCATTCCAAATTTCAGCCAAATCGCTTCAGTAGCCGCAGCGTAAAAGATTAACAAACATACTTACACACTTACACAAACATTTGCCTTTATAATATTAGTGTGATTAGTGTGATACTAGCTGACGCCGCGTGGTTTTACCTGCATAGTTCCCGTTCCTGTAAAAATATGGGGATAATATATAGCTTTTAGAATTCCTCGATAAATGGGCTATCTAATACTGAAAGAATTTTTCAAATCGGACCAGTAGTTCCTAAGTGTAGCGCGTTATTAACAAACAAACAAACTCTTCAGCATTATAATATTAGTTTACATATTAATTCTAATATTTTCTTTATACAGATACACGAAGTAACGCCGGAGTCCAGAGCAGAGATGTCAGGTCTGCGGGCAGGGGACTGTTTGTTACAGGCCGATGGGAAGGACTTGCTCGGGCTGCCGGTAAAGCTAAGTCTAAAGCTTCCCGTACACAATGGCTTGTTGGGCCATGCTTTGCTATGCACAACTTTAGGCCACGATCACTTGGTGTTCACACAATGGAGCATGGTTCATTGCTGCCTGACAAAACACTTACGCAATGGGCGATTGTATGACCACATGTGATGAATTACCACAGGACGCGATGCGCGACGATTCCTTTGAAGTGTGCCCGAAAATCGACAACTTCTCGATTGTGCGATCGATCAACAATTAGTCACTATGCGCCATCACCTTAAACGAACCATTGTGTACTGTCCCTTTTTTTTTTTTTTCGTAGGGGGGAAAATCCTCATGGACACCCGTTTGGGTAGTGCCGGACTCCTACCGGCTAAAAACCCTCCTACCTCCAAAAACGCTAGTGTACCTGCCATTTAGCCTACCACCAGCGTCACTGCCTCTTTCACTTTCCCAGTTCCCTTTCATCCTTCTCCTTTGTTTTCATTACGCTTTCTAAATACATCTTAATTGCGTCCCATTTGTCACTCGCTTGCAGCATTATATTTATTAGGTTTTCAACCGTGATTTCCTGTCCTACCTCCTTTGTCACCTCCTCTCTTTCGGTTTTAAACCGGGGACAATAAAACATGGTGTGTTCGGCATCGTCGTTTGGGTGTATGCAGTAGATACATTTAGCGCAGTTCCTTTTTTTAATGCGTGTTATATAGTCCATAAAAACACCGTGCCCCGAGAAACACTGAGTCATCCGGAACGTGATAGTGCCATGTTTCCTCTCTATCCAGCAGGCTGATTATGTATCTCGACGTATCACTTCTAACTGTGTAACGCAAAGCTAAATTGAACACTAGAGTGTTTTTGCAATTCCGATTATGTAAGACATAGGACTGCCACAATGCCTAGTGATATCGTTCTAGGCGCAAAATTTTATCGACATTATGCGACTAAATAAAATACACCCTTTCTCGGTACTACTTACTACGAGCGCGGCATACTTTTGCACATATTCGCATTATACTTGATTTCGCTGTTTGTCTGTGGTGAAGTGAAGTGTTTTAATTTCTTTGTTGGTAAACAAAGCCGTATTAAAATATTAATAAAAAAATTGGTTTCGTTGGCTCAAAGTACTTGCAACAGCTAGTTTTTTGTTTTCAATAGAAGTAATTAATTAATCATTTTATCGTATACATTTTTATTAGTGTTAATAGTTAATTTATCAAAGTTAACGGCCACTTTTACATAAAACATTAACACGAAAGTTTTTCAAAGTTTTATCGTCTGCCTATGATTAATTTAATGGTCGTTGTGATAATATGTAAAGTATATTGTATAGTGTTTTGTTTATTAAAGTTCATCGCTTGCAACTAAAGATGTCCGGGAAACTCAATGATCGCCTTGGCTTGGATCAAACTTGGCGATGGGTTGTTTTGGAGGGCCTTTGGAAAGTCAGGCTACTAAATAAACCTTCCGTGTTCTGTGTTCCGTGTCTGCCAGTGGCGTTGTGTAAGTTATAACATATCTTTAAAATAATATTCTATAATATTATTTTAAAGAGGATGAGAGGAAATTTTTGATATTGTAGGGGGTAATCTCTGGATCTACTAAACCGATTTTGAAAATTCTTTCACCAAAAGAAACTCACATAACTTGTAAGTGTAATAGGCTATATTTTATCCCTGTAGTCCCAAGGGAGTGAGAACTATGCAGGTGGAACCGTCGAGCATCAGATAGTAATTATATTCAATTGAAATTCACGATTTTCTATTATAAGTTTAACATAATACTTGGTTTTGTGACTAGCATATTGCATTAACAAGCCTTTTTAAACCACAACTATACCTGCACCATGTAACCTTTAAGTTCTTAGCATTAAGTACAACACGAATAATCAAAATCAAACTTTGTCTTGTTATGCAGATGTATTAGAATTGTTTGTATTTGTAGGTGTTTGTTTTAGTTACATTAAGGCTAAATATAAAATCCTACCTTGATTAGTAATTTTTTTATGATGATTGAGGCTAGCCACTTAAAATAATTAATTCAAATTTCAATTACAATATATAGTTAAGTTAAATCCTACAAGTATATGTATCTCCTACAAAACTGGATAAAATATAAGGCAAATCAAAAAACAAAAGAGCTCAGTTTAATCCCATAAAAGCCCAGTTGCTGCAGAGTATAGACTAGAGGGTTTGCCAGGGATATAGGTCCATAAGCACAGCAATAGCCCAGTGGAGTGTAACCTCTGCCTCAGATTCCAGAGGGTGTGGGTTTGTATCCAGTCCGGGGCATGCAGCTCCAACTTTTCAGTTGTGTACATTTTAAGATATTAAATATCACATGTATCAAATGGTGAAGGAAAACATTGTGAGGAAACCTGCATACCAGATAATTCTCTTAATTCTCTGCTTATGTGAAGTCTGCTAATCCGCTTTGGGTCAGAGTGGTGGACTATTGGTCTAATCATGAATGAATGAATAGTATTACCTAATCCAGTGTATGTAATTCTTAATGATAATAATTGCTAATTCAAATAATAATTTGTACTTTATATTTTCTTTTATTATGTGCATGTTCAGCTTAATAAATATTGCACATTTTGATTTGTTAAATATCACATATAATGAATATTGTTATCATTTACAATAATGTATTGTTTATGATAACTATATTCATTAACCTGAAACTAAAGGATCACAAACATTCTTCGTCTGAAAAGAAGCTCAACATAAATACAACAAAGTATTATTTTTGTTATCACCATCTCACAGAAATATATTGTAGAACCAAGTAATATACCTGAGGTATAAATATATCAATTTACCCCCCCTAGATTTGTCATTTATATAAACTCTTAATCAAGATATAACACATAGGCCATTTCTTATCTCAATATGAGATCTACTTAAAGAAACCGGGGGCATATGTAGTTCAAGTAATAAAAAAATATTTTCTACATTTCAGATCAACATGAAGATGTGGGCTCTAAGCTTTGAGTGCCAGGGACTGACTATGGAAGTCTCCATGTCGCTGGTCACCATTGAGGTGCAAAACACCTTGAAAAAATTGGTGATTCTGAATTCTTCATCTCTATGAACGATTCATGAAGAAAGAATTAAACAAACATTTAATGAACAGATTTTTTATAAAATTATTATCAATAATGACATTGCATATGAGAGAAAATTGTCAAATATAATTTCATTTTAATTTAATATAGTTAATTATGACATCACTGTATATAAAGAATATGATTATTATCATTTGGTTAATTTCAGTATTACATAGTATTAGATAAAAATTTTATTGTAAAATTGCACATCAAAATATGTTTTATTATCTATTATTAGGAGGAAATATTATTTAACTATTATTATTATCCCTAATAGCCCAGTGAATGTGACCTCTGCCTCCAATTCCGAAGGGTGTGGGTTCGAACCCGTTCCGGGGCACGCACCTCCAACTTTTCAGTTGTGTGCATTTTAAGAAACTAAATATCACGTGTCTCAAACAGTGAAGGAAAACATCGTGAGGAAACCTGCATACCAGAGAATTCTCTTAATTCTCTGCATATGTGATGTCTGCCAATGTAATCCAAATATGCTGGCCCATATTAGGCTCCTGTCAGAATGAGAGGGGTTAGGCATTGGCCTTCCCTTACCTTATCAGCCGATAGACGTCCACTGCTGGACATAGACCTCTTACATGGACCTCCAAGCACAACGACCTTGAGCCGCGAACATCCAACCAACCGACCAACCACGCTTTCCAGTGCGGGGTCTCCCGAGTGCGGGTAGGCACTAACCCCTCTTACTGGGGGAGACTCGAGCTCAGCAGTGAGCCGAATATGTGTTTATAATGATGATGATGATGATGATGATGATGATGATGATGATGATGATTATTTAAGTAATTGTAAAAGAAAAAATTGCATACTACATTAGTTGTTTATCTATACAATTCAATAATTTTAAGAACAAAACATGTACCTACCACATTGTAGGAAATAAATAAATAATGATTTGATTAAAAACAATGTTGTTTAATGTTAAGCAGGTAGGGCCAGGTAGTTAAAGTAGATACTCTATATTTGTGTAACATCTATTACTTAAAAATAAAAAATATATTTACTTGTGTTGGTATTTTTTATTCAGACTTGATATATTGTTGTTGACAAATTTTGTTAAAATATATATCTTTCATTCTTTAGTTTAATTTAATCAAGAAACGACCCTACTTACACATATAGGTACCCCCTCTAACAAAAATAGACTGAAGTATAGGTAAATATTTAACAAAAATGTAAATTAAAAATTAATTATAGATTAATTAAAAACATGACTACAATTTGAATTATCAACTTTAATAATTTGCTTCAAAATAAAAACACATACGCGTGGCGCAGTAAGTAGTGCTCCTGCATCCACGGTCATGGGTTCGATTCCCACACCTGGAAAATATTTGTGTGAAGAGCATGGGTTTTTTCCAGTGTGTGTGTATTTATACATTATATAAGTATTTATAGGTAGTATATAAATAAATAAATAATAAATATACTTAAACAATACACATCACTATCTAGCCCCAAAGTAAGCATACAGAGTAGCTTGTGTTATGGGTGCTAAGATAGCTGATATTATAATATTAATATACAATTATATACTACATATAAATACTTATATAATGTATAAATACACACAGACACTGGAATACACTCATGCTCATCACACAAATATTTTCCAGTTGTGGGAATCGAACCCACGGCCGTGGATGCAGAAAGCAGGGTCACTACCCACTGCGTCACGCGGCCGTCAAAATGTAAAAATGTAAATGAATATTATAATATCAACTATCTTAGTACCCACAACACAAGCTACTCTGTATGCCTACTTTGGGGCTAGATAGTGCTTTGTATGGTTTAAGTATAAATAATTATACAGAAGGCTTGGTCACGAAAAAATATATCCAGTCCTTTGTCTGCATAGCTTGAGGGTTCTAGCAACTTGTTATCATGGTTTTGAGTGAGGAATCCTTGGACAATACTGCCATCACAAGGATTACTGTTTTCTGTATCCAGCCCTTGATCTAACAGCCAAGTGAAAGCTTCTTTAGGTGTTGGTTGAAACATTGTTAAGCTCTTCACTTCTTCAAAATTATTAGTGATTCTCCTAGAAAAATAAATCATAATGTAGGTATACATGGTACTGCCCAACAAGTTCTTATAAAGTAGCTGCATATAATATACTGACCTGTGATAAGTCTCCTCCTTCGGCTGCATAGCTTGAGGGTTTAGGAAACCAGAGTTCATGGTTTTGGAGTGAGGAAACATTTTACAATATGCACCCAACTACAAGGCTCCACCGTATTTCTGACACAGCAATGTTGTGCATATCTTAATGGGATCTAGGAGCAGCTCCCAAGATGGGGGTCATCATGCAAACATTGGTCACCTGAAAGAATTGAAGTGTGTATTGCAATGTATTATGTATTTTGCCTATATAAAAGTAACAGTTTCATAATTTAGATTTGGATCCTGTAGTTTCATTAACTGACAGTTATACCTAAGCAACAGCTTACCTAACAACCAACAGCAGTCTCTATTGGGCAGGTTTTCCTCAAGTGGTTTTATTGCACTGGTTCCACATGTACAAGTCATATGATACACCACCAAATTGAGCATCCACTATGTTATTATTAGATTGGCATCACATATCTGAAATATTAATTGACAATATATAAATAAGTTAATGTTTAAATAAAAGGAGGTACCACGCTTTTATTCAATTCTTATTGTTAGCCTCCTATTAGCTCTTGGCCTGTAGGCCAAACTATTGTCACATGGGTGCAATCAATACCCGGGCAATCCAATTTTTTTTTTATAAATCTGTAAGTAGATGTTAATCTAGATTAAGCACCTGGGTATATGTCTATTTACAGTAACATCCTGCAATATGAATAAGCACTCTGTGTATTATTTATTAATCTCAATCAATAATCAATCTCATTTTACAAATGAGTTTTTATGCAAAATCAACCTATGAAAGATTCAGTGTGTTAGTGAACACAAATTAGTTGAGTCTTAGAAAAAAAAGACTAAAAATATAATAAATAGGTACCTTATGTTAGTTTCATACTGTGCTATAAGTTAGTTTCATACTGTGCTATAAGTTAGTGTCATACTTACTTACTTATTTATAATGATTTTGTGTTTAATGCAAAGGGAACTTAACACATTTTTTTTAAACAGCTGGGGTATTCAGGAGCGTCAGTGACTCATGTAGGCATTTGGTAAAAGATGCCTTAGCCATCATAGAGACATTTGTATGATCCATTGGCATAAATGCTTAAAGCTGCCAAGACCTGTAAATAATATTCAATGGTTTAATTTAGGTTCTTAGGATGACAGTGACACATCTTTAGATAATATTATTTGTTTCTTACAATCTAACACAAAAACTACTAGACTGATTATAAAAAATCTTTCACCATTGGAAAGCTACAGCACAGAGTAATATGGGCTATAATTAATTCCCCATATTCCTACAGGAACGGGAACTACACCGGTCAAACTATGGTATGTCTGCTAGTACTGAATAAGCCTACTCCAAATTTTAAACTAACTTATCCTATGGAAGCTCACCATATATAAATACCATATTCGTTATCAACCCATATTCGGCTCACTGCTGAGCTAGTGTCTCCTCTCAGAATGAGAGGGGTTAGGCCCATAGTCCACGTCACTGGCCCAATGTGAATTAGCAGACTTCACACACACAGAGAGTGAAGAAAATTCTCTGGAATGCAGGTTTCCTACTCCACAATACTTACTTACCTCTAGTTTATTGCGAACAGCAGTTGTTCGAAGACTTTGTATTTCTTCTAAAACCTGCTGGTATCGCGACACGAAAGTTTTGCAATGAACTCGGTCTCACAAAGCTGTAATGGATCACTTAGATCTCTGTGGATCTCAGCATGCAAAGTCATCCTTTTAGATCCGTTTCCGCGTACAATACAAATGCATGTAGGACACGGCGATGTCAGTAAACACTAAAATAACACAATTATAGTTAATATTTTACACGTAAAACTGATATATAACTTTCAAATTCTGATTTTATTGACTTATAAAATAATACCTTTATAGTACAAAATTCAAAAAAATCCTAAAAGTCCTTTTATTTGTAAATAATGAATCACAGGCGTCAAGTAAACTTTGTTAAAACACTGCTCTCTATTAGTTTCTATAGCGATTGACTTTGACAACTTCAGTGTCACCTATTTCTATGATCACAATGCTTACATAATCGCTTAAACTGACTATCGATACGTAAAAACAGGCCTAAAACTTGAATAAATCCCTACAAGTGACCGTGACAGAGAACGATCCAAGATGACGTCATTTCGGTGGAAGATCTATGTTACATGATCGCAAAAACGAAAAATCGCTGCCATTTGTTGTCGTGACTGTGATTTTAAAGCATTCACCGAGTTACATAATGGCCCTGCAGGTCTTAATATTTGCTGCCCCCCTGACCAAGTAGCACTTCAATTCTCTTTCTACGATCGCTAACGCTTCGAAAACTAGAAAGATGTATTTTGCTATCGACAGGTCACGTGATCAAGATCTGTCATTAAGCATTCCCATACATTTTTGTAAGTTAGTGAATCTGCTCGCTGTTCGAAGACTTACCTGCTGAGTCATTTAAGGCAGAGAGTAGCAATTACATACATAATATAATTTATATTCGTAGATCGGCAAGGTGGCAGGTGTGATACGGGGCGGCGGCGAGGGGCGCGGCGTGTCGCTGCTGGTGTGGAACTGCGGCGTGGACCCCAGGGACGACCCGGAGGTATGCGCTATATTATATCAGTACATATACATACGGGGCGGCGGCGAGGGGCGCGGGGTGTCGCTGCTGGTGTGGAACTGCGGCGTGGACCCCAGGGACGACCCGGAGGTATGCGCTATATTATATCAGTACATATACATACGGGGCGGCGGCGAGGGGCGCGGGGTGTCGCTGCTGGTGTGGAACTGCGGCGTGGACCCCAGGGACGACCCGGAGGTATGCGCTATATTATATCAGTACATATACATACGGGGCGGCGGCGAGGGGCGCGGGGTGTCGCTGCTGGTGTGGAACTGCGGCGTGGACCCCAGGGACGACCCGGAGGTATGCGCTATATTATATCAGTACATATACATACGGGGCGGCGGCGAGGGGCGCGGGGTGTCGCTGCTGGTGTGGAACTGCGGCGTGGACCCCAGGAACGACCCGGAGGTATGCGCTATATTATATCAGTACATATACATACGGGGCGGTGGCAAGGGGCGCGGGGTGTCGCTGCTGGTGTGGAACTGCGGCGTGGACCCCAGGGACGACCCGGAGGGTATATCAGAACACTAGCTGACGCCACGCAGTTACACCTGCTTGGTTCCCGTTCCCGTATAAATACGGGGATAATATATAGTCTATAGCCTTCCTCGATAAATGGGCTACCTAACACTAAAAGAATTTTTCAAATCGGACCAGTAGTTCCTGAGATTAGCGCGTTCAATCAAACAAACAAATAAATAAAGAACACAAGAAAGGCAAAAAAATAATAGGCAGATAGAACGCATGGAACATGCCAGTGATGCAGCCTTTTCAAATACAAATTCAAAAACGTACTACATTGTAATAAGATTTACAATGTAGTGATGGGCAAACGAAGCGATTCAGAGTTGAGAGTGGGACAATTTGGCTATGGACAACGGAATGATAGGGGCCAAATACTGGCTGACTTCATGGAGAAGGAGGGCCTCTTTATGATGAACTCCTTCTTCAAGAAGCCACCACAGATTCACATTTTACAGAGAAATTACGAACATTATTTATAGACTTTTGTTTACTACATTTGATCTGCAGGGTTACGGTACGTTCACACGGAGACACGATTTGCCGAATCTTATTTTCATCGGATCTGGAAAAACCGAATGTTGTATTCACACAGCACATCTTGTTTGGCCGTATCCGACGGCCTCGTATCGGGATCTCGTGTGAACTCACCATCCGGCTTTTATTAGCAAGAGCGCGCACAGTTCCTCACGTTGATTTGGAAGCGATGGACGTGAACAGTCTTGCTATACTATACTGGTATTATCGCCGTCAGCGTCGTAGAAAAAGATTGTGGTTAAACCCAATAGTACAAAGAAGATCAACAGTTGGTGCCTTTACAACTCTAATGCAGCAGTTAAGAAATGATCCACAAAAATTTTTTAACTACTTTAGAATGACTATACCTACATTTGATAATCTTTTGAAAAAAGTGGAAAAAGATTTGAAAAAGCGTGATACAAATATGAGGAAAAGCATTAGACCAGAAGAAAAATTAGCGATATGTATAAGGTAATATTGAAATACTGTATTTTATTATAATTAAATTTATTAAAAATATGATTAAGACATTATAGACAATCGCTTGGTAGGTACACAGTTTGAAGTTTCCCAACTACATATTATGAAAGTCTGGTAAATCAGAAGCATTCGATTGAATACTTTGAGACTCTGGTGATGCTTGGTACTGCGATGTAAAATAGCCTTGTGATTGTGCCACATTTGGTTGATAGTTGTATGTTGATGAGTGTGCAGGAGACCATTCATTTCGGTTCTTTATATTTTGCAATAAATTTAAGACGCCTGATTGAAATTCTAATGTTTGATTATCGTTTAGCGTTGCCAATGATGGAAGTAGACTTTTAAAGAAAAACAAATTACGGTCTTCTTTCATTTCTTCCTTCTTGTTGCATTCCATTTGATAATCTATAAACTCACTCATTTTCTTATCAAACACGTTTAAATTCTGCCTCGATGGTTTGCTTTTTTTTCTTTTTGAACCACCTACTAAATTTTCATTATCAATTTCTTGTTGACTTTCATCTGTAGCATCTTGATTATTTGCGACATCTTCACCGAATAAATTGTCCTGAGCCATCGCACTGTCATGGGTAACATCTGATGTAACTGTAGCGGCTGTACTATCGTCTGCTGGGTTTGGTGTAACAATAGTTGCACTATCATGTGTGTCAGCTGGCGACACAATTTTTTTTAAGAACAACATTTGACGATGATAAACGTAGGCTCTCGGACATGTCGCAGACGATCCTGATTTGTTTGATTTCTTTTTCTCATTAATACTCCTCATCCAGCTGTCTCTAATATTAGTCCACTTCTTTACGATCGATTTAGCTGAAAAATATAATTAAATTTACTTGCAGATATATGGCTTCTGGGTGTTCATACAAGGATTTACATTACGCCTACCGAGTCGGAGTGTCTACGATCAGTAACATTATTAAGGAAGTAACGAATGCTATTTGGAACAATTTGCATGGGGAGTTTATGACATTACCCAACACAATATCTGACTGGGAATATATCGCCAATGGATTTAATACTAGAGCAAACTTTCCCCATTGCATTGGTGCAGTGGACGGTAAACATATTAGGATAAAAAAGCCAAACAACAGTGGTTCCATGTTTATGAATTACAAAGATTTCTTTTCCATCGTATTATTAGCAGTGGTTGATTCATATTATAAATTTACATACATCTGTGTGGGCTCGTATGGAAAAGAATGCGATTCGACAATATTCAAGGAGTGTACTTTTTGGAAAAAACTAATAGATGGTGATTTGCAATTACCGGCAGCATGTCCACTGACAAACGATTCCGATTTATCGATTCCGTTTGTAGTAATAGGCGATGAAGGTTTTGGCTTGCATCAACATTTGATGAGACCTTACGGCGGAAACCATTTGGATAGAAACAAAAGAATATATAACTACAGATTAACCAGAGCTCGACGCTATGTTGAGTGCGCCTTTGGGATATTAGCTAACAAGTGGCGAATATTTCATCGTCCACTGGATGTTGATACCAGCACAGCAATATCGATTGTAAAGGCTTGCACTGTACTTCATAATTTTATAATAGATATGGAAGGTGTACAGTCGAACATAGAAACAACAAGCAATGTATCATCAGTGGTTAACGTGTTCACAGATGCACCCAATGAACAAAATAGTACACGAGGTGGACGATGTGCTAATGTTATACGATCTGAATTCACAAATTATTTTATTTCTACAGCAGGAGCTGTGCCTTGGCAAGACGAATCAATCTAACGTTAATTTTGTAACACACTGCTAATGTACAAATACTTAACCTGTTTACTTTAAAAAATTACAAACTTACCATAATCCTGCCTGTTTTTCTCCTCCATTTCTTCAAAATCTTCATTTAAATTTATACATATTTCTCGCCAGCCAGCAGTTCTCAAGTTTTTATCCTTGTATATTTCGAGAGTTTTGTCCCATAAAACTGGCCGATTTTGGACAAGAGAAATTAAATTTTCAACGTTTATATTTTTCGTCGTCATAGCGAGCGGTCAGTCAAAGCGGGCGAAAAGAACTGGCGACTGGCAAGCGCACGTGCAGTGTGTCCCTCCCGCCCACCCCTCCTTCCCAGCTTGTGCGACGCATTCGGTTTCAAGATCCGACAAAAAACCGAATCTACCCCTGCGTGTATCGTATGAACGCATCTATTGAATGCCCTATACCACTGTATCGGATCTGCATTTTGCAGTATCGCCGGATCGGTTTGTAGTCGCAAAATCGGATGTCAACTTCAGCAAGATTCGGCTTTTTTGTCGTGTCTTGAAACCGAATGCATGTGTGAACTCCTTCATTGAAATACTTATGCCACTAAACCGAATCCTGCAAAAAACC